>NC_133408.1:195075714-195383571 GCF_049350105.2 Macaca mulatta
TGTGTTTTAATTTGCGTACCCTGATGGGTGTGAAGTGGTATTTCTGTGTTTTAATTTGCATACCCTGATGGGTGTGAAGTGGTATTTCTGTGTTTTAATTCATGTACCCTGATGGGTGTGAAGTGGTATTTCTGTGTTTTAATTCGTGTACTCTGATGGGTGTGAAGTGGTATTCCTGTGTGTTAATTCGTGTACCCTGATGGGTGTGAAGTGGTATTTCTGTGTTTTAATTTGCATACCCTGATGGGTGTGAAGTGGTATTTCTGTGTTTTAATTCGTGTACCCTGATGGGTGTGAAGTGGTATTTCTGTGTTTTAATTTGTGTACCCTGATGGGTGTGAAGTCGTATTTCTGTGTTTTAATTTGTGTACCCTGATGGGTGTAAAGTATTTCTGTGTGTTAATTCGTGTACCCTGATGGGTGTGAAGTGGTATTTCTGTGTTTTAATTTGTGTACCCTGATGGGTGTGAAGTGGTATTTCTGTGTGTTAATTCGTGTACCCTGATGGGTGTGAAGTGGTATTTCTGTGTTTTAATTTGTGTACCCTGATGGGTGTGAAGTGGTATTTCTGTGTGTTAATTCGTGTACCCTGATGGGTGTGAAGTGGTATTTCTGTGTGTTAATTTGTGTACCCTGATGGGTGTGAAGTGGTATTTCTGTGTGTTAATTCGTGTACCCTGATGGGTGTGAAGTGGTATTTCTGTGTTTTAATTTGTGTATCCTGATGGGTGTGAAGTGGTATTTCTGTGCGTTAATTTGTGTACCCTGATGGTTGTGAAGTGGTATTTCGGTGTGTTAATTCGTGTACCCTGATGGGTGTGAAGTGGTATTTATATGTGTTAATTTGTGTACCCTGATGGGTGTGAAGTTTTAATTTGTGTATCATTTATACCAAGTGAGGTTTAGCAGCTTCCCATGTAGTTTCCCACATTGCCATTAAGCATTTGAGTTTTCTCATCTGTAATTTGTATATTCACATCCTTTGCCAGTTTTTCTATTGCACTATTTGGGTTTTAAAAAATTCATTTGTGGCCAGGCGTGGTGGCTCATGCCTGTAATCCCAGCACTTTGGGAGGCCAAGGCAGGCAGATCACAAGACCAGGAGTTTGAGACCAGTCTGGCCAACATAGTGAAACCCTGTCTCTACTAAAAATACAAAAAATTAGCCCGGCATGGTGGCAATCACCTGTAATCCCAGCTACTCAGGAGGCTGAGGCAGGAGAATCGTGTGAACCCAGGAGGTGGAGGTTGCGGGGAGCCGAGATCGTGGCAATTGCACTCCAGCCTGGGCAACAAGAGTGAAACTCTGTCTTAAAAAAAAAAAAGGCCGGGCATGGTGGCTCAAGCCTGTAATCTCAGCACTTTGGGAGGCTGAGGCGGGTGGATCATGAGGTCAGGAGATAGAGACCATCCTGGCTAACCCCGTCTCTACTAAAAAAAATACAAAAAATTAGCTGGGTGTGGTGGCAGGTGCCTGTAGTCCCAGCTACTTGGGAGGCTGAGGCAGGAGAATGGCGTGAACCTGGGAGGCGGAGCTTGCAGTGAGCAGAGACTGTGGGCTGCTGCACTCCAGCCTGGGCGACAGAGCAAGACTCTGTCTCAAAAAAAAAAAAATTTCATTAGTAATAGATATCTGATTTGAACATTACATATTGTACACATGTATTAAAGTATCACATAGACCCCAAGAACATATATAATTATGATATATCAATTACAAAATACGTTTTCTGGGTACTAATTATTTGTTAGTCATATGTGTTGCAAATAGCTTTTCCTGGTTTACAACTTGTCTTTTTGTATTTAAGTGGTATCTTTAGATACAGAGCAGTTTCAGATTTTACTGAGTTCAAATTTATCTATCTCTGCCTTTATGTTGTTTTATCTATCTTTTTTTTTTAAATCCTTCCTTATCTACTAAATTAATGTAACTGTACTACTAGGAAAATGTTTATCAGAACACTGATATGTTCTCAGTACCAATGTAGGTCAATGTGAGATTTACTCCTGGCTTTCCCAACATACTAGCATTGATTATCTCAGTCTCATCACTTTGTCTAAAATGTTAACACACTTTTTCCAGCAGCAAAACATTTTTGTAAGTGGATTTAAGTTCAAACAAGATATTTGATATAGAAATGATTTCTTTTGGCCGGGCGCGGTGGCTCACGCCTGTAATCCCAGCACTGTGGGAGGCCGAGGTGGGTGGATCACGAGGTCAGGAGATCGAGACTATCCTGGCTAACACAGTGAAACCCCATCTCTACTAAAAATACAAAAAATTAGCTGGGCGTGGTGGGGGGCGCCTGTAGTCGCAGCTACTCGGGAGGCTGAGGCAGGAGAATGGTGTGACCCCAGGAGGCAGAGTTTGCAGTGAGCTGAGATTGAGCCACTGCACTCCAGCCTGGGTGGCAGAGCAAGACTCCGTCTAAAAAAAAAAAAGAAGAAATGATTTCTTTTAAAAGAAGATGATGATGATGGCCAGATCTTGGAACCACTCTGGCAGAAAGCTCAATACTGAGGGCTTAGAAATTAACAATGGCTTTGCTGTGTGCTTTTTGATATGGATCACACTGTGGTCCTGGACCCCACTGCCCTTGGCCGTCTACGCTGCTGTCTTCAGATTGCTTCCCTCTCTTCCGCCGTTCCGTCGCTGGCTGTTTTTATGTTCACTGCCCCATCATCTCTTTAGCCAATTAAAATCTCCTTCTGGGCAGAGGTAGCTTACACCGCTCTCTCCACTCCCTGTGCTCTGTAGGGCGTGCTACATGGTAGCTGGCAAGTGAGAAACAAACACTAGGCAAATGCCTTTTGGACAGACTGTTAGACTTTGTGCCGCTGGCAAATATTTATCTACTGCTCAGAAGCCAGCAGTCCACCTTCCTTTCATTTCCTGCTGGTGAAAATTCCATCTTTTGGGTTGTGCAATAAGTTAACCTGATTTTGAAGTCGCAAGGAGTTTTTTTGGACCCTTGTCTCTCTTGCTCTTCATTCCCTTCTTCTGAGCCTGGGATCCCCTGGGGAAAGGACGTGCATGGCTGATGGCTCCTCTCAGGCCACATTCTCCCGATCTCACTGCCTAAAAGGCTGGGGACACCCCCAGCTGCAGCCGACAGTGTCTTGAGCGGGGCCTCCAGCTTGGGCTAAATGCCCACCCCATGGCCAGTCTCTGAAGACAAGGCGGGGACAGCAGGCAGGTGATGAGATTCCACCATGGACTCAGTTGCTTGAGTCATGCCATGCCTGGCCAGCCACAGGGGCCAGGGGTCAGCAGCCCAGCAGTTCCCACTGGCTACATGTGGGGCTGTCGGGGCAGGGGAGGGAGCAACTCCCCCAGAAAAGGAGAGTGGTTTTCCTTTACTAGATGGACAGAACAATAAATGTTCACAACCCAGGAGACCAGTCCTGGCTCAGACCCTTCTAGGTGGTGTGACCCCCAGCCAAGTCCTTTATTCTCACATGACTCCCAGTTTCCTTACACTTTACAAGGTGGCCTTCCAGTTTTGTTTTGTGTTTTAAGAAACAGTATCTTGCTCTGTTGCCCAGGCTGGAGCGCAGTCGTGTGATCATGGCTCAATACAGCCTCAAACTTGTGGGCTCAAGGAATCCTCCTGCCTCAGCATCTGGAGTACCTGGGCTATAGGCCAGCCTAATTCTAAAATCCTGTCATTCTGGCCAGGCACAGTGGCACATGCTTGTAATCCCAGCACTTTGGGAGGCCGAGGAGGAAGGATTGCTTGATCCCAGGAGTTGGAGACCAGCCTGGGTAACACGGTGCAACCTTGTCTCTACAAAAAATTTAAAAATCAGCTGAGTATGGTGACACATGCCTGTGGTCCCAGCTACTCAGGAGGCTGAGGTGGGAGTACTGCTTGAGCCCAGGAGTTCAAGGCTGCAACGAGCTGTGATTGTGTCACTGCACTCCAGCCTGGGCAACACAGCGAGATCTTGTCTCAATAAAAAGAACTGTATAGTACACTAATTGTGGAGCGGGGATGTTGCTGTGTGCCTTAGGAAGTGTTAGTCTCCCCACTTTAAGTTCCAGGCATGTTAGGTGACCACTGTGAGGTCACTTCACATCATAAAAAGCACCCAGGAAATGCCCAGGACACTCATGGAGGCGTGGCTTCATGAGATTTGTCATTAGCCCAAATGATAAATTACAGTTTACTTTTTAATTATAATAAAAATAGTCAGATGTATTCATTCAACCAACAGTTAATACTTGAGGAATTAAACTCATGGTTATTAGAATGGCAGCACCAGCTTTTGTACATGTCCTGTGCTGGGAGGGGAATCTAACTTCTTTCCATAAGAACATGTTTTAATAACTCGATCCTGCAGATTCGCTCCAGGACTGGGCTGCTCTAACATCAGCTGCCCAGGGCTGTTGGTTGATGCTAGACTAAGACTCCCTGTAGTGGGGAACAGTCTTGTATTCATTTCTGTGCCCCTACTGCCCAGCCCCAGGCCTGGAATATCTCAATGCATGTTTGCTAGGTGAACATCCGATGTTAACGAGAAGCAAATACACTTGCCCCCTGGAAGGTAGACCAAAGGCAGAAGGGACACATGCTAGTAACCGGTGGCGAGTTGGCATGGGGGGAGCATGGATGGAAGAATAATGAATGTTCAGGCAATACACACAATGTGGACTCAGAAAAATAAAACAACGTTAGAAAGAAAAAGACGGACGTTTGAATAATGTTAGAAGCAAAGGTGTAACATGGACAAATGGTAAAAGATGAGTTATATTCAAAAGCAGATAGAAGATTTAACTTAGAAAGAGAGTTAACGTTCCCATATTCAGAAGCAATATTTTATTTGCTTTTACACAATCTCAGTGCTATTACTAATATTGTGCAGTAATTTTATACAGCTCTCCACAACATGCAACACACTTCTACTGAAGTTTTCTCATGTGTGGGCAGCATGTGGCATGAAGAAGGTGTCTGAGATGGGTTTCTGTCACTGTCCTCAGCGCCACCCTAGGACGTTTTATCTCCCTGCTTTCCATTTGTAAAATAACAAAGGAAGACTGTGAGACGCTTGCGGGAGCAGGCAGCTCCCCAAGAGTAAGCCCTGTCTCTAGAGCAAGACTTTAAATATGCTTCTGGAGCATGACCGAAAACAGCACCTCACCAGAAAAACACCAAATGATGTGTGTGTCCCGTGACAAGTCATCGTTAGCAAAGGAAAAAGTTCTTGTTTCGTAAGCCAGCATGGTGCATATTTGTACTTACTGGGACCCTCTTTGAGGGGCAGCTCAGATCCTGAAAGTGAGAATCCGCGTGACCATTTCTCTATGGTTTCCATTACTAAATGCATTATTTAGATCAAAAATCACCCAATTTGTATGATGCATTTTACTCTTACTATGCATTAGGGTGACATCCTCTTAACGACTTTATAAAGAAAGTGTTATTAATAACGAATAAGACAGGCTAAGGAAAAAAGAACCATAAAAAGAGAATTTGTTATGAATGAAATTAATAACCGAGAAGTAAAAATTGGGACAAAGGATGACTCTGACATTTCTTTCTTGGTAAGTGACAGTAACAGATCCCTCAAAAGGGTTGCACTGCAGACACCTTCGTGCACAGAGGAGTGTGACTGTGAAAACTGCTTGTGAGGCTTCAGGCCACAGTAGAGAGAGATGCACAGGTATATTCTGAGAAAAGAAAGACTTGTCTTCTTGTCTCGAGATCCTAGGAGAGGCACAGGGCCTGTGGCCCAGATACAGGTCTCAGGACTGGGTTAAGACAAATGGCTCAGGACCATTCACTCTTTTGTGACTCAGACTAGCAATTAGCGTCTCTGCATCCTCCTGGCCTTCTCACTTGTGAGGTGAGGCCAATTGTCCCCTATCCTATAGATGTTGTGTGTGAATAAATGAGGATTTGTCAACAAAATAAGATGAATGAGCTCCTTGGGAACGGGTGCTATTTAAGTGCGAGTCGCAGTTGCTTCAGCATTTCTGCCTTGGCCAGACGCGGTCTGTGCACCAGCTCTGTCTCCCAGGACTCTGATCGACACCATCAGTCCTTTGCTCACCCCAGGAGTTCACCTGCATCACCCGAACTCATTCCACACAGACCCAGTCTCAGAACTGCAGTTGAGTGCTTCTTTCTGCCTTTAAGACATTTGAGGCCGGGCAGGGGGCTCACACTTGTCATCCCAGCGCTTTGGGAGGCTGAGGTGGGAGGATCGCTTGAGGCCAGGAGTTTGAAATCAGTGTGGGCAACATAGTGAGATTCCATCTCTATCAAAAATAATTTTAAAAATTAGCTGGGTGTGGAGTGGGCACGGTGGCTCACGCCTGTAATCCCAACATTTTGGGAGGCCGAGGCTGACGGATCACTTGAGGTCAGGAGTTCAAGATCGGCCTGGCCAACGTGCGAAACCCTAAATACTAAAAATACAAAAAATTAGCCGGGCGTGGTGGTGGGCGCCTGTAATCCCAGCTACTCCAGAGGCTGAGGCATGAGAATTGCTTGAACCCGGGAGACAGAGAGAGCGCCACTGCATTCCAGCCTAGGTTACACGAGAGAAACTCCATCTCCGAAAAATAAAAAAAATTAGCTGGGCATGATGGAGTGTGCCTGCAGTTCCAGCTACTTGTGAGACTGAGGCAGAAGGATCATTTGAGTGGTGCAGTCTTGGCTCACTGCAGCCTTGACCTGCCTGGGCTCAAGTGATCCTCTTACCTCAGCATCCCGAGTAGCTGGGACCACAGGTACACACCGCAACGGCCACACCTGGCTAATTTTTATATTTTTGTATAGACGGGGCTGGCTATGTTGCCCGCTCCTTTCCTCACTTGCTTCCTCAACTCCACCTTGCCATTAACATGAATGTTCATCCCGAAGTTTCAGCAGATCAGAAGTTTCCTCAATACCTCGTCCAGCTAGACTCCAGAAATGTGAAATGATAAAATTAGGGAGATAGATAGCTTTGGAAATGTGAAATAAAATCAGGGAAATAGCTCCTAAACAGCAACATTTGAGTCCACACTAGAGGCGCATGATGTGAACAGTGAGAGGACGCAGGCCAAACGGTCCCCCAGTTTCCCACCCTAAAACACCCAGGGAAGTGGTTTTCACATGTGAAACAGACATACAAAGCACCTTGGAAGTGATTTCCTGAGCCAATCTCTGGAAATTAAGATTTAGTAAACCAGCATGGAACCCAGGAATCTGCATTCTGACAAGATCCCAAAAGTGATTTTGATGCAAATTTCTAAAATGGTTCACATTTTGGGACATGCTGATGTATGAAATAAGTGACATAGAGCCGTAATATCCAAAGTGGAGTGCAGATATAAAATATAAAATGCATAATATATAATGTAATATTTCAACAGATTATATGAACATGTAGGTAAATTAAGAAGCATGATAGGCCAGGCCCGGCTTACGCCTATAATTCCAGCCTGAGTGACAGAGCAACATCCTGTCTCTCTAAAACAAAAGAAAACAAAACAAAACACCAACGTGACAGGACGAACACTGCCAATGCTGCATCCTAGTTGAAAACTAGAACAGGATCGAGTGTGTGGTGTCTCCCCTGGGGCTCTTTTCTCTCCCACTCCCCAGACTCCTTTGCAGACACTTATTTGAGAACCGGAACATGACCGAGTGTGTGGCATCTTCCTGGGGCTCTTTTCTCTGTCCCACCCTCCAGACTCCTTTGCAGACACCTTCCTGAATTGTTTACTATGCTCTTGCTTTTAGAGTTTTAGTTAGGCACAGTGGCTCACACCTATAATCCCAACACTTTGAGGGGGCTGAGGCAGGAGGATCACTTGACCTCCACAGTTCAGACCACGCTGGGTAACACAGGGAGACCCCGTCTCTACAAAACAAAAACAAAAAATTAACCGAGCATAGTGGTACACGCCTGTGGTCCCAGCTATTCAGGAGGCTGAGGTGGGAGGGTTGTTTGAATTCTGGAGGTCAAGGAACTCCAGCATTCTAGCCTGGGCAACAGAGTGACCCCTGTCTCAAAATAAAATTACTTTAGAAAAAATAACATGTAATACTTACCCAGCAGGGGAGATGCCATGATCAGGAAAAAGTAACATGAACTGCATACCTAAACAATATGTTGCTTAGTTTTACTTGGGTTTGAGCACAAAAATGAAATACAACATATAAGTTTCTGAGACTTCAAAAAAAAAAAAACAAAAAAACTTAGTATTGTTAGAGCAGTTTTAGGCTCACAGAAAAATTTAGAGAAAGGTGTGGAGATCTCCCATATCCCCACCTTTCCCCGCCTTTCCCCCCCTTTCCTGACACTGGCACAGTCTCCCCATTATCAGCGTCCCCCACCAGGCAGCTCATTTGTTCCAACTGCCGAGCCCTTGACACATCATTGTAGCCAGAAGTCCATGTTCACATTAGGGTTCATTCCTGGTCTTCTGGAACTTTCTCACTTAATAAAGAACTATGTTTCTGATACTCATCCAGTTTGCTGGGATTATCTCTGGTTCACCCCTTTTCACTGTTGGGTACTGGTCTATTGTATGAATACGCCAGAATTTATGTATTCAATTGTATACAATCTCCTGTGAATGGACATTTAGATTATTTACAATTTCTTGTTCTTACAGTTGCTATGAATACAATTATAAATATCCCCTGGGGCATAAGTTGTAGAGTTTCTCTAGGGTATACACTTAGGACTAGACTCCGGGTCATGAATCTGCAGTAGAAGGTGGTGTCACACTGTTTTCCACAGTGGCTGTATCCGTACACATTCTCAACCACAGTGTAAAAGTGTTCTCATTGGTCCATGTCACAATTAACTGTTACTATCAGATTTTGTCAATTCAGTGGGCTATTGTGCATTTCTCTAGTTACTAATGAGGTTGAAAATCTTTCAAAATATGTTGGAGTCCTTTTGTTTCCTTTTCTATGATATGTCTGTCTGTATTTTGTACTATTTTTCTATTTTTTTGTTTGCTGTTTATTATTGATGTGTTAGACTTCCTTGTATTCTATAAACTAATCCTTCATTGGAAATATATGTTGTAAATGTCTTCTTTGAATTTGTTCCTTGTCTTTTAATTGTTTTATATGTCTTTTGATAAATACAAGACCTCTTATTTTTAATATAATGGATTTTTAAAATGTTTTATTACTAGCATTTTTATATCTTTTTAAAATAAGTTCTTAAATAAACAAAAATATTTCCTTCTGAATTTAATCTCTCTGTGTATGCAAAAATGCTGTAAATATTTCCAAATATCTGTGATGTAACATGAAAAAGGTTTATTTTTAACACGTTAAGAGTCCAGTGCAGACTGGGGGGAAGGGAAAGGACACACAGGGATTTCCGCTCCACAAAGTTATTCAGGTGCCTCCTTCCATCCCAAAGCTCTGCCATCCCCAGGACTTTGGAGCCCTTCTCCAGAATTTTGCATCTGATGAAGCCAAGGAAATATAAAAAGGTGAAGGCAACACAGGAGGTCAGGCCTGAAAGTAGCACATATTCTTGCTATTAACAGGATATGACAATCACCTTGGAGGTTGTTTGAAAGGCAGAATCCTAGGCCCTACCCCACACCTTCTAAACCTGTATTTGCATTTACTACAAAACCCTCTGGTGACCAGTTGCAACAACTTATGCCACTAGCTACCCAGAGCGGGTGCAGACGTCGCAGGTTAAGGCCCAGCCCTCCACAAGCCTGCCCTTGCTCAGACACCAGCTGCAAGCTCAGGGCGTCTCAGGCCACTCCCACTCTATTGTTTGTTCATCTGAACGTGTCCTTAGTTTGTCTCACTATTGAAAGGTAGTGCTTGGGGATGCCTAATTTTTGGTGGGCAATTCCTGTCTCTCGGTACTTTGAAGATATTATTCCTCTGTCTCTAGCTTCTACTTTTGCTACTAAAAAGTATTTTATGAGTCTAATTGTCGTCATGTGGTAGGTGATCAGGTAGTTCTCCCTATTAAAAATGTAAAAATACAGTACTTAAATTCACTGAGGAATAATTCATATGCAATGAATAACTCACATTTCAATTATATGATTTAATAAGCCTTGGCAACTTTATATACGCTTGCGAGGCTACAACAACCAAGGTACAGTACATTTGTATCACAACAAAAACTGCACCCTTTCCCAGGCAACCAGTAATCTGCTGTCTGTCAGCAGAAATTAATTTTGCCTTTTTAGAATTACATGTAAGTTACTCTATGTACTCTTTTGAGTCTGGCTGCTGCTTTGCCTAAGCCTGACATTTCTGAGATTCATCTGTGTTGTGTGTATATTAGTAGCATGTTCCATATTACTAAATAATATTTCATTGTATAAATACATTACAGTTTATTGATTCACATATTGGCAAAGATTTAGGCTGTTTCTACTCTGAGGCCATTATAAATGAAGGTGTTACGAACATTTGGTTTTAAAGAGTCTTTGTTGTGACCATATGTTTTCACTTCTCCTGGATAAATGCACAGAAGTGAAATTGCTGGGTCACATATATCTTAACTTTATTAAAAAATCAGGGCCGGGTGCAGTGGCTCATGCCTGTAATCCCAGCACTTTAGGAGGCCAAGGTGGGCAGATCACGAGGTCAGGAGTTTGAGACCAGCCTGGCCAACATGGTGAAACCCCATCTCTACTATAAATACAAAAATTAGCCGGGCATGGGTGGCGCGTGCCTGTAGTCCCAGCTACTCAGGAGGCTGAGGCAGGAGAATCGCTTGAACCCGGGAGGCAGAGGTTGCAGTGAGCCGAGCTGGCACCACTGCACTCTAGCCAGGGCAACAGAGTGAGACGCTGTCTCAAAAAAAAAAAAAAAGAAAAACAAAACAAAACACACAAACAGTTTTCCAAAGTGGCTGTATGTATGATTTTAAATTTCCACTAACAACGTATGTGAGTTACAGTTGCTCTATACCCTCGGAAAAACTTGGTGTTTTAAGTCTTTAATTTTAGTCACTCTCGTAGATGTATATTGGAATCTAAATGTGATTTTAATTTGCATTACCCTAATGATTAATGATGTTGAACATCTTTCATGTGCTTATTGGCCATAGATGTATCTTCTTTTGTAAAGTGTCTGTCCCAATCTTTTGCCCACTTAAAAGAGTGGATTGTCTTATAATGTGAGTTCTTATCAATGTGTTCTGGACACAAGTCATTTATCAGGTACATGTGTTACAAATATATTCTCCATTGTGTGGCTTGCTTCCTCCTTTTCTTAATGGCGGCTAAGAGCACAAGTTTTTAATTTTTAGAAAGCCCAACTTTTCCATTTTTCTTTTATAGTTTGTATATTTTATATTCTGTTTTAAAAAATCTTTGCCAACCCAAATGTTATAAAGAATTTTTCCCCTGGGACTTCTTCTAGAATTTTATAGTATTCGTTTTTAAACATAGGTCTACAATACATCTCATATTGATTTTTGTGAGTGTGGGGTGCAGTAATGGTTAAGGTTTGTTGTTCCAGACCACTTATAGAAAAGACTTTCCTTTCTCCATTGAATGACATATATAACTTTGTTGAAACCGATTGGCCATCCATGTGTCTGTCTACTCCTGGAATGTATACTATTTTTTTACACTGATTTAAGTGTTTGCTCTTATCAATACCACACTGTCTGGATTACTGTACCTTTATAACAATTATTGGAAAAACATATCATGTATGCCTCAACATTGACCTTAGTTTTAAAAATTGTTTTGGTTGAACTTCATGACTAAAACACCAAAGCAATGGCAACAAAAGCCAAAATAGACAAATGGGATCTAATTAAATTAAAGAGCTTCTACACGGCAAAAGAAACTACCATCAGAGTGAATAGGCAACCTACAGAATGGGAGAAAAATGTTGCAATCTACCCATCTGACAAAAGGGTTGATATCCAGAATCTACAAAGAACTCAAAGAAATTTACAAGAAAAAAACCACCCCATCAAAAAGTGGACAAAAAATATGAACAGACCCTTCTCAAAACAAGACATCTATATAACCAACAGACACATGAAAAAATGCTCATCATCACTGGCCATCAGAGAAATGCAAATCAAAACCACAATGAGATACCATCTCACAACAGTTAGAATGGTGATCATTAAAAAGTCAGGAAATAACAGATGCTGGAGAGAATGTGGAGAAACAGGAACACTTTTACACTGTTGGTGGGACTGTAAACTAGGTCAACCATTGTGGAAGACAGTGTGGTGATTCCTCAAGGATCTAGAACTAGAAATACCATTTGACCCAGCCATCCCATTACTGGGTATATACCCAAAGGATTATAAATCATGCTGCTATAAAGACACATGCACGTGTATGTTTATTGCGGCACTATTCACAATGGCAAAGACTTGGAACCAACCCAAATGTCCATTGACGATAGACTGGATTAAGAAAATGTGGCACATATACACCATAGAATACTATGCAGCCATAAAAAAGGATGAGTTTATGTTCTTTGCGGAGACATGGATGAACCTGGAAACCAGCTTCTCAGCAAACTAACACAGGAACAGAAAACCAAACACCGCATGCTCTCACTCATAGGTGGGAAATGAACAATGAGAACACTTGGACACAGGAAGGGGAACATCACACACCGGGGCCTGTTGGCGGGTGCGGAGCTGGGGGAGGGATAGCATTAGGAGAAATACCTAATGTAAAAGACGAGTTGATGGGTGCAGCAAACCAACATGGCAAATGTATACCTATGTATCAAACCTGCACGTTGTGAACATGTATCCTGGAACTTAAAGTATAATTTAAAAAAAAAAAGAAAAAGAAAAAGAAAAATGCAATTGACATATAGAAAAAAAATTCTTTTGGTTATTCTAGGTCTTTGCATTTCCATACATTTCAGAATCAGCTTGCTAAAAATTAAAATATTAGCCAGGAATGGTGGCATGCGCTTCTAGTCCCAGCTATCTGGAGGCTAAGGTGGGAGGATCACTTGAGCCTGGGAGGTCGAGGCTGCAGTAAGCTAATGATTGCACCACTGCACTCCAGCCTGGGTGACAGAACAAGACCCTGTCTTAAAAAAAAAAAAAAAAAAAAAGAAAGATATTTACATCTATGTTAATGAGGAAATTGGTCTATTGTTTTCTTTTATGTGATGTCTTTTTCTGGGTTTGATATTAAGGTAATTCTGATATTATTAAATGATTTCAGAATATTTTCTTATCCTCTGCATTTCTGGAAGAGTTTGTATATTATTACTTCCTTGAATGTTTGATAGAATTAACCAGTAAAGACATTTGGCATGGAATTTGCACTTTTTCTGACAGTTTGCAGTCATCCTTATGTTTCTTCTTCTGTATATAATGTCTTTTTTCTCACTTTTTAAAAGAGTTTTGCTTTACCCGTGATTTTTAGCAATTTGATTATGATGTGCTCTGTGGCTTCCTGTGTGGTTATTCTATTTGGAGTTTGTTGAGTTTCTTCAATTATAGTTTTATGATTTTTATCACATTTGGAAAAGCTTTGGCCGTTATCTGTGCTGGGATTTGTCTCTGTCTCCTGTGCTTCCCTAGGGCTCCAATTATGCACATGTGAGACTGCCTGACATTGTCCTACAGGTCAGTCACGCACTGTTTATTTTTTAAGTCTTTTCTTTCTGTGTTTTTCTTGAGAAGTTTCTATTGTGCCCACACGTTTTCTTCTGCATTGTCTAATGTGCTTTTAACTGTTTATTTTGAAATAATTTTAGACTTGCAGAAGAGTTTCAAAGATAGTTGGTTTCCAGTATGCCCTCTGACTTCTCTCTCCAAGGTGAACATCTTACATAATTGTGATATAATTGTAAACACTAGGAAACTATCATAAATTGATGGAATACTATTAGTTATATTACAGACTTGATTGGGAATTACCATTTTTCCACTAATGTCTGTTTTCCATTCCAAGACCCAATTCAGGGTTTTTATCTGTTATGTCTCTTCCAATCTGTGACAGTTCCGTCATCTTTTTGTTTTTGGTTTCTCATAACCTTGATAAGAGTATTGGACAGGGATTTTGTAAACTGTTCCTCAGTTTGGGTTTGTTTCATGTCTCCTTGTGATTTAACTAAGATTATGGGTTTAGGAGAGAGGATATGGGAAGGGCAAGTATGTGCTTGTATCACATGGGTTGGGAGGCATATATGATATCAAAATGTCTTCACATTGAAGTAGAATTTTCAAAGTTTTTCTAGTCTACAGTAATTTCCCCTTTATATAATCTACTAAAGTGAACTATTAAGTGTAGCCCATACTTAAGGGGAGGGGAATTAAACTCTTCTGGAGGGACAAATATCAGAAATTTTTGGACATAAGTTAAAATCTATACAGTCAAGTATTTTTTGGAGAGCTACTTAGGCTATGAAAACATTCATCTCTTTAAAATTTCCTGCACTAATCTCTGCGCTCATCTGCAGATCTTACAGCATCTATTCCTGTGGTGTGTTGTGATTCTCTGTTTCCCTCATTCATTTCACATTCATTAATTGGAATCCTTTTCTAAGGAAGAGCTATCTTTCTTCTCCACTTATGATTTATTCAATTGTTTCACAAATCGATTCACAAATATTTATCTTAGTCTTTGTGTTATATTCCAATACTACTGTGATTTATTTTCTTGCTCAAATTATTCCAGCTTTGGTCACCAGGAGATCTGTGGCTTGGTTTCTGTGTCTTTTTGACATGCTCCTACTATTAACACTTTACCTGATGGCACCACAAAATGTTGCAGGCTCATTTTGCATTTCTTCTGCCCCAGTCCTAGAATCAGAATCAGACATTTTTCCAAAGAGCCTTGGTTCTGTTTACTTAGAAACCCAGATCTAGGCCGGGCACGGTGGCTCACGCCTGTAATCCCAGCACTTTGGGAGGCCGAGGCGGGCGGATCACAAGGTCAGGAGATCGAGACCATCCTGGCTAACACGGTGAAACCGCGTCTCTACAAAAAATACAAAAAATTAGCCGGGCGCGGTGGCGGGCGCCTGTAGTCGCAGCTACTCGGGAGGCTGAGGGAGGAGAATGGTGTGAACCCGGGAGGCGGAGCTTGCAGTGAGCCGAGATCACACCACTGTGCTCCAGCCTGGGCGAAAGAGCGAGACTCTGTCTCAAAAAAAAGAAAAAGAACCCCAGATATAGGTATGGTCGCTGCTCCTGGGCCCTCTCATAACCAGAGCTATGAAACGTATGCATGTATACTAACCCACGTATATATATGAATACACATCCAAATTCATTTCTGTATGTGTGTATCTGTATACATATTTACGTAACCCTGAGTCCCATACTTCAATCTCAGACTCAAACCCAGCACTGAAAGGCTCATTCCAGCATTCCCCCTTTGGTTATTTGTAATCATTTTCTCTGACAGTGTGAAATCTTCTTCCCATTACACTGTAACTGCTTATTTGTTCAAAGGCAGTATATGTGTAAAGTGCTTTCAGGATTGCTAATCCATACCCCCACGAGGAAAGACATTACCAGCTACAGTACACTGTTCATGCACAGTTCCTTCTGTCTTCAGACTTGCCATGTTGATTCAACACGCTGTTTCAAAAGGTGTATGGCTCAGCTCCCTTCTTCTCCACTGAGTTCCGTGTGGTTACAGTAGGTGAGGAACACAGTCGATCCATGACTCACAGTCTGCGCTCCATCTTGAACTCCCCAACATCCTGGTTGGTGTTTTTAAGCTTGCATACAGCAAAATTCATTCTCGGTGGTACATGGTTCTTTGAGTTTTGAAACATGCATACAGTTATGTATCTGCGGCCACAGTACCATATGGATATCTTCATCAGCCCCCAAATTCTCTGAGCTGATGCTTTGTAGTCAGTTTCTCTCCACTCTCAACACCTAGCAACTACTGATCTGTTTTCTATCCCCACACTTTTGCCTTTTCCAGAACACAAATAAAATCATGTAATATGTAGCCTTCTGGATCTGTAGCAAAATGCATTCAAGATTCATGCACATTGTGTGAATCAGCAGATCACGCATTGTTATTCCTGAGTTGCATTCCATGTATGGATATCCTATGCATTTTGTTTTATTTTTTTGTACAGATGACGTCTCACTATATTGCCCAGGCTGGTTTTGAACTCCTGGCCTCAAGCCATCCTCCTGCCTTGGCCTCCCAAAGTGCTGGAATTAGAGGTGTGAGCTACCACATCTGGCTGGTAAATGTGCTTTTTTATTTTTATTTTTTTGAGACAGGGTCACCCAAGCTGGTGTAAATAACACCCAGGCTGATGTAAATTCTGTCATCCAGGCTGGGGTAAATACACTTTTAACTTTATAAGAAACTGCCACACTTTTCCAAAGGGACTGTACAAATGCTGCATTCTCAGTAGCAATGTTTAAGAGTTCTAGTTACTCTGCGTCCTTCCTAAAACTTTGATAGTGTCAGTTTTTAAAACTTTAGCCCTTCTAACAGGTGTGTAGTGGTATCTCAATGTGGGTTTATTTTGCTTTTCCACAATGACTAATGATGTTCAAGTCTTTCATATGCTTATTTGCTATCTGTACATCCTCTTTGGTGAAGTTTCTGTTTAGACGCTTTACTCCTTTTAAAAGATTGTTTTCTTATTTGTTGGGTGGTAAGGGTTCTTTATATATTCTAAATGCAAGTCCTTTATCAGATTTGTCATTTGCAAACATTTTCTCCAAATCTGTGGTTTGCCTTTTCTTTCTCTGAACCATGTCTTTCACAGAGCAAAAGGTTTGAATTTTGTTCTGTCAATTACTGAGAGAGTAGTGTTAAAGTTCTAAATATAATTATGATTTTTCTATTTCTTCTTTTAATTCTATCAGTTTGTCTCGCGTATTTCAAAGCTCTGTTAGGTGCACACATATTTACGGATTTTATGTCGTCTTGGATAATCAGCCCCTTTATCTTGTAATGTCTCTGTTTATTCCTGATAATATTACTTGTTTTGAAGTCTACTTTGTCCCATATTGTAGATACTCTAGTTTGTTTTCTTTCTTTTCCTTTCTTCTTTCTTTCTCTTTCTTTTTTTGCATTAAGAGTATTTTAGGCTTTGGAACACCTGAAGTGAGAAGCATACTAGGAAATCAACACAAAATGAATCACAGGAATGTAAAACTGCAATACGATCTGGTTGAAGTTAGTGTCACTTTAACATGATTCGTTACTTTTTTTTTCCCCCGTGAGGCAGGACATCTCTCTATTGCCCAAGCTGGAGTGCAGTGGCATAATCACGGCTCAATGCAGCCTTGACCTCCTGGGCTCAAGTGATCCTCCCACCTCATCCTCCTGAGTCGCTGGAACTACAGGTGCACAACATCATGCCTGGCTATTTAAAAAAATTTTTTTGTAGAGATGAGGTCTCACTATTTTACCCAGGTTGGTCTCGAACTCCTGGGCTCAAGTGATCCTGCCTTGGCCTCTCAAAGTGCTGGGATTACAAGCATAAGCCACTGCAACCGGCCAATTCTTTTACATTTAAAAGAATTAACTTATTTTTAATTGACAAAAATTGTTTATCTTTCTCATGTACAATGTGTTGTTTTGAAATATGTATAATACATTATGAAATGTCTAAATTAAGCTAATTAACATATACATTACCTCACATACTTACGTTTTGTGGTGACAACACTTAAAATCTACTCTCTCAGCATTTTTCAAGAACACAATACATTGTTATTAACTATAGTCACCACATTGTACAATAGATATCTTGAACTTACTCATCCTGTATAACTGGACTTTGTATCCTTTGACCAACATTTCTCCAACCTCCTGCCCTCACTCCCCAGCCTCTGGTAATCACCATTCTACTCTGTGCTTCTATAAATTCCACCTTTTTAGATTCCACACATGTATAAGTAAGATCATATGGTAGTTGTCTTTTTGTGCCTGGCTTATTTCACTTTAGCCTAATCTCCTCCAGATTTATTTATGTTGTTACAAATGATAGGAGTTCCTTTTTTTTTTTTTTTTTTTTAATGGCTACATAGTTTTCCTTTGTGTATATGTACCCCCCCCTCTTTTTTTTTTTTGAGAGGGAGTCTCGATCTGTTGCCAGGCTGGAGTGCAGTGTGCAATCTCAGCTCACTGCAACCTCCACCTCCTGGGTTCAAGCAATCCTCCTGTCTCAGCCTCCCGAGTAGCTGGGAGTACAGGCGTGCATCACCACGCCCAGCTAAGTTTTGTATTTTCAGTAGAGACGGGGTTTCACCATGTTGTCCAGGATGGTCTCAATCTCTTGACTTCATTATCTGCCTGCCTTGGCCTCACAAAGTGCTGGATTACAGGCGTGAGCCACTGCACCTGGCCATGTACCACATTTTAAAAAATCCATTCATCCGTTGATGGATGCTTAGATTACTTTCATATCTTGGCTACAGTATACACAGCCAAATAATGATGCGATAGACATGGGAGTGCAGACACTTCTTTGGCATAGTGATTTCATTTCCTTTGGCCAGTAGTGGGATTGCTGGCTCACTGTGGCTGTACTAATTCACAAACCCAACAAGTGTGCAAAGGTTCCCTTTTCTCCATGTTCTCTCCAATACTTGTTATCTTTCATCTGTTTGATAATAGCTATTTTAACGAGTTACATGGAAAACAATGTTTCTTTTGGTTAGTGTTTGCATGGCATATCTTTCCTTTCACTTAGCCTATCTACATCCTTATATTTAAAGTGTGTTTCTAGAGACAGAGTCTCACTCTGTCACCCAGGCTGGAGTGCAGTGGCACCATCTCAGCTCACTGCAACCTACGCCTCCCGGGTTCAAGAGATTCTCCTGCCTCAGCCTCCTGAGTAGCTGGGATTATAGGCACCTGCCACCACGCCCAGCTAATTTTAAAAAAAATTTTTTTAATTTTTAAATTTTTAGTAAAGATGGGG
Source organism: Macaca mulatta (assembly GCF_049350105.2). Taxonomy (NCBI): domain Eukaryota; kingdom Metazoa; phylum Chordata; class Mammalia; order Primates; family Cercopithecidae; genus Macaca; species Macaca mulatta. The sequence goes on from NC_133408.1 coordinate 195,094,569, forward strand.
TTTCACTACGTTGGATAAGCTGGTCTTGAACTCCTGACCTCCAGTGATCCGCCTGCTTCAGCCTCCCAAAGTAATAGAGAACCTATATTTCGTTCTTACATCTTAATGCAATCTGACACATTTTGGTGTTAGGACCGTGGTGTGTGTATGGATCATTGACATTCAATGGAAACTGAGTTGACATGGTTGGATTCCAACCTACCATCTTGTTAGCTGTTTTTTATTTAATTTGTTATTTCTTTTTTTCTTGGGTTAAGTTAGCTTTTTAAAATGATTCCCTTTTATCTTTCCTAAACATATATACACATTGCTTTAAAATAATTTTTGGTGGTCACCTTGGGGTTTACAGTTTATATTTTTAATTACTATGCATCTATTTTCAAATATTATACTATACTTCTTCACATGTAGTCTAAGAACCTCACAGCAATATATGACCACTTCCTCCCTTTCATCCTTTGTATTATTGTCATGCATTTTACTTGTTCACAGGCTCTAAGTACACAATACATTTTCCCTATTTTTGCTCCCATCAATCTTTCAGAGCATTAACAATATGGAGAAAAATGTTACCGTCATATATTCAATTTCAACCACACTCATCATCAACCATGTTCATCATTTCTTTGTGTTGAACCAGATTTCTGATTGCTATGATAGTCCTTGTGCTGAAAAAACTTCCTTTAACATTTCCCGTAGAGCCTGTCTGCTCGCGATGAATTCCCTCGATTTTTGTTCCTTAGGTATTTCTGCTGGGTAACTGTTTCTGATGACAGGTTTTTCCATCAGTGCCTAAAAGGTTGGTCATGCCACTGTCTTCTGGTTTGTCTGCTTTTTGATAACATGGCTGCTATAATTCTTATTGTTCTTTTCCTCTGTAGGAAAAGAGAAAATGTTTCTCTTTCAGCAATTGGAATATATTTGGATATGGGGGCTTTTGTTTGTTTGCTTGTGTCTCGGTATTTGTCTTGCTTGGTGTTAACTGAGCTTCTTGGGTCCATGTTTTGTTGCCTGTCATAAATCTTGAAAAAATTAGTTCTTCAGACATTTGTTCCACTCCTTTCTCTCTTTTTCTTCTAACTATACATGTTAGACCATTCAGTGTTGTTCAACAGTTCATAGATGCTCTGCTCTGTTTCTTGCACTCCTTCTCTTTGCTTCAGTTTCGATAATTTTTATTGATCTTTCTTCAAGGTACCTTATTCTTTCTGTGTCAAGTGTATCAATGAACCCGCTGAAGGCATTCTTCACCTCTATCATTGTGCTTTCGATTTCTAGCATTTCCTTTTTGTACACTGAATTTTTGTTTGCAAACTCATTTTTTTTTAAATGATAGTGTATACTATGGTAAATATTTTCTTTGATTGGAGATGAGCACATCTTGTTGTCTAGTAGGTCGTTAGTATGACAGTTTGCTATCTTATTCAGGAGTTGGGCTTAGTGAGATATTTGTTGTTGCCACAGCTATCCTTTGCACAAAAGGCTCCAAATTCCTCCAGCGACACCTTGTACTTAGAACAGGGCTCATTTGTGAGATTATTTTCTCAGTGTCTGCGCTTCCTCTGGGCTTTGGGTCTTCTCTTTGCACTGCAATCCTGAAAGAAGCTGTCTCTTGTGGGCCTCCCAACTGTATTTTGCCATTTTTAGTTGACATCTGTTATTCTGGTGACAGGAGATAGCAGAGGAGGAATCCTCCGATGTTCTGTTTAAGCATCCTTTTACACAGGGAGTGTCTGGGTCTCAGGGATGTGGACTTCAAAATACTCCTCCTATCAGCTGCAGTGTTGGGCTTGGCATGTATCCCTTCTCCTCTCCTAGGGTAGAGCTTGTTATATTTCTGTCCCCTTTGCACAATGGAAATGGGCTTCCCCATTGCCCTAAGGCCACAGTTTTTGTGGCCTTTCTCCCTGAAGGCCTTTTTCCATAGGTGAGATAAGGCAGCTGTGTACGGATGGAGTTTCTTGAGTGGACACTGTTCCCTCCCTCAGCCAACATAATGAGGAACTTTCTCAGGATTCTCCCATCTTTCCTGTGAGTACCTGGTGGAGTTCATGAACAAGAAGCCTGCAAGAGGAGGCAAACCTCTCTACTCTGCAGCCCCAAGGGGCTTCACACTCTCACGCGTGGCATTTAGAAATGCATTTTAAACATTTTAGCTGACTCTTATTTCCCACACCTATGGCATCATTTGTTTCTGTCCCAGGTAAGCGAATGCTCAGGTCCTGTTTTTCTTCCCAGGTGTCTCTCCCTAGAGTTCCAGTTATTTGGTTGCTCTGCAACGTTGATTTTCTGATGGGCTCAAGAAAGGTACAGTTCTTCTTGTTGTAACCTTGGCAGTGACACTTAATCCAGTGTTCTACGTCTATGAGATAAAACTGGAAATTTCTAAGTACTTTTATTTCTACCCATTGAACATTGTATTTTGACTATTGTATTTTTCAGCTCTAAAATATTCACTTCCTATCGATTTCTTTCTTCACTATGGCCTTGTTTTTCCTTGAATTCTTGAGCATAGGTATAGTAATTGTTTGAAATTTTTTGCTGGTAATTCCATCATTTCTGTGATATTGTTTCTATTGATCAATATTTTTTCCTCATATTGATCATATATTCCTGCTCCTTCACTTCAGTAGTGATTTATTTATTTATTTATTTTTGAGGCGGAGTCTCGCTCTGTCGCCCAGGCTGGAGTGCAGTGGCCGGATCTCAGCTCACTGCAAGCTCCGCCTCCCGGGTTTACGCCATTCTCCTGCCTCAGCCTCCCGAGTAGCTGGGACTACAGGCGCCCACCACCTCGCCCAGCTAGTTTTTTGTATTTTTTTAGTAGAGACGGGGTTTCACCGTGTTAGCCAGGATGGTCTCGATCTCCTGACCTCGTGATCTGCCCGTCTCGGCCTCCCAAAGTGCTGGGATTACAGGCTTGAGCCACCACGCCCGGCCCAGTAGTGATTTTTGATTGGATGCTGGACTTTGTGAATTTTACTTTATTGAGTACCGAATTAAAAAGTCTTAAAAACTTTAAGAAGTCTTAAAAACTTTGGACTTCGTTCTGGCAGGTCATTAAATTCCCTGCTGTACTCCCTTCCAGGATTGTTCTAAAGCTCTGTTAGGAGATCCTGGAGTAACCTTTACTCTAGGTCTGGAGTAACCTTTACTCTAGCTTTCTGGTTGTTCCTGACGTACTTTTTCTATCCTCATGGAGTTTCACCCTACAGCAACATATTCAAGGTGACTCCATGCAGATTTCCAGAACTTGTATTGCAACCCACAAATGTCCCACACCAGCACCTACAAATTTTCATCCCTGTGGCCCCAAATCATTAAGACCACAGTGTTCTACTTGAGTTTCCCCTTCCTGCCTCACAATCCAGAAAGCGGGGCTATCATAAGGCCCACCTCGTTTGTTGCTATTCTCTCAGGGATCGCGGTCCTCGACCGCCTGTCTTCCAATGTCTGAAAAGAGCGTTTCCAAATCTGTCCAGTTTTCGAGTTGTTTGTGAAGTGAGAAGCCTGTCCCAGTACTCCATCATGGCCAGAGGTGGAGGTTGCTCTTTGGCTGCTTTTTATATCTTCTCTTTTTTTGGTTACTAAATTTTTTAGTTTCACCGCATGTCTAGGTGTGGATTTCTTTTTACTTATTTTTTTACTCCATGCTTGTTATGCTTCCGGAATCTCTGGATTTATGTCTTTCACTAATTCTTAAAAATCATGTGAAATCATCTTTTCAAATATTGCCTCTCCTCTATTCTTTGTATTCTCTCCTTCTGGAACCTCATTTTTACATAGGGTTTTAGTCCTTCAGGCTGCTGTAATGAAATAACACAGTCTGTGTTGCTTATAAACAGAATTTCTTTCTCACAGTTCTGGAGGTGGGGAAGTCCAAGATCAAGGGGACAGCAGACTCAGTGTCTGGGGAAGGCCCATTCCTCATAGGTGGCCATCTTTTCACTCTAACCTCACATGGTGGGAGGGGCAAGGCAGCTCTTGGGGGTCTCTATGAGGGAACTCATCTCATTCATCTATTCACCTCCAAAGGCCTCACCTCCAAATACTGTCACATTTGGGGATTAGGTTTCAACATATGAATTTGGGGTGGAGGAATACAAACATTCAAGCTATATCACATGTGTTTGGCATCCTCATTCCAGTCTCTCAATTGCTAAACCTCTCATTCACATCCTTCATCTCCTTTTCTCTTTGCATTATATTCTGCAAAATTTTTGTATCTACCCCCCTTAATTCCCAAATTCCCTCAATTGTGTCTCATCTGTGTAATTTTCCCTTTCGGTTTTTTAACAACTGTATTTTGAACAGTGTTTGATTTGATTTTTTTTCCTCTTTATTTTTTTTTTTGAAGCAATGCAAACCCATAGAAAGTTTAAGAGTAAAATTAAGCCTTTTTTGTGAATCATTTGTGACTAAGTTGCTGACCTGATGCCCCATAAGCCACAAGTACTGTATGTAGTATGTGTTTACTACAAAGGCTTTCTTCCTATAAGCCACTTATAATCACTGAAATCAGGGAATTAACTTTGTGTGTTACTGCCATCTGACCTTCAGACCCTATCAATTTTTGCAAATTGTCCCAATAATAGAGTGAAAAGATCATTTATTGCATTTGTCATGCCTTTTTCTTCTTCAGTCTGAAATGTTTTCTTAGTCTTTCCTTGACTTTCATAATTAGATCTTTGAAGATTACAAGCCAATTATTTTCTGGAATGTCTCAATTTGAGTTTGTGCTTTTTCCTTCAGAATTAGATTTGGTTAGGTATCTTTGACAGAAGTGATGCTGTACTCTTCTTACTGTATTATATCAGGTGGCAACTTTTATTTATCCCATTACTGAAAATGTTTACTTTGATCAGTTAGGGTGGTTTTAGAGGCTTTTCCACTGAAAATTATTCTTTTCTACTATATAATTAATATATATTTTCTAGGAAGGAACACCTTAACTATTTTGATATACTGTTTCCATATAAAGCTCAATTTATCCTTTATCAGTATTTGTATAGACACAAGCTTTCCTGTTTTTAGTCTATTACTCTCATTATTTAATTTGATGCTCATCTCATCTCTGCTTTGGTCCATTAAGTCTCACTTCTGTGTCCTTTTGACATATCTCTATCACTATTCAAGCACTCCCTTGATTTTTGGAGGGAACAAGATGTTCCAGGCTGATCTTGTGCATTCCATGCCCTAGCCCTGAATGCAGTTGTTTTTCCAAGTAATACTGGTTCCTTTTGAAAAGTGGTATTTAGAAACCAAGATCTAGGTGGTGGGTGTGCTCAAGATGGGCTGCTGTCTCCAGGGCACTCTTGGTGGACAGTTAGGAAACACATGCGTGTGCACACACACAGTTATACACAAATACGCATATACACTTACTCCTACAATGAAATACAATTATCAAAAACCATCAGTGCAATCACTCTGATTCTTTATTCTAATAACACACCATAGGGTTAATTTTAGCTTTTTCTTCATGTAAGTAACTCCCTATTTGGACAGTGAGAAATTTATCTCCATCACCCTTAATATATTTATATATCTGATCAATTTCCCTGTTCATAATCAATATGCCATTTCTGTTGTCACCTTCTTTCGTGCAGGTCCCCTTATATACTGGAGCTCTGATTCCCTGTGCTCTGCCTCTCACCTGTGTGAAAACTCTTACAACTAGAACTCTGCTATTCTAGTCTACTCATCTTTGGCAACTCCCACCTCATCCCAGTAGGGCCCTGAATCCCACATTGCGCCCATACCTCAGGATTATGTCCTAGTAACCTAGTCATGTGTGACTCCCCATTTTGAACTGCCCCCATGGGTGGATGCCCTCCTCACTTTGCCAATCCACAGGACATACTTTGCGCCCAGTGGTGCTCTCACATGCCTTGCTGGGCAGCCCTCTCACAAGGCATGGGCAGGAAGAGATGCTTGGGCTCTGATCCTCCAGCCTGGCCAGCACATCCCTACCCATCTCTCCCAGCCCTGCTATACCACTAGTGCTGCCTAATGGCTTTAGGACATTGTTCAGATAGAAGAAAAGGAAGCACTCTCTGGCTACTCTAGACAGTCTCTTCTTGATTTCCTTCATCTTTTATTTCCTTAAACCTTTCAAATATTGTCCTTTATGGTAATTTAAATAACCAAAGTCCCTAGGAGTTCAATCTACTTTGTATTTTTCACTTAAAGTGGTTTCTTCCCTCACGCATTTTGTGATCTTTGATTTTAAGTCCATCGTTGCGTGATCTGAAACCGTGAAGAATGTAGGTGGACAATTTGAGAAAGCCCTTCCAGGATCTCTGGCCTAACTTGAGAGCCTCGGGTTCAGATTCCCTCCTCAAAAGCTGTCCAAGAATTTGTTTCCTATTAGCAGTGTGAATGGGGATGACTTCCCCAGCGAAACCCTGAACTTCCTGTGTGCTCACTACTTACTGCTCAGGCTTTGGCTGTTTTTTTGTTTTTTGCTGTTTTAAGAGATGGGGTTCTGTTCAGTCACCCAGACTGGAATGCAGTGGTGCTATTACAGCTCATTATAACCTCGAATTCCTGGACTCAGATGATGGCTCTGCCTCAGCCTCCAGAGTAGTTACAACTAAATGTATGCACCACCATGCTTGGTTAGTTTTTTTTTAATTTTTATTTTTTGCAGAGATGGGGTTTTGCCATGTTGCCCAGGCTGGTCTTGAAATCCTTGGCTCAAGTGCATTGCCTCCCAATGTGCTGGGATTACAGGTGTGAGCCACTGTGCCCAGCGTTTTGCTTCCTTCTTGATCCTTTGGAAACATTATTCCTAAAACCTAGCAATACAACAAAAAATGTTTTCCACAGAATCTGTTTTGCAGGAGGAGGGGAACAGAATTTCCAGTTCATCATTACTGAGAGATGAGAAAGACTTCTATATTCACTTTATTTACAAAAAAAGCCAAGCTTGCTTTTAAGATTTCCAGTAGGATATGTATGAAACTGCAGTGCTCACTAGGTAGTCTTCTTAGGTTTAGCCCCTGACACTCATAACGTTACACCTGGCAGCAGCTCCACTTTGGAGAATTGAGAAGAAACATACTTCACTGCCCTCCGTACAGGCATGGAAGGGCTATAGTCTTTGGCTCCCCAAATGCAAATCAAGTGCAAACCAATATGGGTGTAGGCTTGCTTTGGAAGTCCTTGACTGGCGGGAACCAGTATCTCTCGTATTTGTTCCCTGAGTTTATCTTTTAGATTCCCACACTCAATTAAGACAGTAACAGAGGCTAAAGGTATGGCTTCCCACCAGGTGTTTCAAGATTATTCAGTACTTTCAAGCCAGAGGCAGTGTACAATACAAGTCAGAGGTCATTTTTACCACGAGCAATTTTTTAAAATTTATTTAGAAATGGAGTTTCACTCTTGTCACCTAGGCTGGTGTGTAGTGGTGTGATCTTGGCTCACTGCAACCTCCACCTCCTGAGTTCAAGTGATTCTAGTGCCTCAGCCTCCCGAGTAGCTGGGATTACAGACATGTGCCACTACGCCCAGCTAATTTTTGTATTTTTAGTAGAGATGGGGTTTTGCCATGTCGGCCAGGCTGGTCTTGAACTCCTGACCTCAAGTGATCCTCCTGCCTCAGCCTCCCCAAGTGCTGGGATTACAGGCATGAGCCACCACACCTGGCCTACAACCAATGTTGTTTTATACCACAATGAACATTCTGCCTTCATAAGGTTTCCATGGCAAGTTAAAGTTAACACAAACTGAAATTTGTTCACAGATAAGGAAAAGGGGTTGGTTAAATCTTTGCTCACAGTAATTTACCAAGAACTTCAAATACTGGGTGTCCATGTTCAAAAATTTTTCCAGTGGGTGTTTGATCAAAAAATTTTACAGATTCTTGTTCTAGAGAAATTCAGTGTGAAGTGGCTTATGAGATTGTTTCATCTGTTAATCTGGTTTTTTTTTTTTTTTTTTTTTTTTTTTTTTTGTGGAATTCTTCTCAAGATCACCACTGAATTATCCTGAAAAATATTTTCTGAGTTAGGCATGCCATCCTCCACAGTTCAAAAAATAATGAAAGGTGATAAAGAGTTCAAGCCATTTAAGTATGGATGTATTAATGTGCTAATAGAGACCATTTTTCAATGCGTTGCTTGCAAAACATTTTTTTTGGGGAGTGACTTCTCATAGTTGAATAATTATTTTTAAAAATGTTCCTGATTTTTATTTTAGGTATTATTTACGTTAGCTATTAATCCAGGAATGTTTATTTTTTTGATAAAAAATTACAATTTCAAACATACAAAAATTGAATAATTTTACCGTAAATATTCATTTAGCTACGATGATTCTACCATTGGCATTTTTATTTTATTTTTTGAGACAGAGTCTCGCTCTGTCGCCAGGCTGGAGTGCAGTGGTGTGATTTCGGGTCACTGCAACCTCCGCTTCCCAGTTTCAAGCGATTCTTGTGCCTCAGCCTCCCGAGTAGCTGGGACTACAGGCGGGCGCCACCACGCCCAGCTAATTTTTGTATTTTTAGTAGAGACAGAGTTTCACCATGTTGGCCAGGATGATCTAGATCTCCTGACCTCGTGATCTGCCCGCCTCAGTCTCCCAAAGTGCTGGGATTACAGGCGTGACCACCGCGCCTGGCCAGCATTTTATTACACATACCTTTTTACCATCTCTTCACCCACCCGCCAATGCATCTTCTGTATGGACATCTTGGTTAACTCACGGCATTGGACCTTCAGTTTCATGCCTCTCCACACTGCAGGGTCCTCTACATTGTTATATTAGTCACCTTTCAAAAATACAAATCTTATCATGTAAACTGTTCCTAAAATCTTTCAATAGACCCCACAGAGTCAGAAAAACGTCCCAAAGTCCGGAATCCTGGCCCCTGCCTACCAGTCCAGTCTCATTGCTGGGTCAGCACGCCTCACCTAAGCCCCTCATTCACCGATATGGAATCAATGTTTGCAGCTGGTGTGTACTTCATTTAGAAATGGAGTTTCACTCTTGTCACCTAGGCTGGTGTGTAGTGGTGTGATCTTGGCTCACTGCAACCTCCGCCTCCTGAGTTCAAGTGATTCTCGTGCCTCAGCCTCCCGAGTAGCTGGGATTACAGACATGTGCCACTACGCCCAGTTAACCCCCTTCCCCGACTGCGACCACTCAGACGCGCCTTCCCGGGCCCCACACCCCCAAACCCCTGAGCCCTTTCGTCCACAGCTGTCTGACTACCCAGCACTCCTTCCTTTACATCACGTATGAGGACTTCGTTTCTTAACCTTTCTCACTGCTCAAAAATGCAAACTCAGACACGAGTGCGGGGCGCTGTCCGTCCTGCTCATGTCTTGTTCTCAGGGCCGCAAAGCGCAGGGGCAGAGCCCACCAGGGCCCGGCGCCGCCCGCCGCCCCCCAGGCGCGGGGAAAGGGACGGGGGTCCGGGGTCGCGGGTCCGGAGCCGCTCGGGTCGTAGGAAGTGGGGGCTTGTGGGAGTCACACGAGTGCGCGTGCACGTTAGTACGGGGCGGGCGGCGCTCATCCCAGCTCGCAGAAGCACCTGCCAGAGTTGTGCGCAGCCTTTCCTGCCCTCAACACAAGCCGTCGGCGTTCACTACTGCAGCTCATTCAGACCCCACTCTCCTACTGTCCAGGCACAGAAACGATAGTTAGGTTCCCCCTGACCGGGGACCGTACGCTGGGCCTTCCGTCCTCAACTCCTAACGGGAGACCGGCTGCCGTAAAGCTTCGCTTTGCCGACTGCTGCAAAGCGCCTTACGACTGAACCCGGAATCGACCTACGGCCAGCAGTCGTCCCCGCCCTGCTTCAAACATTTGGGTTTCAGGAGCCGGGCGGAGGTGGCTGCCGGGTGTTGGCGTTGCACGCGCGCCGTCCGAAACTCGGCGGCGGCCTCGGGGCTGCTACGGCCTCGGCGGGGGGCAGGCCCCGGCGCCCGCCCGCCTCCCGGCCTCCATCATCCCAGGGTGCACCGCGGCGGGCGCGGGCCCGCGGCCATGTTGCGGTAGTTTGTTGTTTTCTTCCTGCGGAGGCGAAGGGGCAGCTGTGGACCGCGAAACGCCCGGCCTCGCCTCTGCCTCCTGCAGCACCCTCCCTTCCCTGTCCTCCGCCACCAGTACCCGGGCCCGGACCAGGCACGTTGGCCCACCAGCTGGCTTGGTGGGCGAGGCTGAAGGCCGGGCCCCGCGAGTGCCATGGCGGCCGCCCTGGGAGCGAGCGGAGGAGCAGGCGCCGGAGGTACGTGAGGCCGCCGGGCTCGGGGGACCAGGGCTGAGCCGCGGTGGGCGGGGGTGCTGGCCGGCGGGCCTTCCCGCTTAGGAGAGGACGAGGCTCTCCCCGGCTCCGACTGTCTTTGTGTTCGGCCTATTCAGTTTTCTCCCCCGCCTTCCCTCCCTATTGTCATTATCCCTTGCTCGCTCCTCCTCTCCGCTGTGCAGATCGTACTTACCTGTGAACTTCCGTGTGTCCTCTACTTTGCAAGGCTGCCTAAAGTGTCAGGCCTATCTCTGGCGTTGGCGGGCATTAAGTGCCGAAGCCGGCCTTGTGTCCTATGGCTAGGAGAGCGCCCCCCGTCCCCCCACCGCGACAGTGTCACTTAGGGAGAGCGGGTCAGGTCGCTGTAGGGTGGGTGGTTAAGATTGTGGGGCCATCCTGACAGATTTAGATTGATTTCAAGCCCATTACAAAAACATAACAGGTGAAAAGCTTCACCTGTGTGAAGGAATGTGCGACAGTAGGCCATTTTGGAAAGAGAGATTTCTTGAGCAATAGTCTTAATAAATCCCTGTTTTAAATTAACTTATTTGTTGTCTAATAAAAACCTGTTAGTGTTTTATTTGCGTCTTGCAGAAGTGAAAACATGACACAAAAGGTTTAGATGTTGAGTCAGTTCCTTTGGATAGTTTCTCTTGTTTGCAAGCATGAACAATATTGATGAAACACCTATCTCTAAAAAATTGTGGGTAAAACTACTTTCAGGTAAAATTACATATCACTGGGGGTTTTAAAAATATGTGGAGAGATACTTGAAAGTGACGTTTTAAATGATTATTTTGAAAACTTTGAAAAGATGGTAAAATATGGATAACAAAAGCATTTGGGATTAGTTCTTACCATTGCAACGTTGAAAAGCCAGTCTAGTGTATACTCGAGAAGTATTTTTTAGTAAATGCTAGCGGATGGTTAGGTTGCAGTCATCCTGTTTAGGAATTTTGGCCCAACTATCAAAACGTTTGCTTGACAAAATGGAAAAACAAAACTACAAAGAGTAAGTGTAGGAATGTTGCTTCTGGCAATTTGATTTGTTATATGCCACTTTTCTTTCAGTTTAAATACATGTTTGCGTGCTATGTCTGAGACTTTCTAATTAAAATTTTAAAATATATAGCTCACCTGTCTTTCTGGGGGTCGGAATTACTTGTTTTATAGCATTCCCAGTGTAATCTGGAAACTCTTGGGTCAACACTCTTTTCATTAGAAAGACTAAGGTGTTATTTGTATTTTTTCTAGAGGCTGAATAATATGTGAGGACGTTATGCTGATGGCTAATGGGATATGTGCTTGTGTATTCCTTTACGTTTCTCATTTTTAATTTCTAAATTAGTAATATCACTGAGTGTAATCCAGATAAACAGGCTTTTTTGGGTCTTCAATAATTTTGAGGTCAGAAGTTTTGAGAATTGCTGTTTTAGAAGAATAAGTAGGCTTTATTCACGATGCTTTGGAGTTTTTCCTTCCATTTTGTCACAAGTGCCAGAGTTTCCTTTGCTCTTCGATTCAAACCAAACTCCTTGCCGAGGTTTGTGAGTTCTGTATGACTTAGTCCCTGCTTACCCCATCAACATGTTGTGTGATTGTTTCCCTTATCCTGGAAGTTCATCTTGGACTGTTCCTGTCCCCGCTCTTGCCAGGGCTGACTCCTGATCCAGTGGGTCTCATGCTCTTAAGGGAGGCTTTCCTTGAGAATTCATTCTTTCTGAGGAATGTCTGTCTCTTGCTCTTGTGCCTCTCTTCTTTTCATTCTGTAGCACCCTTGTTTTCTTCAGAATGTTTATCTCAATTTGTAATTTTCTTCATTTTTACTTGGTTTTTAAATCTGCCTCCCACAGTAGCCTGTAAACCTTATGAGGACAAAAATGCTGCCTGTTTTACCAGCATTCCACGTGTTCCTGGCACATAGCATGTGTTCAACAAACATTTGGTGAATGAATTAAAGAATGAAATGTTTTCTTTACAAATAGGAAATAATATAATTATATCCTAAGTTATGTTAGTCATTTCCATGTGACTTACCTGTGTAACTGATTAAAATCATGTTAGCTTAGAGAAATATTTACATTGGTAATACCTTATTGATAGCTACAGATAGCTTATTTGGCAGCTCAGTTTAGCATATTGTCTAGCACAGTGGCTTTCAAACTTTTTAAAATGGCAGCCACAGAAATGTGATTGACATGGTGATTTAGTACATACATAAAAGTTAAAAAAAAATTCATGAACAATGCTGGTCCATACTATGCCATGCACTCTAATGTTTTCTATTTCATTACAGTAAAATGCTGATTGTGACCTAGATTAATTTCACAACCCACAAAATGTTCAAGATTGTCAGTTTGAAAATCACTGGTCTCCTGTATAGTAAGTGGTTAATATTTATTGAATAAAATGGATTTTGGCTATCCATAATCTGGATAGTAAAATAGTAATATCACTGAATGTAATCCAGATAAACAGGCTTTTTTGGCTATCCATAATCTGGATAGCCAAAATGGGTACCACAAAGTGTCTATAGGAGTGTTTGCTTATTTTTTACTTTTTTTTTTTGAGACAGGGTCTTGCTTTGTTGCCCAGACGAGTGCAGTCGTATGATCATGGCTAATTGCAGCCTTGGCCTCCTGGGCTCAGTTGATTCTCCCACTTCAGCCTGCTGAGTAGCTGGAACTGCAGGTGTGCACCACCATGCCTGGCTAATTTTTGTATTTTTTGTAGAGACAGGGTTTTGCCGTGTTGCCCAGGCAGGTCTTAAACTCGGGTTCAAGTGATCTGCCCGCCTCAGCCTCTCAGAGTGCGACTATTACATGACCCACCATGCCCTGCCATGAAATATTTCAAAGGAGTCATTTGGTATTGCAGTCAAGTAGTAAGGATAGAGGAATGGAATTGCTATCCTTACTAATAACAGAGAGAATGACAACTGTTATTTATTGGAGACTGAAAACAAAAACATAAAGGCAAAAACATTTTGGGGGAAGGAACAAATAGTTTAATGAGTTTCAAGATCTTCTTAGTTCCAGTGCTTCCTTGTAAAATATAAAATAAAAAATCAGTACACAAATTGTAAAAAGCCTCCAACCTGGTAAGTGCATTATCTCGCTTAAGATTTACAACAGCATTCTTGGGCCTTAGCGAATCTAATTTTATAGGGGAGGTGAAAAAATGGGTGCTTGTAAATTTTTTGTTTTCTAGTCGATTCTTAGAAATAAAAAGTTTCAATGGAAAATTTCAAACACACCCAGTAGTAGAATAATGAACCCACATACCCATCATCTAGTACCACTTTTGTGTATTTCAAACCCCAGGCTGGTAAAATTTTATAGCAAGATACACTGCTGGGATGAGTTAAGACTTTAGATACTAAACCAGTTATCTTAATTTACATTTGAGAGTAAACTCGCCCAGAAACATTCAGCCGCCTAACTGTTAAGAAAGGGAAGTAGATTCGAATTTAGGTCTTTTGACTTCTAGTTCAGTGTTCCTTCCACTGTGTCAGTATGTAGTAAGGCGGGAAAAGTATGAAGCATGGTGCAGAAGGTTTTTGTTCGAAATTGTGAAAGTGAAACAAGTTTTAGTACTTCAACAGGTAAAATTTACCTGGTAGGACATTTTTGGAGCATTTTAATCACTAATAGTGCTGATAAATGAGATATTTTCATAACGATAATTATGTGTGTATAGCCATTTAATTCTTTTTTTTTTTCCTTCAAGAAAATCTTTCATGCTTAATTTCTTAGCTTCAATCAAGAGAGTTTGAGGAGTGGGGAAAAAATAGCCTCTCTCATTTCAGCCATGAGTACTTTTAGCATTTCTTGTAGGGCAGGTGTACTAATGACAAAGTCCCTTAGGTCATACCTGGGGATATAATTTTTTGAATGGCAGTTTGTCAGATAAGTAATTCTTGGTTGACAATTGTTATCTTTCAGCATATTAAATATTTCATCCTATCACCTTCTGGCTTCCATAGTTTCTAATGAGAAATTGTTAATCTTGTGGAGGATCCTTTGTACATGACATGCCACTTCTCTCTTGGTGTATTCAAGATCCTCTTTGTCTTTGACTTTAGATAGTGTGATCATAATGTGTCTCGGTGTGGGTCTCCAAATTTATTCTGCTTGGAGTGGTGAACTTTTTGAATATGTAGGTTCATGTCTTTCACCAAATTTGGAAGCTTTTTATTTTTTTCTCCAATTCTTTTTCCTGGTACTCTATTTTCTCCTTTTGGGACTCCCATAATGCATAGATTGGTACTTTTAATGATGTCCCCCTGTTTTTTAAGGCTCTTTATTTTTGTTCCTCTGCTCCTTAGACTGGATAATTTCAATATTTTCCTGTTTCTTCACCTGTAGCACCCTTGTTTTCTTCAGAACGTTTATCTTAATTTGTAATTTTCTTTACTTATTTACTTGTTTTTTAAATCTGCCTCCCACAGTAGCCTGTAAGCCTCATGAGGACAAAAAATGCCATCTGTTTTGCCATGCATTCCAAATGTTCCTGGCACATAGCATGTGTTAAACAAATACTTGGTGAATGAATTAAAGAATGACATGTTTTCTGTATGATTCTGAAAAATTATCTATAATTGTATCCTAATGTATGTTAGTTCCACATGATTTACCTGTGTAACTGATTAAATCATGTTAACTTGATTTTTTCAGTTCCCTCAGTTTTGGGACTGAAAATTGGACATTTTAAATACTGTGATGTGGAAATTTGGGAAGTCACAATGTCCCCGCTTTTCTGGGTTTGCTGTTTCTTCTTGTGGGCTTCAGTTGTCTGGTTTTTTATGACTTGCGAAATGAAAAGAGACTCTATTTCTTGTCTCTTGTGGTCACTGATGTCTCCGTTGTGTTGTGTCATTGCCCAGCCAGTGATCTGATGGAGATGTCCTCAAGTGACTGGAGCTACAAATAAAACAAAACCCAAACCACAAAACAAACAAAAACTCCTGTGCTCACAGGTAGCTGAGGTTACTTCCTTGCTCATGCAGGCCACTTACCACCCCCCCCTTAGCCTCACCTTCTGCATATTCGGAACGCAAAGATCAGCCAGAGGTTAAATCTAGGGTTCTTTCGAGTTGTTTTCTGAGCATGTGCCCAGCCTTCAGCGTGTGCATGGTCTTGTCTTCCAGATTTCCCAGTATACATGGGAGCCCTCAACACTCTCATTCCTTCATATATTTTCCTCCTCAGCCTCTTCTTTCCCAGGCTTTTCAGTTTGTGTGTTGCTTACCTTGTCCATCGTCCCTTGCCCCAGGTGACCGTGGTTAGTGGATGTCTATAAATGCTTTTGACAAGCACTGCCTGGTTGCTGCTGTAGCCCTGAGAGAGTTCTGAGGGGGTGATCTCTGAGCTGATGCCTCAGAGAACCACCAGACAGGTCACAATGCACAATCACAATTTTTTGAGGGCAGGTTCTTACCCCTTTAGCATCACTGTGCCGGGAACACTGACTACCATCCCCACTGCTGCCTCTGAGCTGCGAAATGCTTTCCGTGCGTCTGTTGTGATTATGAGTTCTTTCCCTGTTCTTTAATCTCTTAATGTAATGTATTGATAGACTTCCCGTGCTGAACTAAGCATGCATTCTGGGGTTCAAAATCTTGATCTGCACATTTTGTTCTTTTTAATATACTGTTGGATTTCATTTTAGGATTTATTTGTGATCATAAGGGAGACTGACTTATTGTCTTCTTCCTTGGTATTTCTGTGTACATTTGTGCTGTCCTTTTATTTATGGTATGTTGATTTTTAGAATGAGTTGTGAAATTTTTTGGGACAGTGTAAAAATCTCTTGTTGACTGTGGAAGAACTCTTTTCTCCAGAGCCATTTGGGTCTGGTTCCCTTTAAAAAAGTTATCTTTTCAATTTTCTGTATTATTATTGATTTATTTAGTTTTATAAGATGAAAAGTAAATTGCGATCATTTAAGTTTTCCTAGAAAAATTATTCTTTATGTTCAGATTTCCACATTGATACAGAGTTAAGCAGTGCCATAGCTTCTTTTTTGTTGTTGTTGTTGTTTTGTTTTGAGACGGAGTCTTGCTCTATCTCCCAGGCAGGCTGGAGTGTAGTAGTGGTGTGATCTCGGCTCACTGCAACCTCCGCCTGTTGGGTTCAAGCGATTCTTCTGCCTCAGCCTCCCAAGTAGCTGGGATTACAGGCACATGATACCACACCCAGCTAATTTTTGTATTTTTAGTAGAGACGGGGTTTCACCATGTTGACCAGGCTGGTCTGGAACTCCTGACCTCAGGTGATCTGCCTGCCTCGGTCTCCCAAAGTGCTAGGATTACAGGCATGAGCCACTGCGCCCGACCCACAGCTTCTTAAGTGTGTGTGTTGAAGGTGAATTTTTTGAGACTGAGACTGCTCAGTTTGAAGGAATTTTTAATTTTCACAACTTGATTGGTGGTTTGGTTGGGTTCAGAATTTTAGGTTTGAGTTCCTTTTTGTAAGATTTTTGGCGGTATTGCTGTGTTTTCTGGCATCCAGATCTGTTCTTGAGAAGTCTGAGGACATTCTGATTCCGAATCATTTTTATGTGACCTTTTTTCATTTTAGAAGTTTTTAACAACATTTTCTCCCCTTTGTTTGACATTTCATCCCTTACACTTAAACTCAGCCATTTAGAAGGCTGTATGGCTAGGCTGGGAGGTGGAGATTGTAGTGAGCCAAGATTGCGCTACTGCACTCCAGCCTGGGCAACAGAGGGAAACTCTGTCTTACCAAAAAAAAAAAAAAAAAAAGAGGGTCTAGGTTCCTGGGAAAAGAAATGAGTGTCAGTTCCTGTAGATTTTAAGTCATAATGGGAACATCCAGGAGGCTGAGCTCAGCTCATGTGTCTCTTCCTGGCTACCCAGGTTGATAGAGCAAGCCTTTATAACCCGTAATAGAAGGGGTTCTATCTTGTATCAAGCAAGACTTCTGTTATGATTAATTTTTAAACCCTGAATGAAGAAAGTTCGTTGAAAGACAAACAAATGACCAATGAGCACTATACTTCATAAACAAAAAGTTCATTTTAGGGAGAACCTGTCCTGCGGCCCATGTAACAACATAAGAGATTTTTAAGACAGTGACTACAGATTATTTCTAAAGCAACATGGTATAGGAATGCTTTCTGAAAATTTGGCTTGGCTGCTCAGAACTTAATAGTTATACTGTAAGGCTCATATGTTCACTTAGAAAGTTATTGAACATCACCTGATTTCTAGTTAATATTTAAATAAAGGATCTGGATTTCTTCATCTATAAAATAAGGAATTTTGACTACTAGTGATTTGAACTAGGAACATACTATACATGAGTGTGATACTGAGGAGAAAGAAAGTTGAGAACTTTTGGGATACAAAGGTCAGCAAACTTTTTCTGTGAAGGGTCAAATAGTAAATATTTTAGGCTTGCAGGGCAGATGGGTTTTGTTGGAAGCACTGAACTCTGCCATTTACCTCGAAAGCAGCCATGGACATAGACAATATATGCCTAAATTGGAATAGCTATGTTCCATTAAAAGCTTATTTACATAGATGGGTGGTAGCTAAATTTGGGCAGAAACAGGTGGCAGGCCCTGCTTGGCCCATGGGCTTTGGTTTGCTGACCCTTAGATTAGATAATTGCTAGAACTCTATCGCAAGCTAATAGTCTATATGGTGTCTAATCCAAGTCCAGGATTCTGGAAAAGAAGAAGAAATAGAATGGTAAGTAAAAGTTTGTAACTGTAGATGTCTAATTGCTGCATGATAGAGAATTATGGAAATTTGGTGGATATCTTCAGTCTTGAAGGAAAATTGATTCCCCTGTTAAAATGGAATGTCTTGTACAATGTTTAGCCCTTAGAAGGAGATTTTCCAGGTAAGGAGGGCATTGACCTCTTTCGTTTTGCTCAGTTAATCTTTTACTCCTTGGCTTTCATGGATACGCTGTTTTTCCTTTAAAGTTCTGGACTAATGTGGACACATTTCTTCTTGGTTTATATTTAGTGTGACTGCTATGAACTGGAACTTTAAAAAGGATTTGTCTGTATTCTAAAGAAAAACAGGGAAATGACTCAGAATATATTAAGAATACAAAGAGGCTGTACAGGGTTCTTGTGCTAGCTTGCCCTATAAATTTTGAGTCATTATTTCACTTAGCGCAATGTCTTCAGGGTTCATCAGTGTTGTAGCATGTGTCAGAACTTCCTTTTTAAGGCTAAATAATATTCCAATATGTATCTATGCTACTTTTTTTTTTTTTTTAATCATATATCCTTCAATAGACTCTTGAGTTGCTTCCACCTTTTGGGTATTGTAAGTAATACTAATGTGAGCCTGAGTATATTAATACGTCTTCAAGTGTCTGTTTTTAGTTCTTTAGAGTGTATACCCAGAAATGGAATTGTCACACCAGTCCTTGGATTTAGGGGCCAGTCTTAATCCAGAATGACTTCGTTTTAACTAATTACCTCTGCATAGATTCTATTTCTAAATAAGGCCACATTCTAAGGTTCTGGTGGACATGCCCTTTTGGGGGGTGCTGTGGTATGATTAAAAAATGAATATTTTTTTCTGCCCTGGTTCCCTGGGCAGAACTTTGGAAACCCTTTGAATTTACTATATTTTCTATGCTAATGAGATGGCTTATAGCAGGGGTGGGGGCCCTAGATAGCTTTGGGGTGGGGGCTTGTCAGAAAAACTAACCCCATGTTAAGAGGGTTAGAATGTTCAGCCTCAACCCCCAGCCTCCCTCGAGGGGAGAGGGGCTGAAGATTGGTTGTAATCACCATTAGTCAGTGTAATCGTTGGGTTTAGGGAACTTCTGAGTTGGTGAGCACCTCCTCGTGCTAGGAGGGTGGTACACCCTGACCCCTCAGACTAGCCCTGTGTTGCTCTTCATCTGGCTCTTCATTTGTATCCTTTATAATAAACTGTAATAGTAAGTACAGTGTTTTCTTGAGTCCTGTGAATTGTTATAGTAATAGCAATGGGTGGAGGTGTGATAACCCCAGCATTTCTAGACTTTAGCCAGGGATAAGTGTGAGTAGCCTGGGCACCTCGTTGCAGTTGGCATCTGAAGTGGGACAGCTTTGTGAAACTGAGTCCTTAATCTGTGGGGCCTGCCCTAACTCCAGATGATTAGTGTTAGGATTGAGTGGAATTGTTGGTGTTGCAGTATGATTGTGCAATTTAGTACAGTCAGCAAGTCAAACTTTTAAAAAATATTGCAAAAGATGGCTGAGTGAAGTGTAATAATACAAATGCAGCATTTTAAAAACCAAACTAATTAACTTCTACCCCACCCTCAAACAAACCAGCACATGTATCCGTCAATCCACAGCTAATATTCCAGTTTCAAAATGCTGATGTTTTCATTGACTTCTCCTTCCTTGTTATTTTCAGTCAGTCAACATGCCTTGGAATTTCTAAATTGACAGTTTCTAGTTCATGAATTTGTCTTATTCTCCCCTCTGTTTCTGCGCTGCGATGCTCACCACATTTTTTTTCCCTTAATGGTTGGTTTTTATTTTGTTTTACCATTGTTTATGTTTTAGCGATTAGTTAGTTCTTGCTTCTTGCTACTAGATTACCCTTTCTAAACTGGGGTTGTGTTGCATATGAAGTATAGCTTTCTCACGTTGCTTTTCTAGTGATGCCCCAAATCTTTACCACCTTTTCTTTCTGACTACTTCTGTCAATGAGTATGTCAACTTACCTGAACTCCTCGCTGTGCTCTAGGCTCGTGAGCACTTCTTAGCCTCTGTGCTGTTATTTCCCTGGAATGCCCATCTACTTGACAAAAATACAGTCATCGTGAGCCTTCATCTCAGTTATTACCTAGTGTGTCAAACCAGACTTGATTTCCCCATCCGTCATCACTTTGTATGTATTTTTTGTTTTGGAATCTTTACTCAAATTTCAGTCATTCCGTTAATTTAAATTCGTTTGCTTTTTTGCTGTTAAATTTACATAATGTGAAATTTAATACTTCATTAAAAATATTATATGTTGTCCTGTTTTAATAATTTTATTTGTCCACACATTATGTGTTCACCTGTGTGCACGGATAAACATTGGTGGTGATGTTCTCCTAGTTGTAATTGTTTTTATCAGAGAAATTTGGGATGATTTTAATATCTTTGTACTTTTAGGTATTGCAATAATATTTCATAATGATCATGTATTAGTCTAGTATAGATAATCAAGCTATTACGTTAATAAATGAGTGTTTTAAAAGTTTAAGGAAGAATAAAGAGGACCATAAATCCATAATTAATTCTTTGTGAAGAGATAACTACCATTATAGCAGTTTGGCTTATATCCTGGGCACACGTGTACACATATATTTTACATACACAATGGCCATACCATATTGTATGATCCCCTCCATGATATTATTGGGGGTATTTTTTCATGTCAGGAAACATAGTTTGACTTTAAAATTCTTATTGCTGCCTAATGTGTAACTACATGACTGTACTTTTATTTGACCTCTCTGCTCTGGCTTTTTTTGTTGGGCATTTGGTTTATTTCTACTTTTTCCAATTAATGGAACAATTCTTGATGAACATCCTTGTACATACTACCTTTGTTCACTCAATGATGAACAGTATTTCTCAAAGTCTTGGGAGTCCCCAAGACTGTTTCAGAGTGTCTGTGAAGTCAAACTATTTTCATAATGGTATTAAGGCAGTTTGCCTTTTTTTACCGTGCTGACATTTGCATCAGTGTTGCAAAAGTAATGGTGGGTACATTCTCTGGTGGTTTAACGTTAAGGCAGTGGCAAGTATTTAATTAAATCTTGATCCTAGAGTGCATTTAAAAAATATTTGTGACAAATAGGAAACATATGCATAAAGGACTTCTGTTTCGTCATGAAGTATAACAGTTGTCTTCAGGAAAAATTCCTGTCCAGCTGGCAGGGTAGTGTGCACCTGTATTCTCAGCGACTTGGAGGCTGAGGCAGGAAGATCACTTGAATCCAGGAGTTCAGTCCAGTCTGGGTAACATTACAAGACCCCGTCTCTTTAAAAAAAAAAAAAAAAAAAAAAAAAAGGTACTTGTTCAACTTAATAGTGAGGTGCGCTGGCTTTTCTTATTTTTTCTGTAGAATATCATTTTTACTTGAAAGGACAATTGACAGACTGTGGTTATTCAGATTTTTGTGCTTGGCATATAGATTCTTGAAAATGAAGTGAGCCTGTCACTTCTAGTAAAACAGTGTACGTTATTTGTTGCCAATGATAACATGTAAGTTTTCAGACAAAAATGAGAATTTTGGAATACTTGTATTTGATACTGTGAGGTTGAGAACTTCCCAGCACTTGAAGACTTTCCTGATGAGATTCGTGATGTTATTAACCAGTGTGATTTTTTTATATTGGATAATGAAATGTGTTAGCATTTGGAGTACTACATGAATCAGGGAACCAGTGTTTTCAAAATGACCACTGCATGGTGGCACAAAATCATGGTTAAAGGTCCAATAACAGTGCAAGACATGCTTGTTCTTTAACATAAGAGGGTATGAAATATCAGATTCTGCATTGCAGCCGATCTTTAAGAAATGGCCACTTTTTGATTATTAGTGTAGTATCAAAGAAGAATATCTGAAATTGTTTGAAAAGACAAAGTACTTCTTTTTACAACTATGTATCTATTTGGAGTCGGATTTCTTTCATGTATTTCAGTCAAAAAATATATCGAATGAGACTTGTCTCAGGAAAAAATATATATATATCACAGGAGATTGAATGCAGAAGCAGATAGAATTCAGCTGTTTTCTATAAAGTCAGATGTTAAAGAGTTTTGGAAAACTGTAAAAAATATTTGTTTTATAGACTTTTTGTCATTAAAATATGTCGCATTAACATGTAATACTGGTTTGTTTCTTAAGTTTTACTCTATTCTCTTTAAAATTATAGTCAGCCCAGTTTGTACCAGCTGACTCTTACCTCATTTCCCGTCTTCTTTACCCTCCTGCTCTAGTCTTTTCCAATAAAGGCCTTAAGTTACGTACCATATATTAATTTATTGGGATTACTGTTTGTCTTTTCTTACTAGAATGTAACCTACACAGGGTGAAGATTTTTTTTTTTTGGTATGTCAGGTGTCTAGAACAGTGCCTGGCATATATTACGTGGTCAAGAAGTAGTTGTTGAGTGAAGGATACAGGTTTCATGACCCTTCAGTTCTATTCATATTTTCTGCTTATCTTGCATTCTCCGATTTTGGAATGATTTCAACAGCCACTTTCCTTAGCTGTTTTATGGTGTCTCTCCTTTGGGAAAATACTTTAATTATTTTTGATGATCCTGGCCTCTAATTTTGGCTTTTGTGGATTTAACTCTGAAATTTCCAGAAAGTGCTGTGTAGCACGATGGCAGTTAAATTTCCTTCCGGAGGTCCTGCACTGACGCACAGTGTGAGATGAACACAGGGATTCCTAACCCTAGCTGTCCGTCAGAATTAGTGGGAGCTTTAAAAAGCAGAAAGAGGCCAGAATCAAAAATCAGTGAGGAGGCCAGAGATTATATACTTGCTACAAGGTTAGGTGATTGCTATTAGCTAACCTGGCAAAAAGATGTTCTCATTTCAGCGGAATTGGATGCTGTTTTTTTTCCTCCTTTTTTCTTGTTTTGGTCTCACTATTTTGGCCAGGCTGGAGTGCAGTGGCCATGCACAGGCATGAGCATGGCACACTACAGCTTCAAATTTCTGACCTCAAGCAGTCCTCCCTTCTCAGGCTCCGAAGTAGCTAGGGCAACAGGCTCCAGCCACTGTACCCAGTGGATGCTCTAATTAATTAGCAATGGCTGCCATGGATGATTGTGATTAAGTACTGTTTCCCTCGCTGTGTCTTAATGAGAAAAAAGCCACAAGCCAAATTTTTAGCTTATAAAATATTGGGACTTTGGTTATGTTTTCATGGATAGAGAATGCTCCTTGTTTTCATGAAGCATGACTTTTGATGTTTTTAAATTGATTAGAACTATTTTTTGGCCTAACATGTATCAGGGACAGTGCATCCTGTACATTTAAAAATAATGTATATTTTGCACTTATTGGTCCAAGTACCCTGTATTTGTTAGTTCTAATTGATTTATAGTATTTGAGTCCTCTGTATCCTTATTAATCTTTTACCTGGACTTCATATTTGTTGAGAGTAGGGTGTTGAATTCTCGATAAGTATTAATGTAGAGCAGTGTCTTTCTCCCTTCATTTTTGTCAGCATTTGCTACGTGAATTTTGGTGTTCTGTTTCAGTGCATATATGTTTATAATTGTTATATCTTGATGAATTGACCCTTTGGTTGGTATACAGTATTCTTTCTTTTTGAAACAATTTTGAATTTAAAAATCTATTTTATCTGATACTAGTGTAACTGCCAGTTGCCTTTTGGTTACTATTTGCATGAAATATCTTTTTCCATCATTTCACTTTCAATTTATTAGTGTCTTTGGGTCTAAAGTGAGTCTCTAATAGGCAGCATATAGTTGGATTTTTTTTTTGAGACGGAGTCTCACTCTGTTGCCCAGGCTGGAGTGCAGTGGTGTGATCTCAGCCCACTGCAACCTCTGCCTCCCGGGTTCAAGCGATTCTCCTGCCTCAACCTCCTGAGTAGCTGGGTTTATAGGCACGCGCCACCAAGCCTGGCTAATTTTTATATTTTTAGTAGAGACGGGGTTTCACCATCTTGGTCAGGTTGGTCTCAAACTCCTGACCTCGTGATCCACCGGCGTTGGCCTCCCAAAGTGCTGGGATTATAGGCGAGAGCCACCGCACCTGGCTGTTTGTTTGTTTTTAATCCACTCTGCTAGTCTGTGATGTGACAGAAGATAGTCAAGTGGGAAATGCCAGATGCCGGTCCTTCCAGTGGAACAACTATTGACCTGGCAAGAACTGTTGGGAGCAACCGTTTTGGAACTTTGGAACCTAACATTGGTTTTCATCACTGATGAGCTGGTACAGAGGTTCTCTCTGTTATTTTCATCCCCCTCCGCTGAAGCAGTTTCTCTTTCGGCTTTGTTCATTTTTCCTTTTTATTGGATGCAGGCATTTAAGGAAATCTACCAGGTCACTAGTTGATTAGGGAGATAACAGAAGAGAGACTTCAGTGACCACACTTAAGAAAGGAATATAATAAATAGTAGTTTTAAAAAGCCATTAAACAGATGGACAGCAACCTTCATTGTGTAACAGCAGCAACTCTGGGGAAGAATCTGGTTTCTAGAGTTACTACATTGCAATGTACAAAATATCCAGTTTTAAATAGTAAATAGTAAATAAAATATTACATTGTATACAAAGAAGCCTGAAAGTATGGCACATTCATAGGAGAAAAAGAAATAGAGGCCGGGCGCGGTGGCTCAAGCCTGTAATCCCAGCACTTTGGGAGGCCGAGACGGGCAGATCACGAGGTCAGGAGATGGAGACCATCCTGGCTAACCCGGTGAAACCCCGTCTCTACTAAAAATACAAAAAACTAGCCGGGCGAGGTGGCGGGCGCCTGTAGTCCCAGCTACTCGGGAGGCTGAGGCAGGAGAATGGCATAAACCCGGGAGGCGGAGTTTGCAGTGAGCTGAGATCCGGCCACTGCACTCCAGCCTGGGCGACAGAGCGAGACTCCGTCTCAAAAAAAAGAAATAGAAACCACCCACAAGGATACCCAGACATTGGATTTACTAGACAGATGCTTTAACCTTCTTAAATACGCTTAAAGTGCTTTAGGAAACTGTGAACCAAAAAACTAAAGGAAATCTGGAGAGTGATATATGAAGAAGTAGAGAATATTAATAAAGAAATTATTAGAAGGAAACAACTTCTGGAACTCAAAAGTACAGTAGCTAAAGTAAGCTCTTTAGAGAGGATCAATAGCAGATTTAAGCAAGCAGAAGAATCAGCAAACTTGAAGGTCAATTGAGATGATCCCGTTGGAAGAGCAGAATGATAAAACAATACGTAAAAATGAACAGAGTCTAAAAGACCTATGGGACACCACCAAGTGTACTTATATACACATAGGAGACCCACAAGAGCAAGAAATTGACAGAAAAAAAATTTGAGGAAATAATGGCTTAAAATTGCCAAATTCATAAACAAATATATAGATAAAAGATAGAATCTGTACATCTAAGTATACCACACACTGGATATATTAAAACAACAGAAATTTATTCACAGGTCAGGAGACCAGAAGTCCATATTAATGTACCAGCAGGGCCACACTCCCTGTGAAGCCTCTAGGGGAGAATCCTTTGCCTCTTCCAGCTTTTGGTGGCTTCCTGCATTCCTTGGCTTACGGCAGCATAACTCAAGTCTTTGGCTTCACATGACCTTTCTCCTCTGTGTGTGTCTGTTTGTACCCAAATCTCTGTTTCCTTATGTAGATATCAGTCATCATTGAATTTAGTGCCCTCTTTAATATCCAGTGTGATCTCATCCTAACTTGATTACGCCTGTAAATAGCTTTTTAAGTTTTAGAGACAGGTGCTTGCTCTTTTGCCCAGGCTAGACTATAGTGAGTCAGTCATAGCTGACTATACCCTCTGCCTCCTGGGCTCAAGCAGTCCTCCCACTGCAACCTCCTGAATGGCTGAGGCTGCAGGTGTACACCACCACACCCAACTAATTTTTAAAGTTTTTTTGTAGAGATAGGATCTGGATATATTGCCCAGGCTGGTCTTGAACTCCTGGCCTCAAGCGACTACCTTGGCCTCCCTAAGTTTTGGGATTACAGGCATGAGTCATTATGCTTTGCCTTGTTTCTAAATAAAATCACATTCACAGGTGGCAGAAGGAGTGGTAAGACTTAAGCGTGTATTTTTTCGGGGGGACACAATTCAACAGTTAGAAGCAATTCTGCTATAAACAAATTTCTTCCTGTTTTGTTCATGTGTGAATGTCTTTATTTCACCTTAATTTTTGAAAGATCGTGTTGGTGGATTTAGGTCTCTTTCTTTGAGCACTTTGAATAGGTCATCTAGCTAAGTAGCCTCTGGCTACTTCCGTTTTGACGGAGAAACAACTATTGCAGTTCCGTTGTAGGTGATGAGTCATTTTTGTTTTGGTGCTCTCAAGGTTTTTTTCCTGTGTCTTTGGCTTTGAAACATTTTGACTATGTTGCGTGTGTTTGTGAATCTCTGAGTTTATTATCGTTTGAGTTTGTCAAGCCTTCTGGATGTGTAGATATTTTCCAGTACATTTTGGAAGTGGTCAGCCATTATTTCTTTGAGTATTTTTTCCTACTCCTGTCTGTCCTCTCCTTCTGGTGCTGCTCCCATTACACATATATTGTTGTGCCTCCTAAAGGCCTCACATTTCTTTGAGGCTGGGTTCAGTTTTCATTTTCTGATTTCTGTTCTTTGGATTATGTCATCTCTGTTGATCTGTTTTCAAGTTTACTAATTCTTCTGCCAGTTCACATCTACTGAGCCCCTCTAATGAATTCATTTCAGTTATTTTTCAATTTCAGAATTTCTATTTGGTTTTTAAAAATAATTTCTGTCTCTTCCTGTCTCTCTCTCTCTGTGTGTGTGTGTGTGTGTGTGTGTGTATGTTTTTTTTTTTTTTGAAACGGAGTCTCACTTTGTCGCCAGCTGGAATGCAGTGGTGCAATCTCCGCTCACTGCAATCTCCACCTCCCCGGTTCAAGCCATTCTCCTGCCTCAGCCTCCCGAGTAGCTGGGATTACAGGCACACATCACCACACCCACCTAATTTTTGTATTTTTAGTAGAGACAGGTTTCATCGTGTTGGCCAGCATGGTCTTGATCTCTTGACCTCGTGATCCGCCTGCCTTGGCCTCCCAAAGGGTTTTTTTTTTTTTTTTTTTTTTTTTTTTTTTTTTTTAAGACAGAGTCTTGCTCTGTGGCCCAGGCTGGAGTGCAGTGGTGTGGTCTCAGCTCATTGCAACCTCTGCCTCTTGGGTTCAAGCAATTCTCTTGCCTCAGCCTCCCGAGTAGCTGGGATTACAGGTGTGTGCCAGTACATCTGGCTAATTTTTGTATTTTTAGTAGAGATGGAGTTTTGTCATGTTGGCCAGGCTGGTCTTGAACTCCTGACCTCAAGTGATCCACCTGCCTTGGCCTCCCAAAGTACTGGGATTACAGGTGTGAGCCACTGCGCCTGGCCTCTTTATTCATATTCTTTATTTGACCTGACACTGTCATCATGTTTTCTTTTGGTTTTTTGATCGTGGTTTCATTTAATTCTTTGAACATATTTATAATGGCTACTTACAGATCATTTTCTGTGAAATCTGACGCCTGGTCCTCTCACATGGAGTTTATGTTGCCTGCTTTTTGTTGTCGTTGGATTATAGGTTATACTTTCTTGTTTCTTCCATATCTTGTAATTTTTTGTTGAAGTCTGGGCATTTTAGATAATACGTCGTAGCAACTCTGGGTGCTGGTCTCCCTGTTTTCCCACACCTGGGCTTATTACTGTTATTTGCTTCTTTATTCCTTTGTTGATTGGCTGGGGTATTTTAATGAAGTGTTCACCCCTCCCTGGAAGCTTTTGATGTTGCTCTGCAGTGACCACAGCCTTGGGCATGCACAGTTACCCTGGGATGGTTGTCATGGCTTTTATTGTCTCTCTCTGAGTACACTTTCTGTAATGCTCTGGGGCATAAATTGCTTTATAAATTGAGCCCATCACATTCAGGCTCCTTTGAATGGATAGTGTCCATGTTAGTGTTTGAGATTTGTTCTGACCCAAGCAGAGGCCCTGCTCACCTGTCTGTGTCCCCATTTCTCTCCAGCACAGCAGCTCATCTACATTCTGGCCATATTTCCAGCTGCTTTTACCACTCTCTTCCCAATTAGCTCTCACCAGAACTCTCCCTCACTGTTGCTAGGAGCACTGTTTGACTTGAAGTCAGTTTCTTTGGAGAGTTTTGGAGCACTCTGGTTCTAAATGTCTGCTTCCTCACCCCCCACCTCCCTGAGCCACAGCACTTGTGCTGTGGCTGTGGACAGTGGTGTAGCAGTCTTTGGGTGATACCCTTGCCTTAGGAGCTGAGTGCCTGGGAACTGGGGGAAGGCAGCAGCCCCAGGTCTCCTCAACTTGACTTTCTTGGTGTGGGACCCCCAGTCCTTGACCCAGGGCAGGGGTTCTCTGGGCCCAGCAGTGTCTGTCCCATGAATGGGACCTGAGTGGAAGAAAGGAGCCCATCCCTCTCGCTCACACTCACCCAGAACTCAGCCCTCAGCAACGGGTAGGTGGGGGTGGGATGTGAAATGCGGAGGTCCTTGTCCTCCAGCTGGGAGCTGAGTGGGGAGGGAGGGTGTCCTGTGTTCTTGGTTGCACTGGTCTCGAGTGGAATCTTAGCGTTACTGTTTCGAGGATGAAGAGGGGTGGGTCCTGGTTTAAAACCCATTAATTCTTGCTTCCATTCTTGGCAAATTTTTGGTAGATTTCTGGAATAAGTGTCTTTTCATTTGTTGTATGTCTTTAGAATTATTCTTAGAGACTCTAAGTGGTTATTATATAAAACAGTTTTCACCAGGCTCACAGAGAGAGGACCCATGGAGTTCCTCGTTCTGTCTTGTTGGAAGTGGAACTTCTTGAGGCTACTAATTCTTTAATGTCTTTAATTCTTGGATTTTCTTTTCTTTCTGCTTCTTCTTTTTTTTTTTTTTTTTTTTTTTTTTTGTTAAAGCCCTCGTTCTGTTTGGTAGTTAGTTGTATTAGGCCATTCTCACAGGGCTATAAAGAAATACTGGAGACTGGGTAATTCGTAAAGAAGAGAAGTTTAATTGGCTTATGGTTCTGTAGGCTGTACAGGTGTGGCGTCAGTGCCTGCTCAGTTTGTGGGGAGGCCTCAGGGAGCTTTTACTCATGGTGGAAGGCCAAGCAGGAGCAGGCACTTACCTTACGTGGCAAAAGAAGGAGCAAGAGAGTGAGCGGAGGTAGGGAGGGGTGCCACACTGTACAACAACCACATCTCCAGAGAGCTCACTGGCTATGGTGAGGACAGCACCAAGCCATGCCGAATCTGCCCCCAGGACCCAAATGCCTCCCACCAGGCCCCACCTCCAACACTGGGGATTACAGTTCAACATGAGATTTGGCAGGGACGTATATTCAAACTATATCAGTAGTGTTTGGTAAGAGTAGATATATTACTTCGGTAGAACTTGGTTGATTTCCAGCTCCAGGCTGGGAAAATTCTGAGGCTTTATATCATCTGGCCCTCCCTACCCCAACCACCTACCCCTAGGGTAGGCTCTTTCTGGGGAGACAGATCTGTGTGCTGCTGTCTCTCCAATTTCTTTGCTTGTGTGTATGTCTGAGATGAAAACCTTTAATTTCAATTCTTTGTTTACTAGGAATAAAAATAACTTTGTCAGCTGCCACCCATTTGTCAGTTCTTGTATTTTAAAATACATTGTCAAATTTAATGTTCCAGCAAATTTATGAAGTAGACAATAGCTTCATTTTTACAGAAAAAGAAACAGGCCTCTAAAGGGCTCTGCTCTTCATTGCTCTTTCTTCACTGTCCATTTCAGTAGCCACTTGTCACACGTGGCACCAAGCACTTGGAATGTGGCTTGTTCACACTGAGATGTGAGATGTGCTGTGTGTGCAAAATGCGCATTTAGTATGGAAAAAATGTAAAATATGCTGTTAATATTTTCTGTATTGATTACACACTATGATTTTATTTATGTATTTTTTTATATATATATATATATATTTACATGTATATTTATATACACACTTTTTTTATGGAGACAGAATCTCCCTCTGTCACCCAGGCTGGAGTGCAGTGGTGCGATCTCGGCTCACTGCAACTTTTGCCTCCTGGTTCAAGTGATTCTCATGCCTCAGCCTCCCAAGTAGCTGGGATAGCTGGGACTACAGACGTGCACCTCCATCCCTGGCTAATTTTTTTTTTTTTTGTATTTTTTTAGTAGAAATGGGGTTTTGCTGTGTTGGACAGGCTGGTCTCAAACTCCTGACCTCAAGTGATCCATCCGCCTCAGCCTCCCAAAGTGCTGGGATTACAGGCATGAGCCACCACACCTGGCCATACGTACTGTGATAATATTTTGGATATACTATGTGAAATAAAATGTATTGTTAAAATATGGCCTGTTAAAGTTTCATCTATTTCTCTTTACCTTTTATAAATGTAGCTACTAGAAAACCTGGAATTAGGTGTGTGCTTATACTTTCGTTGCTCAGCACGTCCTGCATAATCTCTGTTTTGCTTAAGTGGAATCTTAGCTTTCCATGATTTGGAAAAGTGTGACAATTACAAAAAGTATTGTAAAAGTCTCCAACTTTTTAGCACATCACATTTTTTTTACGCAGTAAAAAAACACTCAAAACCCATTTTATTAAAAAAAAAACACTTTAATAACATTTGTGGGTTTTTTTTTGAAAACCTATTAGTGATTTTTCATGTCCAACAATATTCAGTGAATTGGTTTTCTTGGATAGCTTTGTGTTTTTTAAGATGTTTCATTATTGAAAATGTCTAAGGTGTTTATGACAGTTATATATGAAACTTTTGTAATTTGAAATGTCAAGTCAGGAATCTTTAAAAAAGTTGTTTTAGTGTTTGAATTATTTGCATTGTATCTATTTTAACTTAGTAAAACTGACTTCAATGGACTGTTCTCATAGATGATGACTTTGACCAGTTTGATAAGCCTGGCGCGGAACGGTCGTGGAGAAGAAGAGCTGCTGATGAGGACTGGGACAGGTACGTGCCCCCTGTGCTTCACCTGACTGCCCGTGCCGATCTCTGTCATTCTAACCCTTGGCTCCCGAGGGGTCTTTACTGAACACAGCACCTTGACTACCTGGTGCTCTCTCTTGAGTGGGGCTGTCCCTCCTGGGCTAAAGTGAAGCTTCTCCATGCAGAAGGCTGACGTGGGCTCCTGTTCCAGGCCTGTGTTGTATGGAGGGCTGCCAACAGATCATAGGTCTTCTGTCCTTTTTCTTTGTTTTTGTACAGTGATGATACTGACTGTGGACACCCAGAGCCATTACTGGAGTGGCCTTGTGCCAGAGTTCCTTAAGCTCTACTTTGTACTGAATATCTGGCTACACTTTAATGTTTTTTCCATTCTAATATGTGTAGATGGTATTTCACTAATTTTAATTTTCATGTTCCTGGTTACCAGTGAAGATGAAGGTACCTGTTTAGGAATGGATGAAAATGACCTGTTTAGGAATACACACAAACACAATTTAAAAATCTACAGTAATGACAGATGGTAGTTTGATAGAGTGGTTACCTCTGGCAAGGAGTTATAATAGAGGTTAGAGATGTGTTCTGGGAGAAATACAGTGTGGGCTTAATCTGGGTGGTGGGGCTGAGAAATGTTGGTTATTCTTTATAACTTTTTTAACATCTTAAATACTGTGTTGAGAAAATGTAACAATTACTTTGAAGCTGCAGTCAATTTGAAAACAGCAGTGTCACATCTAGAAGTTTTATAGAATAATCTACCTTGAGAACTATGAGGCCCTTACAGTCCACATAAAGCTGATTGCTCTTCAGTGACTCATGCAGTGTATTAGTATTCTCCAGAGCAGCAGAACCAAAAGAATATATACAGAAAGATTCATTATGAAGGACTGGCTCGGGTGATTATGGAGACTGAGAAGTTACACGGTCTGTAGAGTGGTGTATTTCCAGTCTGGGCCCAGTGGCCTGTGAACCAGGGGAGCCAGTGATGGAAGTCCCTGTCTGAGCCTGGAGGCCTGAGAACCAGGAGCAGCCATGTCTGAGGGCAGACGATGGCTCAAGAAAAGGGTGAATTTGCCCAACTCCAACTTTTTGGGTAGTGTCTGCCCACATTGGTGAGGATGGATTTCTTTACTCAGTCTATGGATTCATCACTAATCAGCTCTGGAAGCACCCTCATGGACTTTCACAGAAATAATGTTTTGTTAGGTAGCTGGACACCTCTTGTCCCAGTCAAGCTGACGCACAAAATCAGCCAGCATGCATTCTAAAAATCAAATAGTGCTTAAAAACGAAGTGTTTCCTAGAAAAGAAATGGTCTTACTAGTAAGTACTAAAGCTAGTTTTGACTAAAAAACTGTGATGGTGAGCTGAATAAAATATTAAGTGAGTCTTTTAGTAGCTTACTCATTATTTGGAGTTCCTCTTTGAATGGTGTGTTCATATCTGTTTGTTTTTCTTTTGGATTGTTTGTCTTTTGCTTATTGATTTTAGGGACTGTTTATATTATACTTACTGGAAATTTATTTTTATTGTTTATAGATATCTCCTCCCAGTCTGTGGCATGTGTTTCCTTAAAAAATAGTCTTTAACTAGATTTTTGAAAAGAATACAGTCAAGTGTATAATATTTTTCCTTATAGTTTTTTATTCTTTTTATTAAAACATGAAAGAAATGTATTTGGAAACTCTTTTCAGACTTCCAAGAAAGTTGTAAGAATAATACAGAAACTCCCACTTAACCTTCTCTTACACTCATGAGGTGCTTTTTGTCAACTGATGTTGTTATTTTAATTCTTTACATACATGGATATACTGTATATGTAAAATTTTCTTTCCTGTACTATTTGACAGTAGGTTGCAGGCGTCATGCCATTTCCGAATGCTTCAGTATTGTTTAGCATGTATTTTCCCCAAAACAGGAACTTTCACTTATATAAATATGGTATAATTTTTAAAGTCAGGAAGTTTATCAAACATCCAGTTCTATATATGTGAGGTTTGTTGTTGTTGTTATTTTGGGGACAGGGTGTTTCTCTGTCATGCAGGTGGAGTGTAGTGGCGTGATCATAGCAAGCAGGAACTCCTGGGCTCAAGTGATGCTCCTGCCTTGGCCTCCCAGAATGCTGGGGTTACAGGCATGACCTGCCTAGTTCTATTTTTTTGTTCTAGCACACTCTGCCTAGTTCTATTTTTTGTTCTACAGTGGTTATTCAGATTTTTGTCAGTAATACTCCTACCTTGGCCTCCCAGAGTGCTGGAATTGGCGTGAGCTAGTGTGCCCTACCCAGTTTTAATTTTTTATTCTACAGTGGTTATTCAGAATGTTTTCAGTTGTCTCAATAATTTCCTTTATACTCCCCAAAAGAATTTTTTGTTCTGGTTCAAGATTCAATGCAGGATCATACATAGCGTTTTTCTTTCATTGTTTCTTTTTTTTTTTTTTTTTTTTTTGAGACGGAGTCTCGCTCTGTCGCCCAGGCTGGAGTACAGTGGTCAGATCTCGGCTCACTGCAAGCTCTGCCTCCTGGGTTCACGCCATTCTCCTGCCTCAGCCTCCCGAGTAGCCGGGACTACAGGCGCCGCCACCTCGCCCGGCTAGTTTTTTTGTATTTTTTAGTAGAGACGGGGTTTCACCGTGTTATCCAGGATGGTCTCGATCTCCTGACCTCGTGATCCGCCCGTCTCGGCCTCCCAAAGTGCTGGGATTACAGGCTTGAGCCACCGCACCCGGCCTCATTGTTTCTTAATGTGGAAGAATTTTGTAGCCTGTCTTTTATGACGTTGACAGGCCATTTATTTTGGGTTTGTTGGTGTTCCGTCGTGACTGACTGTAGGCTGTGCCTTGTGGTCAAGGGTAGGTGATGTGCGGTCTCCTGAGTGCCCACTTCAGGAGGCGCAGGAAATTGGTTTGTGCTTTTTGTCCTTAAGAAATTCTTCCCTAACTTGTATTCTGGGTATCTCCTGCATGTGTCTATGATAGTTAATTTTTTTTTTAAATAGATACACAGTCTGCCTGAAATTGATTAAATTGATTGATTTTTAAGTTACTAACAAGTTCAAGCATATGTGAAAACAGACTAGTACAATGAACCCAGTGCACCATTCTCCAGTTTCACCAGTTATCAGCATGTAGCCAATCTCTTAACCATACTCTGCAACCCCCTCAAAATTTCCAGAATATATTTTTCTAAAAAATAAAGGATTTACAAATACAGCCACAATAGTTATTGTATCTTAAAAAATTCCTTATTATGTAAATATCTTAGTGTGTAAATTTCCGATTCTCTTATATTTGTGTGTGTGTCTATGTATATGTATGTAGATGCACATGTGTATATCTCCATACATATGTATACACACTTATTTTAAATGTATGTATGAGTATACTGTTACTTTCCCAGTTTGGATATGTGTCTGTGTGCTTTTTTGTGGTTGAATTGGGCCCACATGGTCATTGATGGTTGTCTTTCAAGTGTTGTTTCATATACAGGTTCTCCCCCATCTTATTTTAGTTCCATGCAATTTTTTGTTGAAGAAACAGGGTAGTGTGTCTTCTAGAATTTTCCTTTTGCTGATTGCACTCCCTGAGGTGTTTTTAGCGTGCCCTTTAACTGCTGGTGTTTTATGTGAGTTAATAGAACTCGAAGTGGATGGGATTCAGGTTTGAACTTGGGGGAGGGGCCGGGGTGTGGCAGTATAGTAAGTATTGCTTCGTTCCTCATCGGAAGCTACTTGGGGGCACGTGGTGATACCTCCCCTTTTCCTGTTACCTATGGTACTAGTACACTATTATAGTACCTAATAGTACTGTAAACCAGTTGGTTCTTCTGAGCTAGAGATTACTTAGAAAAGACAGGGTGATTGAGTCTTCCCTGTTGTTTACCACGTTTCAAACTAAGAAGTCAGCCCTAGCATCTTGCAGGGATGAGTTTTGTTTTTGAATCATTTTGAAATCATAGATTTAAATGTTGGGTTGTGTTGAATCCATTGTAGTTTAGTATCTTTATTGGTGGTTACATTGCCTGATATTTGCTGAATTGGAATTTCTTCAGGTTGGCTCCTGTGTCCATTTGACATGACTTTAGACGTCTTTGGCAGCTGTCTTGCTTTCTGCTATGATGAAACTTGTTTTGGTCATGGTGTGAGACAGTTCTAGTTTTTATTGTTTACCTTATTATGAATAGTAGTTGTCTCAGTGTTGTTTGTGAACCAACTCTTCCTTTTTTTTTTGAGACGGAGTCTCCCTCTGCCGCCCAGGCTGGAGTGCAGTGGCCGGATCTCAGCTCACTGCAAGCTCCGCCTCCCGGGTTCACGCCATTCTCCTGCCTCAGCCTCCCGAGTAGCCGGGACTACGGGCGCCTGCCACCGCGCCCGGCTAGTTTTTTTGTATTTTTTTAGTAGAGACGGGGTTTCACCGTGTTAGCCAGGATGGTCTCGATCTCCTGACCTCGTGATCCGCCCGTCTCGGCCTCCCAAAGTGCTGGGATTACAGGCTTGAGCCACCGCGCCCGGCCGAAACTCTTCCTTTTTTTATTGTCTTCAATGACATGTTTGCATCTATGAAGAGTTTGCCACATGTATTTCTTTTTTGATGTTTTAAACATAAGACAGCCTCCCTGTGTGCTGCATGACACAGAGAGAGACACTTCGAAGTTGAGCAGAGTGGGTCAGGAATTACTATGGTAAGTTTTTCTGCCGTGCTGTGCTGGTGGTGGTGGTTGGAAGAATATGATGTCATTGCTGAACCAACACCTGAAATTGTGTTTTTTTGTTTTTTTTTTAAAAGAATGTCTCGTGCCCAGGTAAGAAAGAGATGGCACACTCAAAAAGTTGTTTTTGTTTGTTTGTGTTTGTTTTTTTGAGACAGAGTCTGCTCTGGAGTGCAGTGGTGCGATATCAGCTCACTGCAACCTCTACCTCCCAGGTTCAAGCGATTCTCATGCCTCAGTCTCCCGAGTAGCTGGGATTACAGGCATGTGCTACTGTGCCTGGCTAATTTTTATATTTTTAGTAGAGAAGGGATTTCGCCGTGTTGGCCAGGCTGGTCTTGAACTCTCCTGGCCTCAGGTGATCCAATCGCCTCAGCCTGCCAAAGTGTTGAGAATACAAGATTACGGGCGTGAGCTACCACGCCCGGCCCAAAAAGTTTTAACTGAAGAAATTTAATGAAGGGTCTATTTACAGGGCAGGGTTAAAGAACTAATGAGTTCACTTCCATCCAGGGAGTACCAGTTCCTACCCCGGCCTTGTGGGAAGTGAAGGCTGTTCGGGGAGGGATACTATAGTCTCTATCCCTTCAGGTGAGAAGGGAGGGGCCCATCTTTCTCCTCCTACTTGGTGACATTATGTTGGTGCCTCGCAATGGGCGATTCCATCTGGAAGCCAGAGGTTAGGACAGGCTGTGCCAGCTGCTCCTGGAGGACACAATCCAGGCACAGAGCAGGCAGGTAAGACGGAGAGCAGACTAGAGTGGGGAGGACCCAGAGACTACAGCCCCATGTACAGTGGTCAAGTTCACTTCTGGTTTTGAAAGGCTGTAGCCCAGTGATTAACAACAAATACTTGTTTCCTGAAAAATGTCTTTGAGGATAACTTCTGTTTCTAAGTAAAAATATACTTGCTTTCAAAGAGCTCATTGTCTATAAGCTTTAATAAGAAATGTCTGCTGGAAAGGTTGTTCATACTCAAGTAGTGATTACTGGTGGAATCTTTAGGGAGCTCTAGAATTGAACACAGGAAGCCTCTTCAGCCCAGTGTTTGTTTGATTTCCTAGAACACTTACTGCTACTGCCAGCCAGAGTGACTGCTCGCCCCTTTGAAACTGCCAGATGGAGACCAGTCATTTCCATTAGTTCATTGTTGTTTTTGGCAAGAGTGGATGTAGTTTTACATATGTAATACATTATTCCTTATATATACATCCTTTGTGAGGGTCCAGCTTTACAATGACAAGAAGAAAAGTACATGTAGTTTCTGTGGGGTGTGTGCATAGTAGTTAGGACTTGGATTCTCTCACTGGTGTCACCACTTCCTAGCTGGGTGACCTTGGGCAAATTAGCATCTTAGTGTTTCTGTTTTCACATTTAAAAAATGGCAACAGTGTAAGTGTCTACCTGAGAGGGTTATTATGTCAATGAAAAGCTCGTGTATGTGGAACTTGTCAAGTGGTGCCTGGCACAGAAGTGTGCTGAGCAGATGCTGTGGCTTGCTGGGGCTGCTGTTTATACTTGCTGTTGTTCTGTACTGAGTCCCACTGTCTCCCATCCTGTTTCTCACTCGTCATGAAACAAGTACTGGTCTTCATTTTCTCTGCTTATTTTATAGTTGATAAACTTACTTTTTAAAAATGTTTTTGTTTAGAAAAATTAGGTAGTTATTAAAGGTTGATTTATTTCTGTGTGCTTGTCAGCAAAAGGCATACTTTCTAGATCTTTGCTTGTATAATTACTGACACCTGTTTTTATGATTTTGTCAGTTTGCCCTGGGAAACTGGCATCACATTCCATTTTTAGTCACTTAAGGTGATGCTATAGATCAGTGCCTGTCTTCAAAGAGGTGCTTGTGTGTTTTTGGTTATCTGGAATCAAATTTCAAATGGGGTTATTGTAAATATTATTGACTAGACAGCATTGTTTTCTCCCTGCCTCTGGAGGGTAGTTGGAACACTGAAGATACAAAAATTGTATTTGATAGATGATAGTGGTTTTAAAATGTTGAAAGAAGCTGTATGTTATTTTTGTATAACCATCGTATAGGAGTCTGTGAAAGGTTGCTTTTCAAGGGCTGTTCTTGTCCTGCATCTGTCACTGCTGTGTGACTTTAGGCAGGTTATTTCATGTCTTGTCCTTATTTTCTTTATTTGTAAAGTGAGGTTATAGGACTTTTTGGAGGATAACTTAAAATAACAAAGTCTTTAGTGCATGAATTAAATGATTTGTCAGGTTGTTTTTAGTTCTAAAAGGCATTATATAGAAACATGCATTTCATTATAACTCCATATATGGATTCCTGGAGATTATAGTATTCTGCAGAGTGGCATGCTAAAAATAAACATGATTTTTTGGGTAAAATCATGGTTTTGCTGATTTCTCAAAACCTATAGAATTTTGTAACCAGAGCCCCCTTAAAAAATAAAGTGGCAATTCTAATAAGAATATTGATGCAGTTAAATCTCCATGAGTATTTGCACCTAGAACTAAAGTCCATCTAATTGTATTTCCTCTTTGTACATTTCTCTATGTTGGCTTTTAGTGATACTTGCTTCCAAGAGATTGGTTTCCCCAGAATTAAAAACATAATCCAGTGGTAGCCATTTTTATCAACTAAAAACATCTTGTTTCCAATAAATGCAGTGGAAAATGTTTTCAGCTTTTTTATTTGCTAAGGGTTTCTGTTTTAATTGTAGAAATAGGGAGAAAGCCTGCTTCTAATCATTTAAAACAGAAGTATGCTGGGAAAAATTGCAAATCACTGATAGGACATCCATGTTATACAAAGCTAATTCCCTTAGTTACTGTGATTTGATTTTATGTTCTCATTCGGTTTTAAAATTTATTTTTTTCGCTTTCTGTTGGTTTGATGAATGTCAAACTGTCTCTAGTGGTTTTGGTTTTGATCTTCCTAATTAATTATATTGTGTATCTTTTCCTTCTTCATTAAGGTTTTTAAAGATAGGAGAAAGCTTAGATATGACTTACTATATTCCAGTTTCTGCTTTTACTGATTATTCAACAGGCCCAAGAGATTAAAATCCCGTATTAAGGTGCAAAACTAAGATGAGAAGTATAGTGAGGCACTACTTATAGCAAAGCCTCCCCATACTTAAAAGGTAAAATGTTCTCTGTGCATTCGAAAATACATTTTTATTATTAATAAAGAAAAAGGAAAGTATAGCAAACTTAATGTAAAGGTATCCGAGCTGGCCGGGAGTGGTGGCTCACGCCTGTAATCCCAGCATTTTGGGAGGCCAAGGCAGGCGGATCATGAGGTCCGAAGTTTGAGACCAGTCTCACCAACATGGTGAAACCTCGTCTCTACTAAAGATACAAAAAATTAGCTGGGCATGATGGCGCATGCCTGTAATCCCAGCTACTTGAGAGGCTGAGGCAGGAGAATTGCTTGAACCTGGGAGGCAGAGGTTACAGTCAGCCGAGATCGCACCATTGTACTCCATCCTGGGCGACTGGGTTGAGGCTTTGTCTCAAAAAAAAAAAAAAAAAAAAAAAGGTACCTGAGCTGTAGAGTTCTTGGTAAATTCCCAAGTGACCTACAGACTTGCAAGTCTTAATGGGAATAATCATTGACATGTCTCTTTTTTTCTCCCAAGTGAACTTGAAGATGATTTACTTGGAGAAGATTTACTATCTGGCAAAAAGGTAAGAAGTTTGTGTCCCGAGATGAAATAATAGTCATTTAATTGTACTTAACATATAGCAGTAATCACTATACATGGGTTTCATTACTGGAAAGTTGGGTATAGATAAAAATTTTGTAAACTGAATTATTTTTTAAGTGCACAAGGAATTGACTGTTTATTAGTAAATTCTCTGGTAACTATAACTCAAGAAATAAATCCTTGAAGATTAGTTCCTACTTTGTCCAAGGCATTTTAGCAGTTACTGGATTATGACAGCGTTAACATAAAGTTGTGCCTTGCCATAACAGAAGGTAACATTTGGAGGTTAATATTTTGCATACTTGTTCTGGATGTCACTTTTTGGAGGCATTCAGAGATAAGTTTAAAGGTAAACATACTCAAATATAATAAACATTAAAATAAATAGAAGTCTAAAACCTAATGTAGGTTTTTCTAAATCTTTTTGATGAAGTAAAAATTTTGTGTATCTATTTATATATATTGTGGGTGTGTATATATATACACAGTATATATATGTATATATACACTGTAATTCAGTTTACGAAATATATATACACACACACACAGAACCCTACCAGTATATTTCGGACATTATAAAACATGTAAAAGTAGAAATGTAAAGCAAGAAAGTGAAATACTACATTTTTAAAATTTTATTAACTGTTTAAAAACACTTCCTGTTCTCATTATCAAGATAGTTTAGGCTTAATTTTTTTGTTTTTTTGAGACAGAGTCTCGCTTTGTTGCCCAGGCTGGAGTACTGTGGCACGATCTCCGCTCACTGCAAGCCCCGCCTCCTGGGTTCACGCCATTCTCCTGCCTCAACCTCACGAGTAGCTGGGACTACAGGCGCCTGCCACCACGCCAGGCTAATTTTTTGTATTTTTAGTAGAGACAGGGTTTCACTATGTTAGCCAGGATGGTCTCGATCTCCTGACCTTGTGAGCCACCCGCCTTGGCCTCTCAAAGTGCTGGGATTACAGATGTGAGCCACTGCGCCCGGCCTCAAGCTATTATTCTTTTAGGTTAAAATTTATCAATAATATTAGTGGTATAAATCTGTATTTCAAGAAGTGCGGTAAGTTCACATCTTTTGACTGATTTATCACATCTTAATAGATTTCCCTTTTAATCTCATTTGTGATACAGTTAAGATCTCTTATTAGAAGTACCAGGCCGGGCGTGGTCCCAGCAGTTTGGGAGGGTGAGGCGGGTGGATCATGAGGTCAAGAGATGGAGACCATCTTGGCCAACGTGGTGAAACCCTGTCTCTACTAAAAATACAAAAATTAGCCAAGTATGGTGGTGCATGCCTGTAGTCTGCTGGGCGTGGTCCCAGCAGTTTGGGAGGCTGAGGCAGGAGAATTGCTTGAACCTGGGAGGTGGAGACTGCAGTGAGCCGAGATTGCACCACTGCACTCCAGCCTGGTGACAGAGTGAGACTTCATCTCAAAAAAAAAAAAAAAGTGACCAGTTTTGCCATTTTCTTGTAACTTACTATATTGCATTATTAGCATTTTCTTTAATGCGTGAATGTGTTTTAGAATTCTTTTAAAGCCACTTTGCATTCTGTGTTATTACTGCATCATCAGCCTGCAGGTGGCCTGGCTTTGACCTCACCCAACTTTCCTTCCTTTAGATGGCTCTGTCATCACTTCTAACACAGAGTTAGTGTGCTTAGTTGTAAATCCACCTGATTCAATACGAGTAAACGGAAATGCATCCGTATCAGTTGACGTGAGAGCCTTGTGAGAGAGCCTCGTGTTTGGTCTGTGTTGTAGTGTGATGTCTGGAGTAGGGGTGGGATGCTCAGTCCTTCTTTGTCATGGTCACTGGGCGAAAAGGCTCCTGTTTTTATCCTGTATGGGGGAATTATTTTGCACACTCTTTGAGGTGCTCTCACTTGTATTTTTGTACCTAAAGTGGCTACTTTTTTCTTTGTATTTAAGATGCTTTAATGGAGAATAACAATTAGATGTTAAAAGGTTTAAATGTAGTAAAATACTTTGACATGAAGTTAGATTTCTATCTCTAGGCAAGCCTCATATCACGGTTTGCCCTGTGTTTCTTTCCAGAAAGCTGTAATAATTCCCTTTTAATACACGTGACCTCCTCTCATAAAAGCTTTGGGGTCAGGACTGTTATCAGTAAAGATGGAGAAATACTATTTGGTTTGGACTGTAATGCTGACTGTTCTGGGGAAAGTCATCCTACTTTTCTCAGTTGAGTTGATTGTCGTAAGTTGCTCACATTGGGCTGGAACTGGAGCAAGCCCAGTGACAGTGCATTGCGACATCTCAGTGGCAGGGTTGCATCTGTTTTGGACATTTTGGAAGTGTGTTTACTTTGGAACAGGAGATGTGTCTCTCTCATTTCCTCTTTATTCTTTCCTAACATAAAATAAATGCTTTGTACCTTATAGGAAACAAGGCATTGAAAATACATAAAAAAAGAAAGCCTGAAAAATATGTAAACAGTCGTGACTAACATTTTGTCACCTGTCTTTTGTTCTTTTCCCATGTGTTTTTAAATACGACCGAAATATAAGCCGAGTGTGGTGGCTCACGCCTGTAATCCCAGCACTTTGGGAGGCTGAGGCAGGTGGACCACCTGAGGTCAGGAGTTGGAGACCAGCCTGGCCAGCATGGTGAAACCCCGTCTCTGCTAACAATACAAAAATTAGCCGGGCATGGTGCACGCACCTGAAGTCCCAGTTACTCGAGAGGCTTACTTGAACCTGGAAGGTGGAGGTTGCAGCGCTCCTGCGGTTGCACGCCACTGCACTCTAGTCAGGGCTAGAGTGAGACTTGGTCTCAAAAAAAAAAAAAAATTGAAATACAGATATAAAACATTACTTCTTTTTAATTTAACATTGTGTCATTGGCATTTCCCCCTTGTCATTAGGGTTATTTTAAAATATTTTATAATGGCAACATAATATTCAACGTTTGTAGATGCTACAGTATACCTAGTCACTCCTGTGTACATTGAGGTTGTTTCCAGCTCATTGCTTATGACTTTTTTTAAAACACCTTTTTGTGGAAAATCTCAAGCATATACAAAATAAGAGAGAACGGTATCGTTTACTTTCAGGTGTCAGTCGCCCAGCCTCAGTAATTTTCAGTTAAAGGCTGTTTTGCTTCCTGTTTATGTACTCACTCCCTACCTCCTGAATTATGTTATGTAAATCTCAGGCATTATGGTGATATTTAAATGGACAAGTCTTACTATGCTTTTGGAATTTTTTTCTTAGGAGGTTTCTATAAAGAGGAATTCTGGCCTAAGGGTGGAAACATTTCATGGTTCTTGTATTGCCAAGTTGCTTTCCAGAAATGTTTGATCCACTTCTGTTCCTAGCAGCAGGGAATAAGCATTGCCCTCACTTTTCCATTCCCTGTTCGATACCACTTTTTAAAAAGAATCTTTTCAGTGTGATAGATGAAAAATGATTTCTGGTTGGCTTAATTTCTATTT
This sequence comes from Macaca mulatta, assembly GCF_049350105.2. Taxonomy (NCBI): domain Eukaryota; kingdom Metazoa; phylum Chordata; class Mammalia; order Primates; family Cercopithecidae; genus Macaca; species Macaca mulatta. The sequence continues at coordinate 195,137,382 of NC_133408.1, forward strand.
ATTTGATTTCTAGTGAGAGCGAGTTAGTTACTGCAGGGTCTGTGAGTGGAGTTCACGTGGTGAGGACACCGGCTGCCTGAAAAATTGTTTTCTCCCACTGGGGTCCCCACGAAATGCACAATTTGGAGCCTTTGCCTGGAAAGACTCCTGCGGCACAGACAGCACGAGGCAGGTGCATAGTTCTGAGGATGGCACATGGGTCAGACTGTCAGGGACAAGTTCATTCATGTCAAGAAGGTTGTTAGGGTTCAGTTTTAAGTATATAATTAAGGTTTCGAATTTAGGATAAAGCAGGCTGATGTGACCAGGCTAGAGCTTTTAGAAAGTGGGTAAGAGTGAGGTGGAAGTTGGCTGCCAGCTTGCAGTTCCTTCTTTAGCTTTTGTATTTACCTTCATCAACTTGTGTTGGACAGACATTCTCCTGATACGTTGAGGTGGCTCCGTTTCATAGATGTCTGTGTTGGAGAATGTTTTGGGAACCATTTTCTTCTTGTTTTTAAACTCTGGCTATTCCATGTAGGTTTTATGTTTTTGGGAGTATTGGAGAGAACTATTCTTTCTCTTTCATATTTGTTTCTCTCCCCATGGGAGAAATGACCTGTTTGGAAAGATTGGGAGAAAGGATTTCACTGGCATCTGTGGCCACTTTATCTTCATATCTTGGGATCTGTAGCCCTGCTTTCCTGCAGGCCATCCTGAGCAGAACCCTCTGGAGCACGAGAAAACTGTTCACTCCAGTTCTTTAGGATGTGTTGAAATCAGCTTTGGCCTCAAAGCTGTAGCCTAGCTCTCCTTTCCAGCTTTTTCAGTGAAGCGGATATTGTGCTTACTGCCTCCTGTGTCTGTCAGTAGGTTTAAAAGTCAGAGAGGAAAGTTGAATCCTCAACGGGAGATGCGACTCCCATGAGGGCGCAACACAGCACAGATTCCCTTTCTGTTTGCTTGGTGCATTCTTGGCTCATTGATTTTTGACAAATACTAAGAGTTTTACTAAAAAGCTCAGAGAAGCAGCCTCTCAAATGAAATTTGTCTCTCATCGAATTATTAATATTTAAAGATTTCCTGAAGTTTTATTTACTGAGTTGGACAGCCAAACCGAGGTTTGTCTGTGGTTCGCCTGACTCATAGCTCTCACTTTCATAATGGCATCTCCTTTCAATCTCAGAAATGGATGACAGATTATATGGTCACCTAATGGAAATGTCATTTTCTTTTCTTTTCTTTTTTTTTTTTTTTTTTTGAGACGGAGTCTCGCTCTGTCGCCCAGGCTGGAGTACAGTGGCCGGATCTCAGCTCACTGCAAGCTCCGCCTCCCGGGTTCACGCCATTCTCCTGCCTCAGCCTCCGGAATAGCTGGGACTACAGGCACCCGCCACCTCGCCCGGCTAGTTTTTTGTATTTTTTAGTAGAATCTTTTCTTTTTTTTTTGAGAGGGAGCTTCATTCTTGTTGCCCAGGCTAGAGAGTGCAGTGACTCACTGCAACCTCCACTTTCCGGATTCAAGCAATTCTCCTGCCTCAGCCTCCTGAGTAGCTGGGACTACAGGCGCCCCTCACCATGCCCAGCTAATTTTTTGTACTTTTAGTAGAGTCAGGGTTTCACCATGTTGGCCAGGTTGGTCTCGAACTCCTGACCTTGAGTGATCCACCTACCTTGGCCTCCCAAAGTGTTGAGATTACAGGCGTGAGCCACTGCGTCCAGCCAGAAACTTCATTTTCTGTCAGTTAAGCAGTCTGTTTTGTTATCGCACATATCTGTTCTCCCTTCTGCAGATAAACTGAGTATGTGGCCTGTGTTATTTTATTTTTATTTTATTGTGGTGTCAGTGTTGAGGTTGAGTCCCATGCGACTAAGAAGTACTAATAAGATTGATTATTTTTGGCTATCAGAAATACTGTAGTAAAGTATACAGATAAGTTTTTATTAGGTGTAACTACCAGGAAAAGACTGCTTGTTTGTTCACCTTTAAGTAGAAAACCAAGTTGATTTTTCTGTCTTTACTTTTTAATAATGAATATGTGTGTATGACAGTGTGTGTGTGTGGCTTTGACTGTCTTTTGTGAAGGGAGTAGTAATTTATATATACCATTTCTACATGTAAGTAATTTTAAAAAGGGAAGAAAGTGTGAAGTAGTGTGAATAAGTAGTGTGAAAGTGTGAATAACACCTCCCCCAAACCTATTCCTAAGATGCTCAAATATATATAACCTAACAAAACCTGGAACTCTTGACAGAATAGCTAGGCTCTCTATGCTTATAGGTAGGAGTACCATCAAGAACAGGAGTGGGGAACTGAGCTGCTAACATTTGTTTTCATATGTGATCTGTATTGGAAAAACCAAAGTTTTATTATAGTCTCTTATTTCAATTTAGTGATTCAATTATTTAAAATCTTATTTCTAAAATTACACTTTTTATGTCGTTTAAAAAATCTTTAGGTTTTGGATATTAGCATTAAATTTAGTAGTACCTTAAGGATATCTTACTTTTTGTGTATTATAAGAAGATATTATTTGTTTGTAAGCCTCCACCAATGAACTTCTCACCTTTTCTCTTTTGTGTGAGAATAAATGTGATCATTATACTTGCTGTTTTTACATTTAGTTTGCCTGGGCACCTGAAGCTGAGCCCAGGAGGGATCCACAGGCCTTGTGTGGGATCTCGATTGTCCTCTGGTGACTACAAAGCCTTTTGGGTGGCAAACGTTTTAATATAAGGCTAGAAACAATTCAGTCAATGTAATTTTGTACTTTGTAACAAGTCTTTTTATGGAAGTGACACACATTATATTTCTTATTTTAATTAGAATCAGTCGGATTTGTCAGATGAAGAGCTAAATGATGATCTTTTGCAGAGTGATAATGAAGACGAAGAAAATTTCAGGTACTCAATATTACCTCATTATAAATGTTCTTTATTTAACTAGATTGATAGGAACTGTTACTTATAATTATAATGGAATGTAATTGAATAATGTAGCCTTATATCTTTAACACATGATTACATTCTAAATGGAATACTAGTAGTAACTGTAGAAGCCATATGGATGTTCTGTAAACAGAGCAGCTGTTTAAAATCAGTAGTTCTTGGCCAGGCATTGTAGCTCACGCCTGTAATCCCAGCACTTTGCGGGGTTGAGGCGGGCAAATCACTTGAGGTCAGGAGTTCGAGACCAGCCTGGCTAACATGGTGAAATCCTGTCTCTACTAAAAATTAGCCAAGCACGGTGGCACACGCCTATAGTCCCAGCTACTCGGGAGGCTGAAGCAGGAGAATTGCTTGATCCTGAGAGGCGGAGGTTGCAGTGAGCCGAGATCGTGCCACTGCACTCCAGCCTGGGAGACAGAGTGAAACTCCGTCTCAAAAAGAAAAAATCAGTAGGTCTTTCATTTAATGATCTTTGTGAGTTCTGTTCAGTGCAGGTTATGAACATTTAGTACGGATATCTACTGCTCTTTTAAAGAATTGCTTTATTTGGGTGGAGGGCAGTGGCCTAGAACTCTTAACTCTTCTGCAGTTTGATGTTGCTGCATTTGTTTTCATTTTAGCCAGTTTATTGATATCATTTACTGAATTACTATTTTGGACACTTTGAGAGGTGATACTTTAGACTCTAGTTGACTGGTACGATGAATATCTTTCTGTTGTTGACATATAGTAAGCTATATTATACGAGGAGAGAGACACTCTGGTAGGTGGAATAATTTTTTTAATTTCATGAGGAAACATCGGGAAAATGTAGACAAGCTCTTGGTTATAAATGTAATTAATGAATATATGCCATTTATTATTGAGCCATGGATTTGTAACATTTTCTAACATAAAGTAATTTTTATAGGTAAAAATAAGTTTTAAATTATTCTACCAGTCAGATAAATTTCCCAATTCCATTCTTTGACATCATTGTTATATTTTGATCTTTTGAGTTAGATTGCCTTTTAGAAATACATCATTGAAGTTTTTTAGCCACAGTATCTTGAAGTCTAAGAGGTGTATTAATTTTTTGTTAGGATTGGGTGCTATGTGCGAACATAGATTTATCTGCACCATCTTGCGTGGGAAATGTTATCTTGCACCTTATTGTTTGTGCAACTGTTATGATTTAATAGGTGGAACATGATTTTTTTGCAGTTTCAAAACCTTTGTTATTTTACTTAGAAATTATGAACAATTTTTAAAGATACTTGTGACTAATATAAATTTATCTATTTGAACACTGAAATGTATTTTCACACAAATTTTTAATATTTTGATTTTCTTAAACAGGAGTTTATAATTTCTATCATAGATGTAAAGAAGAAAAATTGCTCTTAAAATTCCAACTCTGATTTTCTGCTTATAGAATAATACTCCTGTTTTTACTTTGAAATCTTAGCAGTTTCTATTTCATTCTGTAAATTAGAATGAAATATAGTCTATTTGATTCCAGTCTTGGACTTTTGCCAGTCAGATGTGTTTCATCTGTGGTTGATTTAATTCTTTTGGTCAAATAACCTGCCGCTGATGATAAGTAGAGGCGCTATATGCATTGCCAGTCTGTGGCCAGCTCCATATAGCACACTTAGCTCTGCTGTATGCATTAAGGGCTTAGGGCACGGCTCTGCATAGCACTTTGAGTACTGTTGGAGTTAATGTGCATTTGTCAGTAACTGGAATAACTTTTTACCAGTCATAGTTTAAATCTTTGTAACAGCTGTTTATATAATGATTTAGTTTTGAGCTCCTCTCTTCATTGGCTATTTTTTTTTTTTTTTTGTATTTTTGTCCTCTCTAGTTCTCAGGGTGTTACAATTAGTCTGAATGCTACATCTGGCATGGTTACATCATTTGAACTGTCCGACAACACTAACGACCAATCTGGAGAACAGGAGTCTGAGTACGAACAAGAACAAGGAGAGGATGAACTGGTTTATCACAAATCTGATGGATCAGAATTGTATACTCAAGAGTACCCAGAAGAAGGACAGTATGAAGGCCACGAAGCTGAGTTGACAGAAGACCAAATAGAATATGTGGAGGAGCCAGAGGAGGAGCAACTTTACACCGATGAAGTGTTAGACATCGAAATCAATGAACCTTTAGATGAATTTACAGTGAGTCTTTTCTCCTTTGTATGGCCAAAGATAACCTGGCTTCCCATGCATAGGCTTCTAGACTGATTAGAAATCTATTTACCTCCCTTGGGAGGGAGGGGAAATTAGACCTTATTATCACTGTCTGCCAGTTTCTTTATCTGAGCTATGACAAAGTTTGTGTTGACAGCTTGTTTGGCCAGAGGTAATGCTCCTTTGTCATTCTGGAAGGCTGCAAAGAATCGTGACCTTGAGGATTGTACCCTAAGGAAGAAAACAGCTTTGTGTTGTGGGGATACACTGTCAATTGTTAGGAGTACTTAATGCAGAGCTTTTATCCAGGCTTTAGACAAGATCTGATAAAGTCCTTCTAAGGTGAAAAGATTATTGACCTGCTAAAGACATCTTTAAGGTGCTAATATTCCAAAGTGATTGATGTCCTGTTCATTCATCCTTTTTGTAGCTGAGAACTGTCTAAACCTGAATAAAGAGATTGGAGGTTAGTTTAGGAAATGTCACATATAATTCGTTATCTATAATCGGGAAGCAAGATTGTGCTGATTTTTTTTATTTCAGAAAGGTTATTTTGGTAGATAGTTGGTTTTTTTTTTCAAAGTTGAACCAACAAGAAAGAAAAAATGTACTAGTGTAAGATTCTCGTCTTTTAATGACTCATCATCAAAAGAGATTTGTTTTTTAAAATAAGCATGTAACAAAATTTATGAGGGAAGGATGTGATCTCAGTAGCTGTAGTAGAATCTTAGGGTTTTGGGAACACCATGGGGGCCAAGTGATTGGGGCTGTTGGGATGGTGACAGGAGTATGCAAAATTGGGACCTTAAAGAGCCCATTTGCAATGGGAGTAGCTCTGCTTTTCTGTATTTACATCTTTATTCAGAGTAAGCTTTCGTTTCAAAAAAATAGTTTAGAAGTTGCTGAATTTTGGTCATGTGTATGAGTAATTTTGAAAAGGATTAATTGTTTATGTGGAACCTTAGAATATTTAGTTCCAGTCATGATTGTATTTAGGTGTCTCAATAGTTTTCTTTTTTTTTTTTGAGACGGAGTCTTGCTTTGTCGCCTAGGCTGGAGTGCAGTGGCGTGATCACCACTCACTGCGACCTCTACTTCCTGGGTTCAAACAGTTCTCCTGCCTTAGCCTCCTGAGTAGCTGGAATTATAGGTGCCCACCACCACACCTGGCTGATTTTTGTGTTTTTAGTAGAGATGGGGTTTTACCATGTTGGCCAGGCTGATTTCGAACTCTTGACCTCACGTTATCCACCTGCCTCGGCCTCCCAAAGTTCTGGGATTACAGGCATGAGCCACGGTCCCTGGCGCTCAATAGTTTTAAGATTTAATTTTTTTTGGTTAATATTTGCTCTTTGGTAGATACAGTAATGAGAAATGTTTGTAGTTTTGGTAAATAGAATCATGTAAAAGGCATCATGGGGAACTTGTTATTTCCATAACCCTGTAATAATTTGTTCTAGTAATCCTTCGCTAGTGTAGGCACGTGCCTTCTGGTTTACTGGTGTGTTTGTATGCCCTTAAAGTGAGACACTGTAATTTCAAATGCTTTTTGAAAATTAAACCAAGATCTTTTAGAATTGTGCCTAGTTATTGCCTAGAGTGTTTTATTATTTCTATTACTCATCAGTAAAATAAGATGATTGGCTAATCGTCCTGGGTTCCCACCTCCTGTAAGTTCAGCAGTCCAACAAGTCTTTACTGATGTCTAAGCACTGCGGACACAAATACTGCTAAACCGTATCATGAATGTTGGCCTTGCCTGTGAACTTAGTACTAGGCGGCACAGATCATAGCGTGGAAGGTGCCTGAAGGATGCGTGTGCACAGCCACATAGAAGTCCTCTTTCACTTTGGTGTTCTTGCAGAGTTTGTTGTAAAGAGAATTTCCAAGTGAGGAATTTCCTTCTCTTGTATTCCATTGTCAAACTTGAGGTTACACATAGGCCCCAGTTGTAATAAAATCCAACTTAATTATCTAACATCTTGTGGTCTAAGATTCAAGTTTTGAAAAGAAGAAAAGGTGGCAGTTTAATAATACTCGCAGTACTCTCCCACATTAAAATGATTTTTTTTTTTTCAGAATTAAAGTCTTAAAGTAAAAAAAAAAAAAAAAAAACTTAGACATTCTGAAAGTGTCCTAATGTTTTCATGGAGAGTTGTAAAGTTTAAAGTTGAGCAGTAGTAGTTAAATGTCTCTCTGTGAGCACTGTCAGTTCATCTTAATACGTGTGTTCTAGCCGTGATCATTCTTTTCTTGTTTTATGATGATCACAATGATAACGTCTGAATGGTCTGAAATTGCCGCTTCTTTGGACAGGAGGAGATACACAGAGAATTAAATTGGGAGGTACTCTTATCTTGCTCGGCAGTGGGAGCCTCTCTGTCTCTGTCTTCTGAGGCTGTCACTGAAGCTCAGATGATTTATTCACCTTTAGACTAACGAACACATGAGCAGATTGTGTCTTTGTGTACCCCAATGGTATTTTAGTTTATTAAATGGCTTGTATGACTGTGATGTTTGTTCTCCCTTGGGTTTGTTAACCCCCCATTCTAAAGCCAGACTTGAACTCTGAAATGTGGATCTGTTGGAACCTACGTGTAAAGCCACATGGAGGGGCTTTGGTGCATAACTGGGAGTAGAATCATGAAACCCCAGAATGTACAGTGGGAAGGTTTGCGGTTCCCTCTGAAGAAAGGCAGGTCCAGAGATATCAATAAAGCTGGATGCACAGCTCTGCTGTTCTTTCCTGTGAATTTTGCTGGTGCTCTTCTTGGGAGAGGATTGTGATTTCATTTGAAAATGTGTGCTTTTATATTAGTAAGGAGTGTGTATTGGTTTAGTCAACAAAATATTAGAAAATTGTTGGGTGACTTCTACCTTTAAGTGCAATAAGTTTATTTAAGGCCTTTAAAATTAACATAGATTGAGACCTTACTGTTCTGTAAAAACAACTTCAGGTTGACATTTTATGTCAAGGGTAGCAGATTTTTGTTTCCCAGTGAGAATCCAGGGGTGTGGACTGTACTCCATTGTACACTGGCTGAAGATTTGGATTAGCATCATTTATTTGGCTTTATTTGAAATCTGAATGTCCTGCTTCCAGTGATTCATGGGTAGTGATAGTTTTTATTTTGATAGGGCGCTAACAGTGTTTTCTGGAAAATGACATGCATTGTGTTCAGATTGTCTTTAAAGAATTGTGGGAACTAAGGTGGTTTGTCACCTTAAATACAGCTGCTTTATTTGGGGGTTCTAGATGAGACTGTCATGTACCATGCAGCAGTTGTTAAATTTCTGTAGGTTGTTCACTCTTTGAGGTTGTCTGCCTTGGAACCATTTTACTGTTCATTTTTTAGCAAGTAGCCTGGGACCCTGGGATGTCCACCTCCACTGAGTAGGGTCAGATGTTGTCGCTTGTTGCAATACCAGAAGCCCTTCTTTCTTCTCCACAGTTGTGGTCGTCTCCAGCCAGATTGCCTGCTTTCTTCCATCTACCCAGAAGGGATGCTTGCTTGCTAATACACCTCTTAAGTTTCATACAAAACCTGGACTCTTCCTGTCATTTGGGAAGGGGGCCTAATGCAGAAACATACTAAATGTGATTTTTAAAAATCTCCTCTGTTTAATTGCTGGCGCTTTTGTTGTCTTACATTGCCACAAAAATAGAGTTGGGCATGATTTCAGCCCCCTCCTGCTGCTAAGCTCCTCTGTGAGAGCACATACACCGTGTCTTTAGGTGGCTCTTCCGTGCTGTTGATTTGCAGAGGAGCTGTGTGACAGAGCACTTGGAGTTTGAAGCAGAAGCCCACGGCACTCGCTCTGGTGGCTGGGCCAGCGTGATATGCTTTGTTTGCGTTAACACGTGTTTCTGGGCCTCGTGCTTTGTGCTCAGTCAGCTAATCACCATAGTAAAACTTTCTACAATTATTAAGCATGAATCATAAAGACGAAAAGTGCGTAAAAAACCACCCCGAAGCTGTATGAGAAAAACTTGTTTTCTCTTTAATGGCTGTTAGGATGAAGAATACTTGCAGGCTTGTGGTGGGCAACAAGGGCTGCGAGAGCAGGAAGACTGTGTGGCTGAAGATGAATTAGATGAGATTACTGATGCCCAGGTTGCTCCTGCAACTGAAGAGGTATTTGTTCATCTTTTAAAAAGAGTCAAAAAGTTTGTTGTTTTTCCCCCTGGACTTAAAATGAGCATCTTTTTAGCATTAGTGAAAGTCGATACATATCTTTGAACTGTGAGTGTATAGTGAAAAACCTGATCTTTGTAGGCTCCTTGGGAAGTGAGTTCTGGTGTGCTGTGATTTCCGCATAGTGTGTGCCCTGTAAGTGTTAAGAGTGTTGCAAATGTTTTGTGGGGATGTGGGTGGAAATCTTTCAGAAATGTGACGTATATGTTAGTGCTTTGAAAGCAGTGCTGTGATTCTTTTTAATTAGTCAATAACAGTTAATTTGCACCATTATACAACAAATACTGCAAGGTTTCTGTAATTAGGTGCATTTTTAGTGTTGAAGAAGTAAGGATGACGAAGCTTGATTGCTGCTTTCAAGGAAATTGGAGTCTAATGTAGGGGAGAAAAAAGACGTGTAAATACCTGTGATGTGAAAACAAAAAAAGTAAAACCACCTAAGAGAGGCTCAGAGCCAGTGCTAGGAGTTCACCGAGGAAACCCCGTGGGGAGAGAGATTCAGGGTCGACGAGGCTTTATGGCAGAGGTGAACCTCTGAACTCTGAGGTAGGTCTTGAAAGGTAGATGCCATTTGTACTGAGAGGTGGGGTGAGGCGTAGAGTTCAATGGTTGCTGTTCTCTTACCCCAGAACTAGCTCCTGTGGGCCAGACATGCAAGCCACAAGTCATTCTTCAGCCTGAGAACTTCACAAGAGTGTTTCTTAATACTGTTGTCATCTTTTGTCAAGAGGCCATGAAAACTGATATTTACTGGCTTAGGCCATTTACTTTAGGTGTTATTTCAAGGATTTAGACACTCAGCCCAGAAAATATTTTCTTTACCCTTTTCCCCCTAATGTAAATAATACTATGACAGTCTATGAATGTGTATGCTGTGCACATTACAAAACAGAAGCACCTCTTGCCCATACCCTTTCTCCCCCTCCACCAAACTAAATTTGATATTGTGTGTGTGTGCTTTCTTCTCTCTTTCTCGCTTGCTATTTGAAATAATTTGAAACTTAGAGAAAGGACAGAATAACACAAAGAACTCTTTACCCAGATTCTCCAGTTGTGGAAGAATGTCCAAGGAACTAAGACAAAGCTAAAGAAGATGTTAAAAGCACACAGAGAGTAGAGCTTAGGTGTGTCTTGTTCATCACTGTATTCTGTAGCACTCTCTTTATTACAAAGCTGGCACCAGCCTAGGTTAAACTTGAAAAGGGGTAATTCAGGCAGAAGACATCTGAGAAAAATCTAAGTAGCCAGTAAAGGAGAGATAATTAGAAGACTGCGTGGAGATCATTCCTCATGGTAAATAGTTGAGAGAGAAACCAAGGAATTCGGTGCCTTTTAATTTCATGTCCTTTTTGTTTGTGGTATTTTGAAGTTGGAAAACTAATTTCGTTGTTCGTTTTTCCTTGTAATTTATTTTAGTTTTTAGATAACAATATTTTGTTTATTCTTCCCTGATACTCTGTAGCATATCTTAAAATAGGGAAAGGTTTTGTAGATTTCAGTTTTCAAAAGATGGTTATGTAAACTTTTATTGTAAGGCAGTTAAAGAATAAGAATGTTAACAAGTACTATCATTGCCCGGGTGCCTTCTGGAAGTACCTTCTAGTTCTAGGTGCTTTTAACTTCAATTCCTGGACTGTACTCATTAAAATATTAAAACAAAAGATGACTATTATAAAAAATGGTGACCCGGCTGGGTGCTGTGTCTTACGCCTGTAATCCCAGCACTTTCGGAGGCCTAGGTGGTCGGGTCACTTGAGCTCAGGAGACCAACATGGGCAACATGGCGAAGCCCCATCTCTACCAAAAGTACAAAAAATTAGCCAGGTGTGGTGGCACCTGTGGTCCCAGCTACTCAGGAGGCTGGGGTTGGAGGATCACTTGAGGCCAGGAGGCAGAGGTTGCAATGAGCTGTGATTGCGCCACTGCCCTCCAGTTTGGGTAACAGAGTGAGTCCCTGTGTCCAGAAAAAAAGGTGATTTTTTTTTCTTTGATTTTCAGTGTCTCTCGTGTGGTGGAGGAGGGAGAAAAAGGAGGACAAATAATGTGAGACAATAATTCAGGACTTGAATAAGCAAATGAACAATGAGTATATGAAGACATATTCAATAAAAATTAAAAGAAAATGGAGAATTTTAATCTAATATAGACAGACCTCAGAATTATTGACCAGATGTAGTCTGATTCACTTGAGAGAGTGTTTTGGAAACATTGTCAGGAGACAGTTTTCTGAGGGTCCTTCGCTTAGCTGCAGGTTTTTGAGCAAAGTGAACAAATCACTGCCTATCCTTTGTTCTAGAATACCTTTTGGAGGATTCTGGTGTATCTGACAGCTCCAGATGCAGTGTCTTCCTCTGGAGTAAGGGCAGGCTTGCTTCCTGCCCATTGTGACACATTCAGGGCTTCCTGTGCAGTGAGGTCCCTCCTGTAACACAACCTCCTATGTGTGCAGGGTCACCTGGCTCTCTTCACATGGCCCAGTTGGGAGTGGGGCCTGTTGAAGCTGGTGTAGAATGCTACTGCTAGTGATACAAACAACATTCTCCTAGTCTCCTTATTTCTGACAAAGAGTCTTAGCTTTCTTACAGCTTCCATGAAATGGTGGCCAGCTAACTTGTTAGCTTGCAAGTAGAGTAAAATCTTACACTCTTCACTGTTCTTGACAGTATTAAAAGCTTTAAAGCTCTTGTCCTTGGACCCATCAATTCCACCTTAGCAAATTTATCCAAAAGAATTAATCTGTGTTCAAAGGTATATGTATCAAGTATTTGTTTGCAGCATTGAAAATAGATGGAACCAATGTATAGAAGACTAAATCACGGTCTAACCTTAAAGTGGAATGCAGTATACCAAGTGTTGTCTTAGTTCTGTTTGGCTTGGAAAGGTGCTCGTGATGCATTAAGTGTAAAGAGCAAGATGATAAAATTCTTCCCTTCCGCTCCCCCTGTAACTGCAGATCTAAATGTGTGTGTGTAATTCTCAAAAAAATAAGTCTATGTAGTTACAGATGGAAATGGTAATAATGATTACTGCTAAATGGTGAAATTATTTAGCCTTTGTATTCCAATATTTTCTGATTTAAAATTTTTTTTACTATAAGCAAAATAACTTTTATAAGTAAAGAAATATTCTTTTTCCTTTTAAAATATGAAGAGACAGGGAAACACAAGGTGGTGAAAATGCTGACCCTTCAATTTGGAAGGCAAAGAGCTAGAAGTTGCATTTGCTTCACTCTTGTGATTTTTTTTTTTTTTTTTTGCTGTTAACACTCTCACATGTAACTTCCTAAGGGTTGTTTTCAGTATGAATCTTTCTAGCAGAAAGAGCTCATCCATATTAAGTATTTTATCTTTTTTATACCATCTGCTAGATGTATTATTTATTTTTTACTTTTAAACTGTATATCTCATAATTTAAATTTACTGTTGAAATATATTTTTAAAAGGTATTCGTATATTTACTTTTTTTATCCTTTCCTTGATGGTTTTAGTTTACTTTGTTTATGTTGCTTGCTTTTGTGATGACGGCAGGTTCTTTGTAATGCTCTTGATCTTAGGACTTTCAGTAGTCCTTCCTGGAGGCTGGTGATGTGCTGGTCTTTTACACTAGCAATAAATATTTTGGTCTTTCTTTTTTTTTCTGCTGCATTGTGGAATATTAGTCAATGAGATAATTATTGGGAACTCATGTACATAATACTGTTTTAAGTGCTGAGAAGTAGAAGTTGCTAGTATTTCAACTTTTGTAGGATTTGGTTTTGGCGGGCTTGTCATCCATCTTTTTTAGAAGTCTAAATAAACTGTGTAGTCCTCAGGGAGGAGCACCATTTTTAATGGGCCACATACCCCTCTGTTTTGGTGTCTTCCTAGTCCCTGGACTCCTTTTCCTAAACCTCTGCGTGTTGCTGAGCAGCCCGCTGTTGCTGAGCAGCCCGCTGTGCGCTGTGCCCCACCAGTGTTGCAGCACGCCTGGCTCTGCATTGCTTCAGACCGGCAGAAAGTGTGTTGCAGTTTTCCACATGACTTCATTCTTGGAGCTCTGTGAAGGTCTATATTAGAATCTTAATTATAGAACTTAAAAACAATTAATTAATTTTGATTGAAAAGCCTATTTTAGGTGACTCCTTTTATTTAACTAATGTTCTTGCTTGGTTCATGTAGAGAAATCACTATATTTGAAACAAGTTAGATCTAATTATAAAGACTAAATATCAATCCTTTTTAGTTATGCGGCCACATTAGTGCCAACTATGCCATTGTCTTCTAACATAGTTATTTAAAAAGACTTGCCATTTTCAGATCGTTTTGGCATGTGTAAAGGAAGAAATGAGAGAAGCTTTAAAAACATCTTTGCACCACTTAAAATACTTGTGAAATGGTGATAATGTTTACATTTAGAGATAAGCATAGATGTAAAGTGTACAGTAAGTTTTGATACATGTATACATCCAAGTTACTATCCCTTGGTTGATAAGGAACAGTTGCATTACGCAGAATGTTTTTGTCTGTTCAGTCCTGACTCCTCGAGTAAAGCTTTTCTTATTTCTGTACCTAGACTGGCATTTCCCAGTCTGGAACATCACCTAAATGTAGTCATCTAGTGTGTGTGTTCCTGTGTCTTGCTTCTGTTCCTCAACATGTTTTTGAGATTCATCCAAGTAGTTGTGTGTATTAATAATTTATTCGGTTTTATGGATGTACCCCATTTGTTCATTCTCCCGATGGTAGACATTTGGGTTGTTTCCAGTTTTTTTGTTATTATGAATAAAGCTACTAAAAGGATCATATTATCCATATTATCCATCTTTTTGTTGATGTGTCTTTTTGTTTCTCTTGGTTATTAACAAGTAGTGGAATTGCTGAGACAGTCTAGAGGTATGTTTACTTTTATAACAAACCGCCATTGGTTTTCCAAAGTGGCTGTACCATTTGGCACTCCCACCAGTAATGTGGGAGAGTCTCCATTGTTCCTCATCATTTGATGTTGCCAGTCTCTTGATGTAATCCTTCTGGTGGGTGTGTCATCGTGGTTTTGGTTTGCGTTTATCTGACCTCTAATGATGTTGAGCACCATTCCATGAGTGATTGACTTTCGTATATCTTCTTTGCTTCTAGTTTTAGTCTCTCACTCAAAAAAAAAATGGGTTGTCTTTTTTTTTCTATATATGCTATATATAGCCTGTATATTTTTCATAGAGAAGATATGCTGTCTATCCATATATTTTCTACATACACAATATATCTTTTTTAGGGAGAATATGTATGCATACATACTGCATATATTCTAGATAGATAGTTGTCTGTATATTCTGGATATCATTACATTGGCAGATAATTACATATTACGTATTCGTACTATAAATATTTTCTCTGAGCTTATGGCTTGTGTTTCCATTTTCTTTTTTTCTTTGAAACGGAGTCTCGCTCTGTAACCCAGGCTGGAGTGCAGTGGCATGATCTCGGCTCACTGCAACCTCTGCCTCCTGGGTTCAAGCAATTCTCTTGCCTCAGCCTCCCGAGTAGCTGAGTTTACAGGCACGTGCCACCACACCTGGCTAATTTTTTATATTTTTGGTAGAGACAAGGTCTCACCATGTTGGCCAGGCTGGTCTTGAACTCCTGACCTCAAGTGATCTGCCCGCCTGGGCCTCCCAAAGTGCTGGGATTACGGGTGTGAGCTATGATGCTTGGCCTCATTTTCTTAAATATATCTTTTCATGAGCACAACATTTTAATTTTGATGAAGTACAAAGAATTTTGTGACCTAAGAAATCTTTGTTTACTCCAGAGTTGTTATCTTGTTTTCTTCTGGACACTTTACAGTATAATTTTAGTTAAGATTATGATCTTTCTCAACGTGTGTGTGTGTGTGTGTGTGTCTGGGTGTGTCTGTGTGTGTGTGTGTATCTGTGTCTGGGTGTGCCTGTGTGGTATGACACTCCGTTTTTTCCATGCTGTGTGTGTGTGTGTGTGTGTGTGTGTCTGTGTGTGTGTGTGTCTGTGTCTGGGTGTGCTTGTGTGGTATGACACTCCGTTTTTTCCATGCTGTGTGTGTGTGTGTGTGTGTATGTGTGTGTGTGTGTGTCTGTGTGTGTGTGTGTCTGTGTCTGGGTGTGCCTGTGTGGTATGACACTCCGTTTTTTCCATGCGTTTTTCTAATTGTTCACAACTATTTGTTGTAACGACTTTCCTTTCCCTTTGGAGCGCCACAGTGCTTGTCCTGATAATAAAATTAGGTTTTAGTCTCTTTCTGTTGCGTTGTTTTTGTATCCTTATACCAGTACTATACAGTCTCGATTACTGTAACATGAAAGCACGTTGTGTAAATTCACTAATTTTATTCTTCCTTTAATTTGGCTATTGATGGTCCTTTGAATTTCTGTATAAATTGTGGAATGGACTTGTGAATAACTACTTAAAAGTCTGGTTAGGATTTTGATAGAGAATGGATAGTGTTTTTACATCAAATTGGGAAAAACTAACATCTTAATAATCATATTGCCTGTTAATAATGACAGTTTTAAAATTCTTCCTTCTCAATCTGTCCATTTCTTTCTTTCTTTTGTGTCATTGACCTCTGGTACTGTGTGAACAGAAACAAACATTCAGGACAGACATTCTTGCCTGTTCCTGATGTTAAGGGGAAAATGTTTATTTCATCATTAAGTGTGCTAGCTGTACGTTTTTATATCAGATTGAAGCAGTTCTTTTCTATTTTGAGTTTGCTGGGATTTTGTTAAAAATCAGAAATGGGTATTGAATTTTGTTGATGCTTTTTTTTCCCCATCTATTGAGATAATTATATGGCTTTTGTTATTGTGAATTAAATTAACAAAAAAATGATGAACCATGTTCCAGATTTTATTTCCATTTGACTAGTTTTTCTCTTCATGGCCTCTCACTGGTCTAGGACCCAAGCCACGTACCCCATTGTTGTCTCTCCATTCCCCTTTGTTGTGCGACGGTTTCTTAGTGTTTCCTTGTATTTCATGACCTTGACAGCCTTAGCAAGTGCTGCCTGAGTATCCTGTACAGTGTCTCCCAATCTCGGTTTGTTTGACGCTGTTTTCGTGATTAGCCTGAGGTTGTGGATTTTGGAAAGAACACTATGGAACCCTTGTGCCACTGGGCACGTGACATCCACAGCGTCCCTGGCAGCGCCCACCCTGGTCACTTGGGTCAGACAGTGTCTGCCAGTTTTCTTCATTGTAATGTTGCTTTCTCTTTCCTTGTTCTGTTCTTTGGAAACAAGTCACTAAGTCTAGGCTACCTTAAGGGGAAGGGGTTGTGGGGAGAGGGGAGGAAAGGAACTTAAGCCCCACCTCCTGGAGGAGGAGGAGGAGGCGGATCTCCATAGATTTGGAATTCTTCAGGTAAGATTTGACTGATTTTGAATGTTAAATCAACCTCCTGTTTCTGGATAAACCCCACTTGGTTGTGATGTATTATCCTTTTTATATTTGGTGAGATTCCGTGTACTTTTACTTTTAAAAAGGATTTTGTTTCTGTATTAATGAAGGACATTGGTCTGTAATTCTTTTTCTTCTAATTTTTGCACAGTTTGCTCAGTCTTTCCAACCCATAAATTTTCACTGTTGGTAGAATGACTTCCATTTTTATTTGATGATGTATCAATTATTCTATCAATAAGCATTAAAAACTCTGTGAACTTTTTGTAAGCAATGTTTTCTCTCTCTCTCTCTCTCTCTCTCTCTATATATATATATATATATTTACATTTGTGTATGTGTGTGTTTCAGAGAATTACCCATTGTTTCTGTTTAGATTTTGGGATAGAATATTCAATTTTCTTTCAAATCACTGAGATCATAGTTTCATTTCGGAATTAACTGGAGAACTTCAAAATATATACAAGTCTTTGAGTATCGTTCCCTCTTTTCTTTTCCAGTTCTTTCTACATTTACGAAATAAAGCCTACGTGGACCTCTCTGTTTTTTTAAGTACTTTGATGGTGATTTTCATATGCACTCTGTATTAAGAATTAAAAATAAATCTTTGAGGTTTTCACAATAAATCAGTAACTAAAAATCAAACCTCGACTATTTTTGGCAGTGTCTATAGTGAAATGAAAGATTTACATGCACATTTAAATGTTTACACAACATAATCTTAGGATAGTTTGGTTTTTATATTGTAGCCCCACACCTACCCATCAGTGGAATGTAGCTTGTCAGTGGCATGCTAGATAATATTTGTTAAAAAATTATACAGAAGGCCAGGCGGAGTGGCTCACGCCTGTAATCCCAGCACTTTGGGAGGCCGAGATGGGCAGATCACGAGGTCAGGATTTCGAGACCAGCCTGACCAACATGGTGAAACTCCATCTCGACTGAAAATACCAAAATTAGTCAGGCGTGGTGGTGAGCGCCTGTAATCTCAGCTTCTCGGGAGGCTGAAGCAGGAGAATTGCTTGAACCCGGGAGGCAGAGGTTGTCGTGAGCCAAGATCATACCACTGCCTGGGCAACAGAGCAAGACTCCGTCTTGGGGAAAAAAAAATTATACGGAAGATCAACCTTTTGGCAGACAGGTTAATTTTCTAAACCATATGGTCAAGGGAGATGGATTTTTTTAAGCCCCGTATTTAAAATAAGAGGTAGTATTTCTTCAGTGGCTGAAGAGTTAAGCCTAGCTTAGTGAATATCGTCAAATGGTCTGCAGTCGAGCAGGTGGTATCAGCCGTGGTTGGTGTCTGTCAGTTCGGTTTCCCTAGTCTTTGATGTAGTTGAAGGATTAACTGAGCCCCAAGATTTGGACCAGAAGTTTTCATTCTAGGATGGTTCCATCACTCAAAAATACTCCTTGTGCTATCCTTTTGTGGCTATACCTTTCCTTCTTTCCTAACCACTGGTTACCGGTATAATTTTGCTCCTTGGAGAATATCATATAAATGGAGTCCTTGCAGTGTATAACCTTTTGAGACTGACTTCTTTTACTCAGTATAATGATGTCTTTATGATGTTATCCCTGCTGTATCAATAGGTCATTCCATTGTATGGCGAAGTAGCATTCTGTGGTCTGGGTGCACAACAGTTTATCCATCCATTCATTGAAGGACATTTAAGTGTTTCCAGTTTTAGTGATCCTGAATAGAATAAACATTTTCCTATAGGTCTGTTTGAACATAAGGTATCATTTCTCTAGGGTAAATATCTAGGAAGAAACAATTTTCAACTCATCTTTATCCTCTTTAGATTTCTTAGATGGAGATTTGGATGCAGAATAAACTATATTAATTTCAGTGCTGTCTTGTTTTACATTACACTTGTTTGGAAAGTCTTTGAACTGTGCTTACAGTTGTTAATAGTTGAATTGAAAATGACTTTGTAGAATCTTTGCTTTGTTGGTAGTGATTTCTTTTCCTCCCTTTTGGCTTTGCTACTCTACTCAGTCTGTGGACCTAAAGTGTTGGCGTCACCTGGAAGCTTGTTAGAAGTGGAGAATTCCAGGCCCCACCCTGAATCTGCTGAGTCAGAATCTGCTTTTCAACATGATTGCCACTGATGACTGGGCATTGAATTGGAGAAGTGCTGCTCTAGAGCTTCATGGGAGTGGTCAAGAGATGTCCTAAGGAAGCTGGCTTTGGTTCTGTTGGAAAGTGTGGTGCAGCATGTACCTTGCAGGCATCCTTCTGATTTCAAACACTCAGTAGTACAGAAATAATGGTATCAAACCAGCAAAAATCCTGAGATTTTGGTACTTTAAGATTCTGCAGTATGCTGGACGTCAGCATACTGAGTGCAATTGTCAGGCTTATGGTGAAAGTTGTAGTTTACGGTCATCTCCTGCCGTTCAGGCATTTGTGCTCCGGAAGATCTTTTTCCACTTGGAGGATTTATAGTAGAGTGTGTGCATTTGTAGTTGGTCTTTTTACATCAAAAGTACTGAAAAAGGCAAGAATATAAAATGATTGTGTCATTGGTTGGTTTTCATTTTTTTCTTGTGCATTTTCTAATAAAGTTCACTGTTTTCACTGTTACTTCTATTAAGAGTAAATATTTACATATTATAAATCAGGAGAATAAAGGAGCAAATATATTTTCTTCACATTGATAAAAAGTATTTAAATTAACCTTGCTCTCTGTAGGGACTTATTTTATGTCTAAGAGTGGGTCGCAGAGACTGATCGAGGTGAGAGGTGATTCTTTCACTAGGAACATGAGTGACACTTGGCAGTAAGAATTGTCCACAAAGAAATTACTTTTAATTTGGGCTGAGGTTAGGGAAAATTTTTGTAGGGAATACTGATATAATAAAATTTCAGATAAAAGCTGGTGTTAGTGTGAAGACATGACTAAAGAAAAAAAGTTTCTCCTTTTCAATAGTCTCAGTCAAAGCTAGTGATAAATTAACTCTAGACGGTGAGAATGATGTAAACAGGAGGGAGAAATGATGAAAAGACTTTGGACGCTGCATCAGTAGAACAGCGGCTCGTTCGGACTGCTTGTCTGTCAATGAAGGGAAGGTAGTTGGGGTCAGGAGTTATAAAATGTTAAGCCTTTAAGTTACAATAAACTCATAGAACTTTAGTGTCAGTTTAATTAATACATTGAACTTTGCTATGAACTGTGTTAAACTCAAAGCAATAAGTCCAGCAGGAATTTTTGGAATTTGTTTATTCTCTCAGAAGTGTAAGCAGCAATGATGTGTAGGACTTTGTCTATTAATTGCAAGCAAGAATTTGACCTTTCTTTTTTTCTTTTTTTTTTTTTTGAACATTAACTGTTAATGTTTAAGGTTATTTTCTCCTGGAGTCAGTTGAGGATTTCATGTGGCCTTTTAACAGGACATTTTGCAGTATTTTTTACATCGTAAATATAAATAAATATTTTAGCATTCTTTAATATTTAATTCAAAAGAATATGAACTTACTGTCCTCTTTTTGCCTTGTGTGTCTGCAATGTAGGGAGGTATGGAAACATTGGAACTTCAAAAGGACATCAAAGAAGAATCAGATGAAGAAGAAGAAGATGATGAAGAATCTGGACGATTACGTTTCAAAACTGAAAGGAAAGAAGGAACAATTATTAGGCTCTCAGATGTAACTAGAGAGAGAAGGAACATTCCAGAAACTTTGGGTAACTTTTTTGCCTGTCTCCCATCCTCCTTCACTGTCATTTCAACTTCCTCCATAGTATTGCTGTAATTAATCAAAGTAGGCAAAGAAGGTTGACTGGATAATTGTGGCTGCCATCCGGAGGGTGGCTGGACTGTGGAGTGAGTGCTGTTATGGTACTGTAAAACTCATTCTTTAAAATCATTGCTGTTTATGGATTTAAGATGCTTGAATAAAATGTTTAAGATAATTAAAAAAAAAATTTTTTTTTTTGAGTCTGTGGCCTAGAGCTGCTCTTGTACATACTATGTGGTTCCTGGCTGGTCTTCAAAAGGTGGCATGGGGATGGTAGCTATGGGGCCATGTTGACCCTTCCCAAGACCTTAAGGTTGTCAGGGCGAATTCTGGACAAGACTGGTTTATATTTTGTACCTTTTAGTGTCTTCATAACTGTCTTGTTTTTTTGTGTTTTCTGCAGTTCCTCTGTCTTTACTGAGACAAGCTGACTCGTTTGTAGAAATAATCGCTCTGAGCACAGCTTGCTGTGTGAAAAGTCTACTAGACAGCTGCTGATTCACAAAGACTTTTAATAGTGACCCTACCCCTCATTATACAGTGTTTTTCAATGTTCACTGCAAAGAATAAAGCAGTGATTCCAAATTTGAGTGAGCGTCAGAATCTCAGAGGACTTGTTAAAACACAGATTTTGGGACCTACTCCCAGCTTCTCTGATTGATTAGATATAGGGTAGAGCCCAAAAAAGTTGTATTTTTTTTGTTTTGTTTTTGAGACAGAGTCTCACTGTGTTGCCCAAGCTGGAGTGTAGTGACACAATCTTGGCTCACGGCAACTTCCACCTTCCAGGTTCAAGTATCTTCTCCCTCAGCCTCCTGAGTAGCTGGGTCTACAGGTGCGCACCACCACACCTGGCTAGTTTTTGTATTTTTAGTAGAGACGGGGTTTCACTGTATTGTCCAGGCTGGTCTCAAACTCCTGACCTCATGATCCACCCACCTTGGCCTCCCTGAGTGCTGGGATTACAGGCGTGAGCCACCGCGCCTGGCCTAGAAAGTTGTATTTCTAATGAGTTACCAAGCAATGCTGCTCCTGCACTGGTGCTTCCAGAACCACTGGGATATTGTCCTTCCGAGGAGGAGGGCAGGCGGGCAGGAGGACACAGGGGCTCTGCCTGCCGTCTGGTCTTGGTCTAGATAAGAATCAAGACTTAACTTTCATGGTTACTTTTATTACTTCTTAAAACCGTTATTCATAGTCGTTTTTTTGTCCAAAATATGAGCCTGTATCTTTAAGTAGCAGATACGAATTCTGTGGAAGGACACTAAGCTCCAAAGATGCACAAGTTAGCAGTAGTCAACCAGTCTTACCTTAATTTACTAGGCAAGATTGTTCAGAGAGATTCTTCTAGAATCTTTGTGTTCTCTCTTTGTGGTCTAGTTTACTGCTACTACATCTTGTGGCCCAAGATTTCCCTAGACTTTTTTCAAGTTATAGTATGAAGTTGCCAGTTAATCTGAAGCAGATTTCTTAATATAGCATCTTTAATTTCTAAGAAATAGAGTCTGGCATTGGCCTTAGGTAAAAGATGGAGCGAAGGTCTTAAAACAGAAGGATGGGAATAAACAAAACATGTCAACAGGAGGAATTGGTGATATCATACAACAGTCTTACTTGAGCAGAGACGCTTTGGCTTGGGATGAGATGAACAAAGGAAAGCTCTCCATACCTGGCAGAATACTAAGGAATTCTAAGGGCAACCCACAGCCACCACCTGGAAGGCGTAAGGCTTCCTGAACTGGGGAGGGATGGAGGAAGAGAGGGATTAGTCATGGCTACTACTTCTTTTGTTGGGTCTTGTTATCTGGGCTGTGGCTTTGATCACATACATTTAAAACATGATATGTAAAAGCTTAGTCACTGAGAACTCCGCAGGTAGCTACAAGCTCTAAGACTATTAATTCACTTACTAGACAACATTACAAATGGGGGCCTTTCCCCAACTCTGTAGTCCGCTCCCTGTGGGGCAGCTGTGGATTTCATGGCTCGTCTTCCCTCTTCTGTACCACCCTGCCCTGATTTGTGGTGCCTCTCTGCCTTTCCCACCTCCCTGGTTTCGTCGTCTCATCCCTGTTCATTGTGCCTCCACCTACCCACTAGTAACATCCTGGTTCTGCAGTGATGGCCAGCTTGCATGTGTGCTTAGTGTCTGTTTCAGTCCTGCATCTCCTTCTCAGGACTTTTTCCTCATTTTGTTCTTTCCAAGGTCATTTACAATTTCATGTATTTAAATAACTTGTATTAAATCTGTTTTGCTTTTTAAGGCGTCTGGCAGCTTTATGTTCATGTAATCCTGGGACAAGAAGCTGGAAAGGTTGGTTTGTGGTGGACAAGTCCTCTCCTTTGAATTATGGGGGAAGAGCATGAGGTCCTTAGAGGCAGAGTAGCTATAAACATAAACAGCTTGATTAATGACCATTCTTGTAAATAATGAAGAAAGCACTTGACTGCATTTGTGTAGAATGGTTGTTTGGCAAGATGATAGGGCAGGTGAAACCATAGTTAAAAGTACCTTTTCTGTTCCGTATTACTTAAGAAAGCTTGGTGCTTGGAAACGTGAGTTTCACATAATTGTCAAGTTAGGATTTTTCCCAACACAAAAGGAGGATTTTTCTGTCCATCAAAAGATTGGTTTCCTAAAACAGTGAATTCTCTTGTTACCTTCAGCACCTCCCCCCAAACAAAAGATGAATTTTACATCCGAGGAAATATATATTGAAAAAGAGATAATGCCTCAATATTTGGTAAACTAAGACATTTGAATACATTTTTACACATCAGTTTATTTGTGTGCTCCTAGAGATCAAAATCAAAAAACCTGAACAGTCTCAGGTTCTGTGTGGAAATAATTACATTTATTTGATTCTGTAAAGCTGTTTGCCTGCTCTGTAATGGGATTAAAATATCTTGCTACCAGAGTACCTGTTGTCTTATGAGATATACTTTTTTTTTTCCCCACTGATATCATTGTTAGTATTGAGAACACTTCATTCTTCAAAAGGGAGAATCAAATAATGCACTGGTATCCCCAGTTTCTTACTCTGAAACTTTACATGTGAAACGAGTTCTCTTCCAATCTAGGAGGGAGTTTTGGTTACTTTTAGTCTTTTTTCACATTCACATCTCTGTGAAAAACATTCGTACATATGACAGGCTCAGCAGTTAAGGAACAGTTTTATGCACAGTTGTTGATTGGTATTTTGAATGCAGATTGGATTAGAAGTAGAATTCTGGGCTTTCATCTAGGTTAAGATCTTAATTAACTAGCTTTTTTTGCTCAATCAGGATTGTGGAAATTAAACCTTACAGAAAAAGATTTGAATGACAGTGTTCTCAGTTTTCCCAAGGATGGTACAGAACTACATACTTAGGAAATAAATTAATTCATTACACACAAAGGATGTCGTAGGGTGTAAGTGCTTAACTCCCTCCTGGAGCTCAGTTGAGCAGGGTTACAGAGCAGGCATGTGTAAGGAACGGTTCACTGTGAAAGTGCCAGTCGCCATTTCTGAAGACAGTGTCACTGACCAGTGTCCCCCAGTTGCCAGTCCTCCAAGTTGAGAGCTGTGTCTTCGTCTGGGAGGTGGCCCTTAGATTGCCTTAGAAAGCAATGTAAGCCATAAATGAAAGACTGCATTTATTTTAGTTGGCATTATCTGTGAGTAGGCTTCCAGATTATTTTATTCTAAGTTTCATTGGCTTGTGTTACATTTTAAGTTGTTTTTTATTGCTGTAGCCTAAAGAACCTGCTTGTACACCCACAAAATATTCTCTTGAAATAATATTAATTTCAGAGGATCTGTGGGAAAGAGATTTCTCTGTAGTAACAAACAGTTCAGAATTGCTAATGCCAGCAGTAGTACTTAATGGTCCTTGTATTTGCAGGGCCTTTAAAATTTTCTTGATTCAGTTGTCTTTAAAAAATCTCAGATTATCTTTTGTTATTTTTCCAAACAAATTGTGTGTTCTATATGTATTTCAACTATTATAAAATTATTTGCATGCAAATACATTTTTCTTAACATTTGAGAAAGGGACAATACAGTGTAAAACTTTGTTACATTGAGGTATGTATCTCTTTAGAATCTAGACATAGTTCAGAAAACACTTAAAGGGAAATTAACATTTCAGTTGAAGTTACAAATGTAATTTCCATCCTGTCATATTTTGGTGACCTTTTGTGACAGCTTGTCTCAATTGGAGGAAAGCGTTTTTACTTGCTGATTAAAGATGTCATTTGAAACCATTTTATTACTGAGGAAAGTGAAATTAATCTTGACACTCAGAACCACTAGAAAA
Source organism: Macaca mulatta (assembly GCF_049350105.2). Lineage (NCBI taxonomy): Eukaryota > Metazoa > Chordata > Mammalia > Primates > Cercopithecidae > Macaca > Macaca mulatta. The sequence goes on from NC_133408.1 coordinate 195,162,129, forward strand.
ATAATTGCTGATTCACTGCATAAAATGTGTGTGTGAACTAATCATGTAGTCAAGATTAGAATAAAAGTCTATACTGGTTAAGAAGAGATTAAATTTTCTTTCAAATGGGGTCTAGTTTTCTTTGACGGGGAGAGGGGTACCATAGAAACAATTTCAAGAAAAATGTGGCTTAGAGATTTTGGAGGAGTTTGGAGATGACGATGGGATCCAAGGTAGAAGGTAGACTCTGGTAATATTGAAAGCTTACCCTTGGCTGGGGAAGAAGGCAGGAGAAGGCATCTTGGTATACTCAGTGACATTTTTAGAAAATGTGGCGTAAGATCTGTTGTCCCAATTTAGCTAGTGTTGTAAAAGGACCATATGTGGCTAAGTCATTTTCGTTCCCTTTAGGAATATAGAATAATGTGCCATCTGAAGTTTCTTGGGGCCAATGCCCATGTTTTCTGCATCCCTGAAGCATTTGGCAGAGCAGTGAGCAGCTGCTGGACACTCCACACGTGTTTGCATGAGCGTTTTCTCCTGTGACTTTGCTCTCACTTGATTTGGCTTCTCTATCAGTCTGCATGCATATAAGAAGGCTTCACAGTAAAGTTTTAAGAAAATAAATATGAAAAATTGAAATGATATGTATTAAATTGAGTTTTTTATTCTTTATGAAATCACCTTGATTTCAGAGTGAGTTCATTAATAGTTTTGTTTTTAAGTGAGAAGGACCAGGAATTTGTTTTCTTGCATCTGTGTGCCATCGTATGCTATTAATAATTCTACTGGCTTCAGTAAGAAAATCGTACTGGTGTAGGACTGGTAGAGACAGCTTCTGACTGATGTCATACGCCATCAGTAAAAGGTGTGACTGCAGGCCGGGCGTGGTGGCTCACGCTTGTAATCCTAGCACTTTGGGAGGCTGAGGCAGATGGATTGCCTGAGCTCGGTAGTTCGAGACCAGCCTGGGCAACATGGTGAAACCCTGTCTCTACTAAAATACAAAAAAGTTAGCCGGTGTGGGAGCGTGCACCTGTAGTCCCAGCTACTTGGGAGGCTGAGGCAGGAGAATCGCTTGAACCTGGGAGGTGGAGGTTGCAGTGAGCCGAGATCATGCCACTGCACTCTAGCCAGGGCAACAAAGCGAGACTGTGTCTCAGGGGAAAAAAAAAAAAAAAAAATGTGACTGCAAAATGCCTTCTAGTGTGAGGGCAGTGGTTAAATTTCACTTCAGCTTCTTTTTAGCCTCATGCAGCACATATCATTGGTCTCAAATGAAAATAATTTAAAATTGATTGGCAACACTTGCATTGTATCATAAAGGAAAGTCTGTTCTTATTTCTCAGACCTCACTGGTGGGTTGTGCATGTTGCTGGTTGTATCATCCTTGCCGCTGCTAGTCAGGTGTTTCCCGCAGGTGAAGCACATGCTGTTGCAGAGTTTCATTGTCACATCATTCTTTCCTGTTTTCTCCCTAGATCTCTAGTTTGGGCTCTCGGAAAGTAACTAACACATACACATCTTTTCACATAGAACTTTCAGCAGAGGCCAAGGCAGCATTGCTTGAATTTGAAGAAAGGGAGCGACAGCATAAACAAGGACGTTACAGCTCCAGGCGGGGAGGACGGCGAGGAGGCCCGCTGATGTGTCGTGGTGTAGGGGACCAGAGAAGAGAGAGCACCGAGAGGGGCAGGATGAAGGACCACAGACCCGCGTTGCTTCCTACACAGCCTCCTGTCGTGGTAACTTCAGATTTTATTGTAGTAGCCCTAGAACTTTAGAACAAATGGCAATAAGCTTTTGTGGGTATCCTATTATACATTTCTCTCTTCTTAGTCTGAAATGAAAGGTTAGTAGCAGGAGTAATGGCTGAAGTTTCTGCTTTATAGTCTCATGTGATGTTGCACACTCCAGTCATCCTGAATTAGAAATTCAGCACTCCAGTCATCTGGTAGTAAGAAATCATCCTGTACCACAAATACTTCCAGAGGAGGAATTAATGAGCGACCTGATGCCCCAAGATGACATAAGCTCCTGTGGCACCTTGCTCGCTAAAGCCTCTAGTGGGGTATTTCTGAGTGCATTGCATTTGAAAGATGGTATTACAGATAGAACTTAGGCAGAAGTTGTTTATTTTATAAAAATATTTTTACCTTTATACTGTTTACCATAGATTTTTCCTTAAATATCAGTTTCTCAGAATCATTACCATATCCTCCATAGAAAGCTTTCATAGCCTATAGTTTAGGAATAAATCATGTACCTGTAATTTCAATTGGAATGTCCTTTGTGTTTCAGAGATGGCACATCTCAGAAACAAAGACAGGAATTGCTGATTTTTTTGTTCTTTTTTTGTTTTTGATACAGAGTCTCCCTCTGCTGCCCAGGCTGGAGTGCAGTGGCATGATCTTGGCTTACTGCAACCTACACCTCCTGGTTCAAATGATTCTCCTGCCTCAGCCTCCTTAGTAGCTGGGATTACAGGCGCTTACCACCACACCCAGTTAATTTTAAAAATATTTTTAGTAGAGACTGGGTTTCACCATGTTGGCCAGGCTGGTCTCAAACTCATGACCTCAAGTGATCCACCTGCCTCGGCCTCCCAGAGTGCTGGGATTATGGGTGTGAGCCACTGGGCCCAACCGATTCTTTCAGTTAAGCTTTAGGGATTGTATGGCTTTTTACTTACAAGTCAATCTTCAAGGAAAAATTTGCTTAACACAAATATGTGTCCACTGTGTCTACCACATGCCCTTTTTACCACATGCCCTGAATTTAGAAAAAATGACATTTCACTTCTGTTGAAATGTTGTATTTCAGGAGCCATTCATTTGTGAAATGATAAAGTAGAAGAGATAATTTTTGTTTTAGCATGAGCATTCCAACTCTGATGTGTAAAGGGAGAGTAGGTAGGCGTACACAATTTGATGATACTAGGAACTGCTGTTTGCTTACACAGCTGTTTTGTTTTTGAGCATCTCTAACAGCAAAAAGGCTGAATTTACGGTTTGTCTTTTTTTCCCTTGGTTGCTCCCTGTCTCCGCCCCAAACCTCCGCTTGCCATATGTCGAACAGCCATTTTCATTATTCTGGCCTCTTAGGGGGCCAGACAACTCCCACAGGAGACCAGTGTTTACGTAATTATGGCTTTGATCCTGGAGAAGTTGCCGAACTCTGTTTTCTTACCACAAAGAAGGGAAGAGCATGTATCTCTCACCTGCCTCCTTAGAGAGACTGAACTGAGATGGCGTTAATGCTTTTAAAAATGTCACGGACATTCAGTTGTCCTCAGTCCTGATGGTGACGTCGTATCTCTGGATTGTAATGTGACTGATTTGGACTGTTAGAGCCTACTGTGTACTAGGAGTAAACTAGACAGCTGCCCTAAGACTGACACAGCTTTGTAAGCGATAGTCTCATCTTTTTAATCAATGATGAGATCAGGGCTGTCTTATCCTCCACTCCAACTGTGTTCTCTTACATCATAAGCTTTCTCCACCCTATTCACTCCCCTTCCCAGAACTATTTTGTCTCTTTGAGTCTTGACCCCCAAAGTTTTGGAAAGAAAATTTTTGGCTCATGTCTCTGCTTGTACCCATTTTCTGCTTGGTTGGCTCCTTGCTGCCTGGATTCCATTCTTTTCCCTGTCCTGAATCCTGAATGGTGCCCTCAGAGATGCCACCTGACCCCTTGTCCTGTTGGACCACACTGGGGACTTGGCCATCACACGTGGTCTCTTTGTCTTGAGCGGCTCTTTTTTGGGCATATGAGATTTTGGATGTACTCTCTTATCTAGAATGGTTTCTTCTTTCTCCCCTTTTTTTATTTTCGAACTAAACTTTTATTTTTAATTGCATATATTTATGAGGTACAACGCACTGTTACGGTATGTAAATATTGTGGATGGATTATATCAAGCTAATCAACATTGGCATCCCCTTGAATACTTCCTGGTTTTTGGTATTGAGCATTTAAAATCTCTTTGAACAGTTTCAAAATACCCTTTTCTTTAATTGCGTTTTTCTTCAGGTTTTGTTCTTAGTCCTCCTTTTTCTCAGCGGTCTCCCCAGCACTGTTCCTCTTGCTGTTACCTAGTGTCTCTCAGTGAGTCTTAGTCTCTAGCCTAACCTCTTTCCAGCTCCATTTTCTCTGTCTCCGAACTGTCCCTGTACCTCTCCAAACACAGGTTTCATAGGCCCTGAATGTCACTTGTTTAATCAAACAAACACGATCTTTCCCTCAAAACTCTGTGATCTTGAATTAATGACCATGCATTGTGGTCACTCTCAGTTCAATTAAAATTTAAGCCCTGGTGTCTGTTAGTGTGCTATCTATGGGATACAATGGTGAATAAGATAGACAAGATCCCCACTCTCATGGGCAGATGTGCACAGATGTGATGAGTTAAGGAGGGGACCATGCTGCATATGGGAGCATATGTGCTAGTGGATGTGAGCTGGTACCAGAATCTTTTGAAGCATCTTCCCTGAGGAAGGATAGGTGGGCTAAGGCCATTCATAGATTAGTTTTAGAATTCTACTGATTGTTCCTGTGAGATGTCTTCTTGCTCTTTGTCAGACTATGGCTGTTCCTGTGCGTCAGCTCTCGCCATAGCCTATTAGATGGTCTCCTTGCATCTTCTTTGCCCTTGTTCATCTCACACTGCTGTGAATGATCATTTTCCTACCAAAGAGATCATTCATGATCCCTTGTTACACATGTTGTCTATGGCATGGTAATGGATCATTTACTTGGAATTCAAAAGCCCTCCATAATTTGGCATCATCTCAGGGAAAATAGCTTGTTAAATTAGACAATTGAATTAGTTGTGGTCTACTGCTAATTAGCTGTGTGACCAGTTTGGTTAGTGATTAAAAGCAAAACCTGTGGAATCAGATGGCCTGAATTCCGGTTCCAGCTTTTCTGCTTTCCAACTACTTGATCTTGTAAAAGGAGGTCAATAAATAGGACCTACTTTATAGGACTGTGGGGAGCTAGGTCAGCTAACTTTCTCTACTGACCTTATAGTAGGAACTTAAAATGTGGGGAAGGTTCAGTCCACAGCAGCTGTTGCAGTGGTTGATTTCTTCCTCTCTAGTGACTGTTCGACAAAATAACCAGCCTCAAATCGAGATCTGACCACTTTGAGTGTGTAATTTTCATACCTTCTTTCCTGGTCTCCTGGTTTTACCAAGCAGGTGGGTCTGTGCTGCTTCTGCTTCTTTCTGGGTACCTGTCCCTCACTCTGCCTTGCACCTCTCCCTCCTTCATCACTGAGTTCAGGTGCCACCCTCTCAGAGACGCTCCCTCCCAGTAGCCCTGTCCTGTTCTCAGGCCTCAGTTCTGGAGCAGGGTAACTGGTGCGCATCTCCTGCCTTGCTTACCAGAGTTCCTGGAGCGGGATGCAGGACTGCTACAGGGAGGGCCGTGGCAGCTGCTTTTCTGTCCCTGGCACAGGGCTTTGCCCAGTGTGGGCAGTTCTTTTCCCTGAACTGAATTTTTCTTTTTTTCAAAATTCACACTGGGTGCTTTGGGGCTGTTTTCCTTCTTGCCTTGAGATTGACTCAATTGTGAGACTGTAGCCCTCACTGTGAAGAAGTAGAGAAGCTTCTTTATCCCGCTGTTTTGATACAAATTGTTACTACAGACTTCTTACATTGTAACTTTACAAATGTGATCAGTGTAAATTTGTAACACGTCAGCATTCTTTTAAATGTTGATTTCGGTGAACTTTTTTTTTTTTTTTTTTTTTTTTGTGATTTGTAGACTCATTCTCCAAGGTTAATTCCTCCTCCACAGCCCCAGGCTCCCCCTCCGCCGCCACCACCGCCTCAGCAGCAGCCGATCAGAAGCCTGTTCCAGCCACAGCAGCTGCAGCCGCTGCTTCCGGTGCAGCACCCGCACCACCCATCCCCCCCTCAGGGAATGCACATGCCTCCCCAGCTAGAGACCCCAAGGATGATGATGACCCCGCCACCCGTGACTCCTCAGCAGCCCAAGAACATACACATCAACCCGCACTTCAAAGGGACGGTGGTCACGCCTGTTCAAGGTCTGTGTTTCCTTTTACTGTTGTAAAGCATAGATGGCCCTAGCTTCCAGTGGTTTGACTTAGGATTTTTCCACTGATGCGTTTTTGACTTTGTGAGAGTGTGAAAGCAGTATGCATTCAGAGGAAATCATAGTTCGAATATTGAGATTTGATCTCTCCTGGGGTCGCAACAGGCATCCCAAAACTCGCTCGAAGCTGGGCAGAGGGTGCTGTGGTTCCCAGCCCCGATGATTTTGCCAGCTGTGGAATGATGTGAGTGTTCTGCCTAAGGTAGGTGAGGCTAAGCTATGATGTTCCATTGGTTGGGCATATGAAATGCATTTTGACTAAGGGTCTTTTCAACTAACGATAGCCTTATTGGGATGTAACCCCATCCTATATTGAGGAGCATCTGTTATGCTATACATTACTGTACATCTGAAGGCATTTAGTTTATTGTACTGAAGCCGTCGCTATGGCAAAATGGTTTTCACATTCGTATTTGTAAGGATGAGTTTTCCTTGGCTCTTCCCCATTCATTTAGATTTTAGCTTGATGGGTCAAGTATATTTCTTTAAAAATGTGTATCTCTTCTTGTATAATTGAGTGGAAAGTGCTGAGCTGTGACTCTTCATAAGTCTCCCGGTGAGGATGTTTGCAGTGGTGAGTGTCCCTCTTTGGTTCCAGGCAGCATGCCCCCCTTCAATTCCAGTGTCAGCTGGTGGAGAGGGGACACATCCATCTTTTAGTTGTTGTAATCAAATAAATACAGATCTGATTATTACTGAAACATGTTCCTTAAGATAGAAACTGTTTTCGAGCGGTTTATATGAAGCATTAACTTCATGTATCTGTGAACACACACCACACATTTATTGAGTTACTGCTCTATTTTTGGCATTTGAGTTATATTGATGAACAAGCCAGACAAAGCTTTCTTCAGCCATGATCTTGCTTTCTAGCAGTCTTATTATTGTTTATTACCAGTAAACATAAGTATTTTATGTGGCATGTTAGAAGATGAAAATGCAGTGAGAAATTGAGCAGGATGGGGGGAAGGGATGGGTTGTCTCTTAACAATAGGGTGATCAGGGTGAACTTCACTGAGCAGGAAAGAGTTGAGGGATATCCGTAAGTTAGTAATGTGGCTGTTTGGGGAAGAAGATTGCAGGCAGAGTGATCAGCAGGTATAAAGGGGCTTCCTCCAGGTGAGACCCTGTCTGCAAGTATAAAGGAACTGGTGAGAAGGAGGCGCAAGCCTGGCTGAGATGGGGCACGAACTTGAGGCCACTGTATTGACAGACTTTGACTGTGTTTTGCTAAAACAGAAGTTGGATGATAATTGGTGGGAGCCAATAGGCTTGAGAGAAAGTTTTTTATTCTAAGTTTTTTATTCATTGCACTTACAGAAAAGAGCTAGTTAAGAAGGAAAAACATCATTGATGCAGATGAGAGGAAAAACTTGTCTTGTCCAGGACCATGTGCCAGAGGTGGGCTTGCTGAGATGGAGGAGCAGGGAGTCCTCCACAGTTGGGGCAGATGGTGAAGCCTGAGCTCAGATGAGTGGGCAGGTGGAGAAGTCTTGTGTCAGTTCTTCCCTGGTGGCCTCAGTTTCCTCAGTAGGTAGCAAGGAGCTAGAGTGGGGAGGTAGGAGAGCGTGTTGAAGGTCTGAGGAAAGGAGCTCTGGAGCATCCTCTCGTGCTTTGGAAGAGTGGATGTGCGCAGGGATGGGTGGGGCTGCGGAGCCCTTGAGGAGTGTGGATTTGAGGTGAGGGCAGTCAGCATGGTTGTGTGTCTCTGTCCAGCTGTGCTCATCTGCATGCACTAGGTGTGGAATAGGCAGGTGGTTGGGTTTATGAGGGTCATGGTTTTCACAGAGTAGTAAAGGGGAGGCAGTGCTGATAACGATGGGCTGTGGATCATAAGTTAGATGCCAGGGAGGAGAGGACACCAGGGAGGAGGCTGAGACGGTGAAAAGGAGGTCACTGGAGATCTTCGTAGAGTTGAACGATTGTTTGAATCAGGGTGCTGGAGGGAGTGAGATGGAAGGGTAGAATGGTCACCAGGACTGGAGGCAGAGGTGGCACGGATCTGAGGCAGGGCATGGCAAGGGCCATCTTTGTGTTTATTCAGACTGGAGCTGAACTCCCTGAGACATGACAGGGGCAGTGTGGTGCTGGGGGATGTCAGCTGGTGGCATGAGATGAAAGCTGGATCTGGAAGCAGCAGTGAGATCAAGAAGGAGCCCTTCTGCCCCCAGACCTTTGGCAAGAAGCTGTGGGAGAACAGCTGCCGCTCAGAGGGGCCATGAGAGCGAGAAGGTGAAGGAACTCGGGGTGTTGTGGATGCTGCCGATGGGTGGGGAATTAGGGATTCCCAAGGGTGTGGGAGAGAAGTTTCAGAAGTGGAGAGTAGCCTAAGGTAGTAGTTCAAGTGCGGGGGATTGGCCAGTGATCTAGAGCCTGGGACCCTCCCATACGTGGGTCAGAAGTATTATGAAGTTGTCCTGTGGCCATGGAGCAGGGGACTGTGATGGTGACAGGCTGGCGCAGAGTGAAAGGGAGGGGGGCGCCTCTTGACAGTGTCTGCGGGTCACCACCAGGCCACTGGGCATGGCAGATAAGCATAAGGCTTTAAAGTACAGTTAACTCCTAAGCCCTCCTGACCCCATCGCATGTCCCCGTGTGCCCACAAAGTTCTTCCCACCCTGGTTAGTATCACTCGTCCCCACATCCTCTTAGGTGGCCCTGAACGTCGCTGACTGGCGTGGTGCCTGTGTCTCCCGCAGTAGCCGTTGAATGAATGGACACATGCATACTTGAATGGGGAAGGGTGGCTTTCCTTCAAGTAATCCTTTGCGTCTTCCCCATAGTGGTTGTCCTAAACCTGGCACTGCTGTCAGTCTAATTTGTTGGAATGATTTTGCTTATGTTATTCTTTCTTGTGCATTTCCTTGTAAAATGCAGTGGAAAACTGGCAGTTGGTAATATGTGCAGATTTTCTTTAGCTAGAATTACAGGGTGGTAAAGCTATCAGGAAGCCCCAAGATATCCTCTATGTATGAAAATGGTGTCCCCTGCAAAAGTTAGCAGCCTGACAAGTGTAGAATGCAGGCCTTGCACCCCAAAGCACACGTGTGATTTAGCAGCTACTCCAAGGTCAGCTTTCTGACAAAAGTTGTTCAGCTCAGGACCAGCTAGCTTTTTCTCACCATGAAACCAGGAGCTTTAGTGCCACACGTCCCTTATCTGTAATTTGCCTTTGACCTTCAGAGGTACACAGACACAGAAGAGAAGGACAAAATAGCCTTGCTAGGTAGATAGGCAACACTTTGGAAGCAGTTGTTTATTCTGTAATAAATGAATGAGCTTAGATAGAAACGCACAGTTCCTCTCGAGAGAGACCGAATATCAAGATGTCCCCTGTACGTAAAAGATACACAGATTAAACCTGTGATTCTCAGAGCCTTCCATAGATGAAAGGTGCTTTTTCAAAAAGTTAACAGTATACACACATCTTCTTCTGATGGCACAAACTTCCTTTTTGAGGATGAAGAGTGTTCCATTATAATTTATTTAAAAACTATTTTGATGGAAATGTAACTTGTTTCCAGATTTTTAGTATTATAATGAATTGAAAACTTAGTCCATTAAATACATGGGACAAGTTATAAATATTAAACTTCAGATATTCAAGTTGAAGCTTCAACTGGACTGGTCTCTAACATCACACCTTCTGAATTCTTCTGTGCTCACAGTGGGCAGCCGGGGCCCGGTAGGTAGAGCCTGCAGACATATGCCTGGGCATTCCCACTGAGGTGGCTTCTCTTGGGTGGGCCAGGTGTTTGCCTGTTCCACTGGGACTGTCCGCAGCAACCCTTTTTTGTCAGCTGTTTTTCCTTTTCTGCTGTGTTTTCTTTTTCTTTTTTTAAATAGGGAAAAGGCTGGTACTTTGTGCAGATTACCAGCTCATCAGAGGCTTCTGTGTAAGAAATCCATTTATTATAATCAGATTGCTTTCTAGAGATCCCACCTCGCCTTCTTTCTCTCATTCTCCTGGTTAAAGAGGCTTAATGTTCTATCCTTTTATTGTGTTGGAATTTTTTGGTAGATATTGGCATTTAAATTCTGAGTAGTACCTATGATCGAGTTAGTGAGGATCTGGGTGTCTTATATTTGTTAACTTGATTTTAAAAATCACGTCTTTACATTTAATATGTAGTTTTTTTCTTTGTCACCTTCATTGTAATCTTCTGAGGTCAGAGATATTCTTGTTTTTTTCTTTATCCATTTTCTCCAGTCTAGTGTTTCACTTTAGATATGGAATTGATGTAACATCAGCTGTATAGAATTGAGGGGAGAGTTGGATTCTATTTTATATAAAGTCTTGCAAACTGACCCACTCTAATTTTGAAATTTGGACTCATTCCATTAGTCTGTCAAGGAAGGGATGAACTTCTGGCATTTTTACATTTTATAAAAGTAAGTTTTCTTTCTGTCACACTTTGCATTTGATCAAGCAGTGACACAGGCCATGTATGCTATCACTTGAAGTGTGGAAAGTGCGATGTGAATGATAAGGCTTAATGTATGGAATTCCTTGAGTAATCATAGTAAAAAAAAAAAAAAAGTTTATCCTAGCACCCTGTTTTTGAAGTGATTCTGATGGACTTTTAAGAGGTATCACCTGTATTTCGCATTTAGCAGACACTTCTTAAATTAAAAAATACGCTACGTTGTCAACTCCACCTGATGTGTATGAGTTTGCTGGGGCTGCCATAACAAGCACCGCAAATAAGGCGAGTTAAACAACAGAAACTTATTTTCTCACAGTTCCGGAGGCTGGAAGTCCAAGTTCGAGGTGTGGACAGGGCAGCTTCCTTCTGAGGCCTCTCTCCTTGCCTTGTCATTGGCCACCTTCTCCTTGTGTCCTCACGTGGTCCTCCCTCTGTGTGTACTGTCTGTGTCTTTCCCTTTCTTATAAGGACACCAGTCAGGTTGGATTATAGCCTAGACCTCATGTGACCTTAATTACCTCTTTTAAAGACCTAGTCAGTGGAATCCAGTTACATTCTGAGGTACTGGCGGTTGGGACTTCAGTGTATACATTTGGGGTTGGGGGCGGGGGGAGGGAGTTGCAAACAGTTCAGCCCCACAGTACCTGACAATCTGAGAGCTTCCTAGGTGTATCTGCCAGCATGTTTTGATGTAAGATGTAGCCTGCACTTAGATTGTGAGTTTCTTTGAAAATCAAGATCAGTATAGTGCATGGTGAGTTTTAAAGAGCTTAAACACATCTGATTTAGCCTCAAGGTATGAAACTTACATCTAGCTTCTTCTCTATTCTGAGATGTCTTTTAAAAAATGATTTGTTTCGTTGTTCTGGTGGATTGATGGAAGTCCTGCTTGTTTATAAACCAAAGTAAACTTTGCCTTGGCATAGGAGATTGGTTAGTAGAAAATTTTTAACGGTCTGTGAGCGTTTTTTCCAGTTCCTGGGATGTGCTGTTTTCCTTTCTCTGCCTGCCTCACTTCCCTCCTTCCCTTCTCTCTTTCATGATTCATGAGGGTTGAGATTTAAATGTGTATATGACTGGCGTAGGAAAATATAACTGGGATTCGATAACCTGAATTATCTGGATAGGGATAGGAGAAACAAACTAGGTTTTTTATTTTAGAGTAATACTGTCTTCTTCTGTTGCAAAATATTTTAATTCCAAATAATAGTCAACTACTGAGATTTAAACTTTTGCTTGCACTGTTGTGTACTGAAAAGGAAACTTCTGCTTTCCCCCTTTTATGGAATTGTTAAAAATACTAAATGCTTAGCTTAAGTATAAGCACAGTGTGTTATACGTCTGGTACACATAATATATATTTTATATTAAACTTCATATCTTGTAGTACAGGGGTTTGGGTGTTGAGTAAAGTGTGTCTCTAACACAAGGGGTTTTTCTTGCAGTGCCCTTGCTACCAGTTCCGAGCCAGCCGAGACCTGCTGTGGGACCCCAGAGATTCCCAGTGAGTAGCAGCTGCTCCTTCTGCTCTGATAGGGATGAGCATACATTTACTAAGAAATATTAATATAGCAAGTGCAAGAGGTTCCAGCCAAATATAATTTTAAGGATTTGCAAATATTGACAGTAATCTCTGCAATAGAAAATGTTTGTTAAAAGCTTAAGGTCAGTGGATTTTTGAGAGTAGAATTAATTTTGTTTAACTGTAAAATTGTTGAATCAGGATCATCAGTGGAATGCTGTTCATCTTAAAGAATATGAATATTGATTTTATTATTGCCTTATGCTAAGTGAGAAAGGGCCTTGCTTTATTAGAGAGGTGGGGGTATATGTGTGCTTGCGCCTGCAGGCACATGTATGTTTGTGCATGTGTATGTGTATGTGTGTGTGTGTGTGTGAAATTCTAGGAAATGAAAATGAGAGATCTCTTGTTTTTTAAAAGAACCTCTAGGGTCTTGATGAGCCACTCATTTTATAATTTAAAATGAATGTTTTCACTTGAAAATATCTTTAAAAGAAAGCATATATTCTCTCTCTCGCTGTCTGTCACACACACACTCTCATTCACTTACACACAGAAATGCACACTTTGCTGTATTTTCAGTAATTTTATCCATTCTTCTAATGTGTTTTAGGTAGAAGAAACAAGCCCACTAACTAGTTATATTTGTTTAAATATATACATTTTATTTTATTTGAATTTTTGGTTCAGTGTGTAGTTTGTTCATGGTTTTACTAGAGAGTACATTTTTTTTTTAAACAGTTTGGGGAAAAAAATGTACTGACCATAACATTTTAATGTCATTTATATGTAAAACAGAGGTAGCCTTATTTAGGTTAAACAGTCTGATTTTCAGGAAATACCTAAATGGCCTATTGAACTGTTTATCTTTGGTACTTCAGTAGATAACATTTATATATGGCATTTAGCAAGAAGGCTTAAATGAAAGATGTGAATGTATAATCAGGTGATTATTCAAAAATAACATTATTGGATTTAAGGTTCAGAGTATTTTATAGAAATTTCTTTGACTTGTAGTTATGAATTATGACATGGTTTCTAAAGCTGGTTCTTCCTGATTTCTTTATAGTTAGCTAATGTGTTTCTATAAATTATTTACCAAGTTTTAAAAGTTAGTTGTTTTTAAAACATTAGGTGATATTTACTGGGTATCTATTTGAAGCAGTTGTCTAAAAAGCCAAGGTTTATTAGTTCTGTTGCCTAAGGCTTACATGTATGATTTTAGTCGTTGAATATATTTCTTCTGTGGAGTAGTTTGTCTGCTAGTTATTGTAAAGCACTGACATATTAAGGACTTTTTGCTTTTTCAGGACTATGATTATATCTGTGTTAAAATAATTTTTGGATGTGTTTTCATGTTTTGTACTACAAGGATAAAATTTGATGTGAATAGCATTTGCAGTTAAGATATAAACCTAAAGCAATGTAATTTATATTTTTGTAAAAATGTTTACTAATATAAACTTAGAATAGTCAATTGCAATTTTTATTTCATTTTTCAGTTGTGCAAATATAATTGTATCTGATGCTAGGAATAAAACCTTAGAATACTTTGCCGCTATTAGAAGAGGATAATAAAAGAACATTTTTGTGAGAAATTGAACTTGCTCTTCAGTTATATAGTACTCTAAGCTTGGTAAATGTGTTTCAAGGCAGTTTTGAACAGTTTCTGTGAGGTGCAATGTTCTGTTTTTGTTTTTGAGATGGGAAGTATGTGTGGGTGATCAGAAGTGGTTGGGCTAGAAATGAGCCGTGTATGTGAATGTAGCTTAGTAAGTGTTCTCTTCAGTCCAGGTCTTTACCACGATTTAGCATGTCTCTTCCTTTAAGTCCCCAGTGCTGACGTCACAGTGAACTTGGGACGTAGCGCGTGCAGTGCACTACTTATTTCTGTCATCATTTTTCCCTGATAGAAAATCATGAAATGTGTATTTTAAAAAATACAGTAGCGGTATTATGTTTTTAAAAAGCCCACCAGAGTCTTGTTGGGGAGAAAGATAAAGTGTAGGCTCTCTCTGGTGGTTTTAGTTGTAAGCCAGATCTTTGTTGAGTATTTTTCCTTTTTTCTACTACTAGATTAAACTTCTTTCCTGTGAATGTAAATGTAATTTTGTGAAAATTTAATGAGGATCTACTTTATGCCAAGTGCTCTGCATAGCGCTGTCTCTAAGCTGTAAAATGAATCAAGCATCATTAAATGAAACCTAACTTATGTCCTTAAGCTAATTTTCATTTGAGTAAAATTTAAAAATAGTGAAGACAGCGTTGTCGTGGCTTAGCAAAGCCCACTGGAGGTTTCTTATTGATGGCTGGATGTCCTGCAGGCTCTGTCTTGGTTCTTATGGATGGCTGTATGCCCCTCAGTTTCTATCCTGGTGGTTTTCTGTATTTGGGGTTCAATCAATATTTGTCAAACCGAATTTTGCTTTAAAAACTGATGACACACACACACAACGCGATGGAACATTCAACTTCAGATTTACCAGGTGGTCTGTTTGAGTCAGTGTGCTTCTTGGTACGCAAAAATAGATTTGAATTCAGAAATCTGTGTACTGGTTGTTATGATATTTGCGATTGAGCAAATCAAGATTCATTGTAATCTTTCCTTTCCCCAGCTTAAGTACCTTTAAAGGAATTCTCATTGCTCCTAGGATAGGTAACGTTCTATCCAAAGCTGTGCTCGTAGTGCATATGTAGCTTCCTCACATCAGTCAGAGTTGTGTGTTTACTCCTGTTTGTGTGATATCTGGTGAATGGCTGTGGCTAAATGCCCGTGTAGAGTCCCAGTCATCCTGTGCTCTGTGGTGGACTTAGCCACAGGCCCTGTGCGGAGGGGCGGGAGGGAGCACATAGTTGTCAAATAAACATACCCAAAACTTAATATAGAGTGATCTTACTGCTTATTAGGAGCCCTACATAGAATGAGTAATGTACAGGGGGGTGTGCAGTTTAATTTTTACATTTTTTACTTTTTGTTGTTTTCAAGACCACATATGTGAATTTGCATAGTAGAATTATATCACATGCATTTAACTATAGAAGAATGCAGCTTTGTACCCAACTAAAAGTAAAAAAAAAAAAAAAAAAAGACTACACAAAAGTACCACTAGATTTCCAAATGTTAAAGGATCTATGATACATTTGGTATTTATGCTTAGTTTAGAACTAGTATGTCCAGAAATTTTGCTGAGTGATAATACGTCTAGTTTTTAAATTAAAAATTACAGAAATCGAGGCACCCAAATATGAAATCCTATTTTTCATAGTGTATAAAATTTTTTTTAATTATTCTTTTTTTTTTTTTTTTTTTCTTTTTGAGACGGAGTCTCACTCTATCGCCCAGGCTGGAGTGCAGTGGTGTGATCTTGGCTCACTGCAAGCTCCGCTGCCTCCCAGGTTCACACCATTCTCCTGCCTCAGCCTCCCGAGAAGCTGGGACTACAGGCGCCCGCCACCACGCCCGGCTAATTTTTATTTTATTTTTTGTATTTTTAGTAGAGACAGGGTTTCACCGTGTTTGCCAGGATGGTCTCGATCTCCTGACCTCGTGATCTGCTCGCCTCAGCCTCCCAAAGTGCTGGGATTACAGGCGTGAGCCACCGCCCCCGGCCTTTAAAATTATTCTTAAAAATTATTCTTAAAAATCCAAATCTGAGGCCAAAATTTGATATTCTAGGCTTTACTTGTAGTTAGACTAATATTTTTATTTCTTGTTAATTAGCATTATTTGGAGAATTTAAGAAATGATTTTTAAAACAACTGAATGTCAAAATAAGTGTCTTAAGGATCCTTGTTTTTGATCATTTTGGAGAAAATTGCTTTAACTGTTGGTTATGTTAGTCTTTGCACTAGGATGCATGTCTTTCCCTAGTCCCTCATTTAAGGATCTGTAAAGTGCTTTGTAATTTAGGCTTCCATTTAAAAATTAGATTTATGTACTTAATTTTAGTTACAGATATGCATATTAGTTCTGAACTCTGAAACTATTTTTCTTCTGATTGTAAAACATATTTCCATTACATAACATATGAATACTTACATGGGCTGATGAGCAGAGGAAGTAACAGACCCTCAGAGCTTAACATGTCCTGTGTGACTGATGACCCTGTTTCATTTGGGCACTTGCTCTGTCCAGTCTTCTGGTCTGGCCTCTTACCATCCACTAGTCCATTTAATGAACACATTTTTGTTCATGTTAGGACTGTCAAATGCTATTTCACAGAACACTGTGTTGTGCTTTTTTTTGTCTTTTAAATAAGGAAGTAGTGGGGTGAAAGGCTAGTTACCTTTCTGGAAGTAAGTTTCTACACTTTAAATTCTGTTTTCCATTTCACATGTTCTTTGTTTTACAGTTAAATTAATCTAATTGGTTTCTCTTTCTGCAAAGGCTATACCTGGTGTTTTTGTCACTAATACAGAACTGTAAGTCCTTATCTTACCCGTAAAGTATATTTTCTAGTCATGTATTTGTCCTCAGAGAGTTTTTTTTGTTTTTAAAGTTTGCCCACTTAAAAAAGTAACATAAAATGTCAATTGTCGGAATATTTTAAAGTGTTGTTTTGAGATTTTTGTGAATCGTTTGTTTTTCTGTGCAGTTGCTGTTTTTAAGTGTATGAAAAAGTCCTGAGCTAAATTTTAAGCTTATGAAAAAATCATTTTAAAGATTCTTGACCTAGAATATTTCAAAACCTATGTTAAAATAGGTTTAAACATTTTAAAAACTATTCAGCCCTTTGATTTTACATTGGTGTGTTGGGCAGATGGTGGTATTTCAGTTGGCCGTTAAATACCAGGTAGTTTGGCTGCTGAATAATTTCTTAGTGCCTTTTGTTTAAATTTAAACTAAACTATACTTTTAAGTTTAAATGCATCTTCTTAACAATCGTATTATTACTTACTTAGACCTAGCAAATGAGGTTCTCATTTGTGTTGACTCTGTAGTTACAGCGCATCGCAGGTCTTATAGTTTGGGCTGCATTTGGGCACATGGTATCAGGTGGCAGTGAATGATGTTTGCTGGATGCATCTTATAGGCCATTTCATGCAAATCATGTTTGATGAGACTGCTGCATCAAATCACATTTCTTTCTGATTACAGCCCTTGCAGATGAGAATCCAGACTTTATTCTATCCAGGAAAGAAAGTCTTGCTTTTGAACACCTACTGTTTTTACATGCCTGCAATGCCTTATAGTTACCAGCACTTAAGCTATGGAAGGAATCATGGGCATTTTCTCTGATCAGACCTATAAGTAGTAGCAGGCGAATATAGTAGGAGATCCTTCCAGCTGTCAAACATTGTCAGGCTTGCAAGGAGAGAATGCAGTTTAAAATGCAGGTGACATAATACCCAACATCCTCCACTTGCTAGTGAGTTTCTGATTAATCGTGATTACCATACATTATCATACCATCAAATTTAATCATATCAGTGAATTCCCATCTGCAGCAGTAACAGGAGCAGCTAAACACTGTGGTAACAGCTATTAAAGAAGGTGGTTTATCAAATTCAGTTACCCTTTAACTTGCTGCTTGGTCAGCATGCAGTGCATGTGTTGGATAGAGATAGGGCTGGGTTAAAGTCCATGCTCCTCACTCAAAGGCCAGGGAGTACTCCTTGAAATTACATAGAATTGGTTTCTTGTTTCTTCTGTTGGAGCCGTTGAGCTCCTTTGTAAAAACTGCTTTCTAAAATATGTGATAAACTACAGTTGTCCCTTGTACAACATGTGTATGTGCGGGGCCTGGAAGCAATCTCCTGTGCATACCGGCGGAGGGCTGTTTTTTGTTTATTGGCTAAGTCAATCTGTTAACATTGACTGGGACACTTTTTAAATTCTCTTCAGATACAGAGTGCCATATATATAGACTTAACCTCAGTGCAGTTTGCCCATCTGCAACTTAATAATTTATAATTTATCCTATGAAATGTTGGACACAAAGTTTAAAGTCTTGGAACTCCTCTGCACCAAGGAAATCTTAGTTACTTTTAGTGATGCGTCCTAGAAAACACACTGCTTTTTTTGTTTTAATATTTAATTTCCCAGGAGTCGTTGAAGACCTGTGGTTCTGTTTAGGTGCATTTTTAAGGCACACTTGGAAAGAAGTCCTGTTTTATTATAAAGTATCCAAAGCAGTTCTTCTGGTCTGGTCGGTGCTCCCAGCACTCTGGGAGGCTGAGGTGGGTGGATCACTTGAAGTCAGGATTTCGAGACCAGCCTGGGCAACATGGTGAAACCCCGTCTCTACTAAAAATACAAAATTAGCTGGGCATGGTGGTGGCACATGCCTGTAGTCACAGCTATTTGGGAGGCTGAGGCAGGAGAATTGCTTGAACCCAGGAGGTGGAGGTTGCAATGAGCTGAGATCGTGCCACTGCTCTCCAGCTTGGGCGACAGAGTGAGACTCCATGTCAAGTAAGAACGAAACAAAACCAAACCAAAAAGCAGTTCCTCCAAAAGATGAGAATTTTACTTTAAAAATTGAGTCCTTTGGGTGTACAGGTGTGTGCGTTTTGCTTGGTGCCTACTGTTATGTACTCATCCGGGGACTCTTCTGCCCCTTGTGGTCAGCCCCTCTGCCTGCCGGCCCCTGGCAACCACTGAATGGGTTTGTTCCTGTAATTGTGTTGTGCAAATGGAATCATAGAGCTTGTTTCATTTGGAGCCTGGCTGCTTTCCTGTAGCATAACACATCGGAGATTCATCCGTTTGCTGCACCAGTCAGTAGTTTGTCTTTTCTATTGCTGAGTAGTATTCCAGTATATGGATATAGCACGGTTTGTTTACCCATTCACCTGATAGGCATTTGGGTTATTTCCAGTCTTTGTTGTGATTAGAGTTGCCGTAAACATTTGTTTATGGCAGGTTTTTTTTTTGGGGGGGTGTGTATGTGTGTACAGATTTTTTTTTTTGGAACATAAGTTGTCAGTAAATGCCTAGGAGTGGATTGTGGATGATATAGTCAGTGTATTCACAGATGAGACTTTAAGACAGACTGTATGCTTTTCAGTTGACATAGCTGATACTACTGCTTTCCTTTTTTAGTTGGTTTTTTTTTTTTCTGTTTTTTTTGAATGAGGAAATACAGTCTTTATAGAGCATATATGGTTGAAAATCGGTAGTGAATAAAAAAAAATTGAGTGATCACTATATTCCACAGTTTGTGTTCAGCAGCCTGTGGAGCAAAAGTAAAAAATTATTATTTTTTTGTTTCGGAGATTGGCAAGCTGACTTTTGGAAAGATCAAATTGCCTAAGTTCACACAACTGGACACGGGAGGTAGAACTAGAGGCCGATTCTCTTAGTTTTTATGCTGTGCTTTCTCCTTCAATATGAAATTGAATTTCCATAAACTGAGAAAAAATGATAGAATCCAGTAAGTTGAGTTGTAACTACGTAAAGTTGTGACCCTCATTAAGTACTGAAGTGAGGAAGTTTACTACAGCGGGGCCAGTCATTGGGAGGAGTTGTTTCAGGAGGGCGTGGGAGGGTGAGGGTGCAGAAATAAAGAGTTTTTCATTTCAGGAAATAATGTAAGTAGTCTTTAGGAGGCTCATCAAAACACCATTTTGTACCCAGAAGTTTTGTAGTTTGTAGTGGGTGCTCTTGTTTCACTGCTTGAA
Organism: Macaca mulatta; assembly: GCF_049350105.2. Lineage (NCBI taxonomy): Eukaryota > Metazoa > Chordata > Mammalia > Primates > Cercopithecidae > Macaca > Macaca mulatta. Next base: position 195,181,803 of record NC_133408.1, read on the forward strand.
CCATTAATATTATCCTAACGTATTTAAATTCACGTGGTGTTTTTTTTTTTTTTTTTTTTTTACCCCCAATATGAAACCTAGTACTTGGCACAAGGTATGTCCTTCTTCAAAATGTTTAGAATGCATCTGTAAATATAAAAATACCCTCTAGGAAGATGAATGTAGGTATTTAAACAAGGCATAACCTGAAAGAAAAAAAATCCATGGAGAATACTGAAATAAGAGGATTAACATATTGTGATAGAGGGCTGTAATTTTAATTATGTCAGGGGTCACTAGTGGCCTTTATTCTTTGCATTCAACCCATTTAATCGGAATTAACTGAGAGGTGTTCCTAAGTGTCAATTGGTTTCTTATATAGTTCTTTGTATTTTAAGTGAGATTAATAAAGGAAAACATGTTGTAGAGATTGGTTATAATTTATTGAAAGATTCATGAAGTTTCAATGACATTAAGATATTTAATTAGTCTTATTAAAATATACGGACTGACCCTTTTAGGGAAGCTGATAAGTCACATAATAGCTGTTAGTGCCTTTTTATTCTTGGCTTTATACGATTAACTTTGTGCTAAGCAATTTATGCAAAATTTTTCATTTTTTTTTTGTAACCGGAGTTATCAGTTCTTCTTGAATAGGATTAATATAGATAAAAATCATGTAATTAACAAGAGATGCAGAAAAGTGAAGGTATAATTTGTATGAGAATTATATGAGAGAGAATAATAATTTCTTACCTTGGATTTTTAAAGGGATATAAAGAAAAGCAAAATTGAGCAATTATTTGAGAGGATTAAAGTAGTCTTTTCTTTCAAAAGGTAGAATTAACGTTAGTACTAAAAGTTCTGTTAAGTGAGGTATTCACAGCTCATAACAGTTTTAAAATAATTTTGTATTTGGTAGAGGGAGTTGGTAATGTAGTACCCTTATTCCCATGAAATGATAGAAGTTAATAAAGGAATGATCACATCAACAGAACCTCTTATGAATGTCAGATTTTGGAACCATGATTTATATGGCATTGCTTGGAGATAAATTTGTTTTAGCAGAATCAAGGTACTATGATGGATAAAGCACTTAATAAACCAGGAGTGTGAAAATGTGGGTTCTTGTCATCTTTGTTGTCATTCATTGGTGATGTAAACTTAGTTAATTCACTTCTAACTCTGTAAACCTGAGTTTCTTTATCTCAGAGGAAAAGTGACTTGTCTGCCAGTTTCTTGGAGCAGTATTTGTATCGGCTACAACATAATAAACTGGCTGTGATGTTTGACTGAGTCAGGATGTGAATGAGGCTCGTTTAACAGAAAACTTAGTTAACAGTGACTTTTATTTTTTGCATAAAAATGAAAAAGCTTTTATTTTTTATGTATAGCAGCTCTATCAGGGACTCACATTTTTTTCCATCTACCCATCACCTAATGCATTTGTCTGTATTCCAGGCCAAAAGAAGAGGAGGGCAAGGGCAGAAGGTACAGGCCAGCTGAGGTGTCCCCCAGGGAGCTCCCCGCCACCCATTCTCCAGCTGACAACTGCTCCTGTTGGCCAGAGTCTAGCCAAATGTCACCCTCCTTATAAGTTGGAATATGTAGTTTTTATCTGGGCAGTGTTGTCCTGAATAAAATTAGGGCTCTATTACTAAGGAATAAGTGATAACTTGTGCTAGGTGAGCAGTTAGGGAGTCTTTTCCATGTGGCTGACGTGTTCGTCGGAATTTAAGTTGTGTAATTAGAGGAAAAGAGAAAAGTGCCACTTGTGTTCAAAACAAACAGAAAACAGGAAAAGTGACACTGTGCGTTTCAGGAGACCTGCTATTTGTCAAACTTCTGTTTCAGAAAAGCAATAGTGTTAACAGTCAATGAGCAGCTTTTGGGATCTTAAAGCTTAAAAGTTAAACAACTTATTTAAATATTTAAACTCTCAAGTTCTATGAGAGCAGTGGCAAGCCGCAGATCTGCCCGGGTGAGCTCTCCCTTGTGTCCAGCAGCATCTGACATTGCCAGAAAGGTAACCGTCCACCCCTGCTTTTTTTTCTGAGACAGCATTCATTCTGTAGCTCAGGCTAGAATGCAGTGGTGTGATCGCAGCTCACTGCAGCCTCAGCTTCCCGGGCTCAGGGGATCCTCTCACCGCAGCCTCAAGTAGCTGGGACTACAGGTGTCTCCCACCATGCCTGGCTAATTTGTTTTTGTACTTTTTGTAGAGATTGGGTGTCACCATGTTGCCTGGGCTGCATCGAGCTCCTGGGCTCAAGCATTGGCCCACCTTGGGGTCCCAAAGTGCTAAGATTATAGGCGTGAGGCACTGTCCCCAGCTGAGGCAACCCTTTTCACTCTGGTGTATTTCATGGATCAGTCATTGAATGTTTTTTTCTGAGAGGTGTCTTGCATTATCTGCCCTCTTTTCTTATCCTGGTATCACTTGACTGATATGCGGGCATTTGTCATCTTGGAAAATGGGCCGTCATGACTTCCTCCTGATTGGGCTGGATTTATCTACCATTCAGGTGCTCTCTTTCCCTGGGCCAGCCTCCCCACCTGTAAAGGTCAGTGTGTACTTCAGGTTCTTTGGATCCTGTGCACTTGCTGACATAATGTTACTCCCTCCTCACTGCCCTTCACCCAGCTGCTTCAGGAGTCAGCGCCCTGCCTGTAGCATGTGCAGACTCCAGGCTACACTTGCAAATCCTTCTTTTCCCATTCTTGCTCTATTTAACTAACTTCCAAGGTCAGAAATTGCCTTGTTTACTCACCCTGAGTAAATGGTTTCTTTCTACATCTTAGATAGCGTCTTTGGTCTTACCTCTTTAATGCAGTTCTTGTAGATTGGTCACGTGAGTACTGATCATTTCTTTTACTTATTAAAGCCTGCCATGGAATTTCCATGGCTATCTGACTTTTGACTTGATGTAGTACATACTGGTTTTCTTGCCTCTGAAACACACATAGACTTGCACAATTACACTTACATATGTAATGATAAAACATATGATTAGGGACTGATTAGGGAATGTGAGAAAAATCCCTCCCTATTTGCTGTTCATGCCAAGGAATCCCCAGTGTGCTCTGCAGGTAGGCAGCCTGGGTTTGAATTCAAGTTCTGCCACTTTCTAACCTTGTACTAAGTGGAGGTTATTTAAGTGGTCAGAAGATTTCTGTGAGCAGAATACCTACCTTGTAGGGTTGTGATAAGGATTAAATGAGACAGCATGTGTATTAGTCTGTTTTCATACTGCTATAAAGAACTGCCCAAGACTGGGTAATTTATAAAGAAAAAAGGTTTAATTGACTCACAGTTCCGCATGGCTGGAGAGGCCTCAGGAAGCTTACAATCATGACAGGAGGTGAAGGGGAAGCAAGCACCTTCTTCACATGGTGGCAGGAGAGACAGCAAAGTGGGGAGTGCCACTTTTAAACCATCAGATCTTGTGAAAACTCATACACCATCATGAGAACAGCGTGGGGGAACTGCCCCCATGATCTAGTCACCACCCACCAGGTCCCTCCCTCCACCTGTGGGGATTACGGTTGGAGATGAGATGTGGGTGGGGATGCAGAGCCAAACCCTATTAGCGTGGAAGTTCTGGCCTCCCGCCGGTGACCCTCACTCTTTTCCCAGCTGCAGGAGGAAGAAGCCAGTCAGCATGGTCCTCTCACTCGTTTTCTCTAACAATATTACATAGAATACGAGTTAAAATGATTTCTTACCGGTCAGATGTAGTGACTCACACCTGTAAACCCAGTGCTTTGGGAGGCCAAGGCGGGAGGATCCCTTGAGGCCAGGAGTTTCAGACTAGCCTGGGTAACACAGTGAGACCCCATCTCTACAAAAAATTTAAAAATCAGCCAGATGTAGCGGCTCATGCCTGTAGTCCTGGGCTCTCTGGAGGCTGAGGCAGGAGGATCACTTGAACCTAGGAGTTTGAGGATGCAGTGAGCTATGATCGTGCTGCTACACTCCAGTCTGGGTGGCAGAGCAAGACCCTGTCTCTTAAAAAAAAAAAAAAAATTCTGTCATACATGTAAGAACTCAGGTCTGTTAATTTTTCTGCCTCTCAACCAGTGATCACCCCAGATCTTGGCTTCTCTTTGGTCCTAGTGCATGTATGTGTTTCACATCTGCTCAGCTCGAAAGCCTCAGGCAGTTCATTGCCCAAGGTCTAGGTCAGTACATCCTAACCTTTGTTCCTTCCTTCCTTCATTCAGCCATTCAGCACCTCTCCCCGTGTTTTGTGGGCAGCTGGTTTTACAGCATGGTGCGGTACTTCCAGGTTGAGAATGTGAGGCTCGGGGAATACCTTGCTACTACAAACAGGCATTTCATTCATCCATTAAATATTTATAACCGCCTGTGTGCCAGGCACTGGGCCAAGCATGGAAACACATTGATGTATAAGGCAGGTCTGGTCTCAGCTCTCGTACCCGACAGTTGAAGGTCAGAGAGAAGTGGGAGTGGTTTGGAGAGATTCAAGAGACAAAGTTTCTAGGACTTGCTGGTACTTTATGAGGGATTTCTGATTTGAACTCAGAAATAAGAATGCAAACAGGGAATCTGTACTGATTTGGGTTTTACCCTGTTTGGAAACATGGAAATATTACAGAAGACATGGACATATTTCAGAAGCTGTATATCATATTTACAGTCTGTCTACAAAAACTGCTGCTGTCTACAGAATCGTGTAAAAATGATAATGACATGTATGATGAACTTTTGTTATTTGCTAGGTACTGTCCTAAGGACTTTCCTGCCCCCGTGAGATGGGTACTATTGTTATTGCTGTTTCATAGGTGAGTAAACTGAGGCCCAGACAGATTCAGTCATGCGCTCAAGGCTGTAGCTGGTAAGTGGCTGGGATGGAGACAGGGCTGGGAGAGCTGTCAGGTTAGATGATGAGTGCTGCTTCTCAACCTGGGCACCTGCAGGATCGCTGGAAGTTAGAATAAAGTTCTGCTTGAACATTAGTGATGGATTTTAAAGGCTTTTCTTTTCCACTGAGTGTGAAAAAACTATCATGAGAGAGAATTTTGGGGCCTTTGTTATGTATCAGTAACATTCAAATGCCAGTGACTGTGCATTTAGACAGCATGTAAATAGTCAGTTAAAGGAAAGAGAGTTTTGGGAAGAGATGAAAATCACAACATTAAAGTTCCAGGGAAGTCTTCAGGGAATCTGATAGTGCTTAGAGACCTGAGAAGTAAGGTACCTAGTTCTCAGGTGGCTTGGAATTTTTATGGAAAACTAGGTTTGTGGACTAAACTCTTTGAGTTCATTCTTCTAATTCAGTAACTCTTTTCTTTTGGAAAAAGGACGAAAGGGCTAAAGACAGAGTCCTTTTCCCTGATCACAACCTGTGGCAAAGTAAAAAAGTGAACCTTGGTTGACTCTGCTCAGGGTGGAGTGGAGGCCAGTCTGCTTTCCCAGTTACGTTTTGCCTTATCTATAATGAGAAAAATCTGTCTTTTTGAGGACTTGAAATTAACTGCCTGATGGAAGGTGGGATAAAGGGTTTATAAAGAGCCCTGCTGCAGCAGCCGCGTGGCCGGTGCTGTGGTGCCCGCCTTATCCAAGGGGCGTGTACTGCGAGTCCCCCAGTAGAGACCGTGGTTTTTCTTGTACATGCATACCTAGGATAAAGTTTAATTTACAAATTAGGCACAATAAGAGATGAGCAACAATAGCTAATCATACAATAAAACAGTTACTGCTCTTGCATTTTGGAGCCATTATTAAATAATATATGAGTTACTTGAATGCAAGCTCTGCAGTACTGTGACAATCAATCTGATAACCAAGACGTTGACCAAGTGACTAATGGGCTAGCGTGCAGGGAGTCTTCAACATGGATCCTCTGGACAAAGGTATGATTTCGTTCCCCAGGGTGGACGGAGCAGGATGGCAAGAGATTTGGTCATGCTACTCAGAAAGGTGTACAGTGTGAAACTTATGAATTGTTTATTTCTGGAATTTTCCATTTAATATGTTCAGATTTCAATTGATGGTGTGTAACTCAACCCCAGAAAATGAAACTATGGATAAGTGAGGACCTCTGTACTATTGAGGATGCGACTTGTGGCACTAAGATACAATCATGGAACTTAGAAGAACTACCGAATTTTTTAAGAAATGGTGTTTTCCAGTTCTAAGCCCAGTAAGAAAAGCCGTAATAAATATTAGGGATTCACCTATTAAATAACGAAGACTGAAAGATCAGGACCTCTTTCAGCTTGTTCTAATTATAGGCGAAATTGAAAGAGAACTGGCACTTCCCTGGCATGAGAGCTGAGTGACAAAAGGCCAGCTACAGAAGCAGCCCTTCTTTCTGCACCTGGGGAGGAGCTCTGCCTGCTGCTGGTTGGTCCTGTGGGAACAGTGCACCCTGCAGCTGCGCACCTGGCAACTGGCACACCGGAAAGGGGTGGAGGGGAAACTGAGCCGAGATCGGAGAGAGTGGTAGCGCATAATTACCTGTCATTCTGAATGACTGATACATCAAGCTTTGCTTTACTCTTTGTTAAGATTGGCAAAATAATTGTAAATTGATAAAAACTGTTCACGCCCAATGATGCTGATTTCCAGCTGTTAATACAATAAAAATGTGTTTAAGGGTTAAGTGGAAATAGCCCCAAAGGACTCTCCCGCTTTCTCTGAAAGTATATTTTACTGTTCCCGTTCTTTCTGGCACCTCCCGATGTCTGCTTTTTTGCCAGCTCATTAGCATAGTAGTGACTGATAGAGCTAATGAGTTACGAGCCCTGAAGTGTGCTGACTGTAGTTAGGGCTGACGGCCTGTCAGCGCATCGGTGGCCGACTTTCACCTTCTGTTCTATTTCAGCATACTGTTCCTATCTTTTAAATGAAAAATCTGACCAAATGTATAATAGAGTGAGAATTTATGTTTATTTTTAACAAATAGACTGTTGCTAAAAATTAGCAGCAAGTCCATTACTCATGGTAGAAAGTGATGTTTAGATGCAGGTGGATGCAGAGAAGGGTGGGAAGGAGGTGCGGTGAGGATGCCGAGGGCCTTGCAGGCAGAGGGGACAGCTGTGTGGTGGAATCACTAGAAGGTGCTCAGAGGTGTGAAATTATCCTGGGCAGTGAGAGAAGGGCGAAAGACTGCTGATTGACGCTGATGAGCCAGTTAAAATAAAATAAAAGCTTTTAGTGATTCCAATTCATGGGATTCTTCATCTTCCAGCCTTTAGGAGCCTGGCCACAGGAGTAGAGGAGTCGGAGGCTTGGGTCCATCTGGGCCCTGTGTCAGGCGTCTCCTGATACAGGGAGGTGACCAGAGAGTGAAACAGGGACAGGAGGAGGTAAAGGTGCTGTACCAAGGGTTACAAGAGAAGCCGTTTTCTGTAGTAATTTTGCATTTTGGCTGAGACAGAAATGTAAGAGTGAACATTTTTCAAGGAAATACCTGTGATGGAAAGGGGAAGTGCGTAATGTGACGAGTGTCCAGGGTCCACCTTCTGAGTTGGGGGTACACTACCATTTTTATATCTAAGTCGGGGAAAAGTTGTAACCCAAATTTAGTAATTTTGATAAGATTTCTTATTATATGGGTTGAAACTCCCTCCACTATGTTTTTATTATGTCATGAATAAAATGAACCCTTGCAGGAGCTTTAACTTGGTTTTCTTGAATATTGAAATCCCTGATGTGGTTGAGTGAACTTACAGAAAAATAAAAATACTAAAATAGTGTTGTGACCTTGGACCAGTGATTTAATGTCGTAAGTTTTAGTTTCCTCACTGTGTGTTGATGAGTTCATGGGGCCCTGGTATCGACAGTGGTGACAGCGTCATACCCAGGAATTCCTGGACTCTGCCAGTGGACTGGGGGCCTGAGTTCCCTTTGGTCCTCGTTCTAAAGTGGCTGCTTATAAAATGTTGGTTCTTGACTGGTCCATGTTGAATTCGCCATGGTTGTTTAAGTTCTGCGAGAATCCCTGCAGTTGTCAGTCACTGTATGGTAGGGAGTGTGTAGGAGCGTTTGCTGAGCTATAAAAGGCTGTGAGTCCTGGCAAGTAGAAAGAATGGCCATTCGCATTGCTAGTACCTTCCTGTTTTGTCACCTAGAACCTGAGCCTTGATTTAGAACCCACTTCCCCAACTCTAACCCAGGCTGAGACTTTGTTCTTAGGTCTCCTAATCTGGCTCCCACTAGGCATCAAGACCTACCAGAAAAGTAAGAAAATGAACATTTAATTCAGTCAGTCTCTTTGTGAGCACCTCCCAGGTTCCAGACTTGGCAGACAGAGGCCCACACCTCATCCCGGCTGTTACTCGGGGCTCCTTCTCCCTGACCCACTCTTGCTGTCACCTGACGCCCAGTGTGTGCCTGGCTGCACTAGTGCCAGCCAGATTTACCAGTTTGTCTTTTAACTGGTCTATAATTTCAACAACATCAACAGACCACTGTTGGTGAGTTGGCTTGGACCTTGAAGTTGCTCTAGCCCAGTTCGCTTTGAGATCGTCCCCAGCAGGCAGTGCTCCTCCTCCTGAGTGAGTGCTTCTGTGGGTTGAGGATGTGTTTATTGCTGGGAGAGTGTTAGAAACCTCCTCCCTCTGTTGAATTGAAATCAGCCCCGTCCAAACTCTTATCTAGGTGATTGGGTAAACCAACATCAAACCTACTTGTGGTTGATCTTGACTCAGTTACATGAAGAGAGCTATCATAACCACACTTAACGTTGGAAATGGTTTTTCATAGTTTCCAGAGGTGTTAACTAATTTCGTATTTGTAAGCTAAAATGTTATAAAATACCCATTTTTCATTTGAAGAGTTTACATTTGAGTGATTTTTACTTTTCACAACTATTAGCTTGTTTCAAGCTGTGATACTGTCTCTTTTTGGTGTCTCAGTGACATCATTTTCATCCATATGTTTTACATTTCTGAATGCAAATTCTTTTAATGAATCTTGCTGGTTCCTTTTGTATTTATCTGTTTGAAACCCCTCCCGTGTGCCTCCTCCCCCGAAATAAGCGTAGGCAAGTGTGCATTGAAACAGCTTATGAGTAATTGGAAAAGGATTTTTATTCAGCACCACCATTGCCAATTTGCATGGGTTGGAAACAATGTGATCAGTCAAACCTCTCTGCATGCAGAGGCAGGCAGTTGTTTGTTTTATTCCATGTCATTCTGAGAAGCATCATTTAAACGTTTTTTTGAAATAATGCAGAACCTTGATTGCTAATTTATTGTCATTCAGAAAGTTTGGAAGATTATTTTAAGACATGTTTTGAAATGCTTGCACAGCTACTCTGCAGCTTACGGTGGGTTACATCAGGATGAGGCCGCTGTAAGTTGCAAACATCGTAAGTTGGACCATTGTAAGTCAGGAACTGTCTGTATATGTCAGAATCATGTTGATACACAAAAGTAGAGATGGAATACTAATGCTATACTTCATAAAGAGAACATTTAAGTTACCTGGAGGAATACAGTATTATTTTGGAGGAGATACATTCATGCTCACACCATGTGTTTCATTGACTTCAAACAAAAGATGAAAATATTTTAAAACAAGAGGAAAAAGCTTTGGCAGTGGGAGAAAGTAGGCAAGCTCATTGAAATTCCTCATGCAGATTTAGTGAGTAACAGTATGTAATGGCCTGTGCTATTAGAAGTATTTTTCGAGCATATTATTAGCAAAGTAAAGATATTAAATATTCAAGAATACTGGCCAGGTGTTGTGGCTCATGCCTGTAATCCAAGTACTGTAGGAGGCTGAGGTGGAAGAATTGTTTGAGCCCAGGCGTTCGAGACCAACCTGGGCAACATAGCAAGACCCTGCCTCTACAGAAAAACTAGCTGGATATGGTGGCATGCTCTGATCCCTTGAGCCCAGGAGTTTGAGGCTACAGTGAGCTGATTGCACCACTGCACTCCAGCCTGGGTAACAGAGTGAGACTCTGTTTCTCTCTCTCTCTCTCTCTCTCTCAAAAAAAGATCCATATCAAAGTATCTTATCAGTGAATTTTCAAATTATCATTATGATAAAGTATATACATTTATTAGGGGCAAAAGACCGTGTATATGATATGTATTCTCACTTACAAATATATTCCTCAGTTACTGACATTTATTGGGTTCATTGGGTCTTAATTGATGTCTTTATCTAGAGAAGTGACACTCCCTAATGTCAGGCAATAGTTGGTACGGATTTCCTTGTTTCACCTAAAATAATAAAAACCATGAGAGTTTCAGCTTTGGACTTCCTGTTGTACCATGTTTCAATAAGTGCCTAAAGTTTATGTTTTTATGAAGATGTAATATTTGTGTGTTAAACATTTCTTTATTATTTTGTAGCCAACAATCTTAAGGGTTTATGGTGTTTATACTAGTGTTCATTTTGTCTGTTCTCTCAATGCCATGGGTAGAACAGACTTTTGTAGGGAGAAGGAAGGGAAATGCAGTGTGGAAGAGCATTTTCATTCTTTTTTTTTTTTTGAGATGGAGCCTGGCTCTGTCGCCCAGGCTGGAGTGCAGCGGCCGGATCTCAGCTCACTGCAAGCTCTGCCTCCTGGGTTCACGACATTCTCCTGCCTCAGCCTCCCAAGTAGCTGGGACTACAGGCGCCCGCCGCCTCGCCCGGCTAGTTTTTTGTATTTTTTTTTAGTAGAGACAGGGTTTCACCGTGTTCGCCAGGATGGTCTCGATCTCCTGACCTCGTGATCCGCCCGTCTCGGCCTCCCAAAGTGCTGGGATTACAGGCTTGAGCCACCGCGCCCGGACAGAAGAGCATTTTCAGTGCTAGAAAACTAGCATTTCGAGGGAACAGCTAATTAGTAATAAAATGACAGGCCAAGGCATTGGGATTGTAAGTTTGTGAGAAGAGTGATACTTAAAAGTTGTGAAATAATTGACTCAGTTTCAAAGGACAAGGTGCTATTAAATGAAAATTATTTTGATGATAGTTAATAGTTAATTCTTTTTGGAGCAGTGAAAAAGTGGTGAACATTTCTTTACCTTTATGCTGCTGCTTAGGTCAATACAGTGGTTTAAAAAAGTCTCCCTGAGGATCTGAAAGGCCAACTGAAAAATGAAGTAATTTTAATTTGTCTCTCAAGAGTTTTAGTAACATGTAGTTTTTGAAAAAAGTTAATCTGTAAGAATTTGTTTAAATTTTTTTATCCAAAGGACTCTGTGTGCTATTTTGTTTGTAATAATTTGGTTTCTTAAACATTTCACATTTTTCTGTTAAGTCAGGAATTGCTGATTGAATTTTTCTTTTAAAGCGAAGCAATTTCGTAGCTGCAGCCTACAGTCGTGTTAAATAGCAAAGATTAGCATCTTTAAAAAGATAAATGTCATGACAGTGTTTTGGATTAATGGGAAAGAGGCTAATAATTGGATGGATTTCAATAAGCTTAAAAATAATATTCTTGTTTTACAATGACATTAAAACATTGACTTAATTTCTAGTTGCTGTGTTTCGATTTTTGATCATTTAGTATGGCAGAATCACCTGTTGTTTAACACTTAGTTTGTATGTTAATATGTGCGGTCATGTGCTGTGTAAGGATGTTTTGGTGAATGGTGGACTGCATAGACGGCGGTATTTCCGTGAGATTATAATACTGTATTTTATTGTAACCTTTTCTAGGGTTGGGTATGTTTACATCCACAGATACTTAGCATTGTGTGACAGTTGCCTACAGTATTCAGTACAGTCATATGCTGCCCTGGTGTGTAGCCTTCAAGCTACTGGTGTGTACTATACAGGCTAGGTGTATAGAAAGCTCTACCATCTAGGGGTGGGTGTGTGTGTGATTACAATACACTCTGTGGTGTTCGCATGATGGAATCACCTAAGGATGCATGTCAGAATGTATCCCTGTCATTAACGATGCATGACTCTGTGTGTGTATGTGTGTGTGTGTGTGCGTGTGTAGAAAGAGAAAGACAATGACTGTTGGGAGACACATTACTTGACATTTTCGAGGAAAACTTGGAACCAGGTCTATATTTCTGAAAATTACATACCATTTTTCTGTCCTTCTCCCTGTTTCTCTGTTGTTGTTGTTCTTTAGGGCCCACCAGAATTTCCACAGCATACACCTGGACCTGTTCCCAACAGTTTCAGCCAGCCCCCACGACTCCCTCTCCAGGACCAGTGGAGAGCCCCACCACCACCTCAGGAGCGAGACCCTTTCTTCTTAGGAGGTACAGAAAGAGTGAGTGGTGTGGAGTAACAGCAGAAGCTGTGTTGGGTGATGTGCCCAAACACATTTATTTTGTAAACTGAATTTAACCCCCAGTTGGAGATGTTGTTGGGAATGCCAGGTTTTTGTACCATAGCAGTTCTGCCTATCGTTTCAGGTGCTAAAATTGGATATTGTTGGTATCCAAAATGGGAACATCTCATATAAAGGAGGAATTTATGTATAGACAATGACAAACGAAGCAATCTAGAAATAAGAGGCAAAATCTGGAATTGTTTCCAAATATTCATAACCTGTCAACACTTGTGATTTTTGTCCACATGAGGATAGTGCTTCAGATTGCTTTTCTGAGCAGCACGTGGTCTTTTTAACCTGAAGTTCATGATGTCGTGTTACCTTTCAGTTTCTGGTGAACCGCGATTCCCGAGCCATCTTTTTCTGGAACAGCGAAGTCCCCCTCCACCACCACCGCCTCCTACCCTTCTTAACAGTAGCCATCCTGTTCCTACTCAGAGTCCTCTACCATTCACTCAGCCAGGACCAGCATTTAATCAGCAAGGACAGCAGCCAGTGTTCCCAAGAGAGCGGCCCGTACGACCAGCCCTGCAGCCTCCAGGTCCGGTGGGGATTCTGCACTTTAGCCAGCCTGGGTCGGCAACCACACGGCCCTTCATTCCTCCTAGACAGCCGTTCCTGCCGGGCCCAGGACAGCCGTTCCTGCCCACACACGCACAGCCCAACCTGCAGGTATGCGTCCTGAGCGAACCTCCAGGGAAAAAATGTGTAGCTTTGAGTCTTTGTGTTTCATAATGTTAAACGTTTTTATTTGAGCCTACCAATTTATGGTTATTTAAAGAATAAGGGTATTAGTCTTAAATGTACTGTTTATTAAAGACAACTTTTTTTGACATTGTTGCTTATCTCAATACAAGAAAAAAATGGGAAAATGTCATTTTTTGGGAATTGAAAAATGCTACTTATTAGGATTTTTTAAAGGCTCTACTAATAAAATTAGGACATGTTTTGATAATACATTTGCTCATCTGTATAAAATTTCATGAAAGGTTTACCAGTGGAAATACTTTGTCAGATTACATTCCTGCAGTAGACAGTTTTGAAGAGTCTTTGCATGGGGGGAAGAAAATGTTGCTGTTCCCTGGTTATTTGAGGGCCTTGAGTGCCCTCTGCTGACCGGCTTCTGCTTCATGGGTTGACATGTGTCTGTAAATCTTTCTTACCAAGTGTGTATTTCTTCTTGTATTGTAGGGTTACTATTAAAATACATAGCGATGGTAAACTTGAATCAACTATTTAAAAACACATGGAATACGTATCTAAGCTAAAAAAGGAAAATGAGTATTATCTAGGGTGTTAAAGGAAGATAAAATGTTTTTAAGAATTTTTCGGCTGGGCGCCGTGGCTCAAGCCTGTAATCCCAGTGCTTTGGGAGGCCGAGACGGGCAGATCACGAGGTCAGGAGATCGAGACCATCCTGGCTAACATGGTGAAACCCCGTCTCTACTAAAAAATACAAAAAACTAGCCGGGCGAGGTGGTGGGCGCCTGTAGTCCCAGCTACTCGGGAGGCTGAGGCAGGAGAATGGCGTAAACCCGGGAGGCGGAGCTTACAGTGAGCCGAGATCCGGCCACTGCACTCCAGCCTGGGCGACAGAGCGAGACTCCATCTCAAAAAAAAAAAAAAAAGAATTTTTCTTTTTATTAAAAAAATACAATTAATATATCCCCATTGCAGAATCTTAGAGTATATTTAAGTACAAGAAAGGAAATTAAATACTCTCGTTACCTAGAAACAATTCAGGAGCATTTTTTTTTGGGTATTTTTTAAAATGCACATCTTCTTGCCACCTGCTTTTTTCCCTCCAGTGTAATGTATCATTTGATCTTTTCATGTCAGTGAGTTGGTTTTGATGCCATCATTTAAGAGTGCTGTTCACGGCTCCCTTTCATGCTGTCTGTGTGTTTGCATGTGTGTATACTGGTTTCCGTACTTCAGTATCATAGTGCTACAGGGAACATACTTTAGAGTTAGGAGTTTGTCTGCATACTTATTTCTTTAGGACAATTCAATCCTAGAATTACTGGATTAAATATAAAATTTAAGGTAATAGCTTCTGGCTTATTACTGCATTTAAGATACTATTACCTTCATCAGCAAGTCTAAAATGAAGTTTTGGTACCAGTGAAAGTGCCTTTCTTGTGTTGAGGTTTTTAAGGAGATGATTGAAGTGATTATGCCTGGTATAACCATTTGTGAACTGTTATTTCTCTTTCTTTGGACATGGAAGGGGCCATTGCATCCTCCACTGCCCCCTCCACATCAGCCTCAGCCTCAGCAACCTCAGCAACAGCCCCCACCGCAGCATCAGCCTCCGCACCAGCCCCCGCACCAGCCCCCACCCCAGCACCAGCCCCCGCCCCAGCACCCACCACAGCACCCGCCGCAGCACCAGCACCACCACCACCACCACCTGTCCGTCCCGCCCCCTCCTTTGATGCCGATGTCTCAGCCACAGTTCCGGCCTCATGTACAGACCGCTCAGCCTCAGGCCAGCAGCAGCCGGATGCAGTGCCCCCAGCGACAGGGGCTGCGGCATGTAAGTGTCAAGGGGTGTCTTCCCTGTGTCTTCCTGGGAGGCTTTTTAACTTACAGGACTTGAGAGGCATCATTTGTAGGTTAGAATACTTTCCAATTCTGATTTCAACTTTTAAAACGTGTTGTACATAGTTCTGAAGTGAATCCATGTTTTAAAAAGCACTCAGGTGATTGTTTTCTTGACTACAATAATTGATAAGATACTCCTTTTGTGTCTCAAAGACTGTGTTAATATTTACTTAAGCATCTTTCTTGTATCTAGATATTTCTATAGCGATAGATAGGAATTAACAGACATGTAACTTTAGAAAATACTTTTGGGGGTAGTCACTTTCCCTTTACCAGTGGCTTATTTTTTGATGTGTAGATTATCTCTGTCTTTCTGGTCTCTGAATAAATACATAAATGAATTCAGGAAAAATACGTTGACTGTTCTGTTGCCAGGTACTACTCTAGTCCTGGGAATACAACAGTGAACAGAAGAGACAAATTCCTTTCCTTCAAGGAGCTTATGCTCAATCCAGAGAGACTAGCATACATTTATTTGTGGGGTTGTGTTCTCAAGCACCATCAGCAAATGTGTGACTTGTCATGCGTTAAAAGAAACTGGGAAACAATGCATTGCTCGGAAAATAAAAGGCCACAGTCATTGCCCTTGTCCTCCATTAAATACATAAGAAGCTTTTGTAATTTGGATTTTAGGAAAGAGACACAGTGTGGCTAGTGGTCAGGGTTTTTGCCTCCATTAAATATATATAAGAGGCTTTTGTAATTTGTCTTTTAGGAAAGAGACGCAATGTGGCTAGTGGTCAGTGGTCAGGGCTCTTGCCTCCATTAAATACATATATGAGACTTTGTAATTTGGTTTTTAGGAAAAAGAGACACAGTGTGGCAGCTAGTGGTCAGTGGTCAGGGTTCTCACCGGTCAATCTTTTTTTAGTATTGTCTCCTTTTCACCCTTGAGCTTTAGGCATGTTACTTAGCTACTTGGAATCTCAGTTTTCCTGATACTTGTCTTTCTTAAAGTAACATCACAACTAAAGTGATATGAACAGTAAGAAAGGATTTCTAAATCTGAGAAGAGGGTGGTTTATAACCTGGGTTATAAAAAATAATGGTAGTCTATTCTCATGACTCTTGTGCACTGAGATATTTGACCTGTGTGACCTCGGAGATCCCCCTGCTTCCCCCTCCTCCCTTCCAGCTCTCGTGTTCTCTTTGCCTCCTCCAGGTGTTGGTTCTCTCTTGAGAATCCCCAGGATGAACATGACTAAGCATTTCCTCTCGAGTAAAACGTTCTGGCACCTTTCTTCTCCCTGGGGTCATGTTTCTTAGGACATTGACCTGATGCTTGATTCTTTCCTTGTTCCAGCTTAAATTTAAGTGACTAGGTAAAATAGTAGCAGGTGAATCCTGTTGATCTCTGGTGGCAGATAGAGTGCTTTTTTGGCTGTCTCAATTCTTTTAAAACTGTCAGTCCCTTTATTGAAGCACCTGCTAAAGATCAGCCTGGTGTAATTTCTATAAAGAGGAGCCTGTCTGTAGGCAAGTATGACACCTTTACCAATGGAAGTCCTTAACATTAGGATGAGGCATGCTGCCACATGGATCAGGGGACATTTATGTATGAGCAAAAAAGTATTAACCAAGGAGAAAAGTATCCGCTCCCCAAAAGAGAAGTCATTTGCTAATGAGAATGATTTATTGTGTTTTTATTTAATAATGTGCCTTTTAATGTTCCTTTTGCCAACTTTCCACTTACAATTAGAATTTCTTTCTTTTTGTGAAAAGAATACAACTTCTCAGAATGTAAGCAAGCGACCCATGCAGCAAATGCAGCCCACTGCGCCAAGGAACAGCAACTTGCGTGAATTACCCATCGCGCCATCACACGTGATCGAAATGAGCAGCAGCCGCTGCTCTGCCACACCCTCAGCGCAAGTGAAACCTATCATCAGCTCGTCACCACCCTCGCGGGCCGTGGCGGCTTCCAGGAGCTCACAGGGAAAGACGGAAGTGAAAGTCAAGCCCGCTAGCCCTGTGGCTCAACCTAAAGAAGAAGCAAAAACAGAACCAGAGGTAGGACACTTCTCTTATTAACAAATGTTGGTCTCAAACAAGAAGCCTTATAATCAACTTGGATGTCTCAGTTCGCTCTCACTTAGTTATTCACAAAATCTTCCTGCTTTTTTCACCTGGGCCTTTTTTTTTAACCTAACAGCTGTGTTTATTAAAAAAAACACTGTATTCTCTCTAGTTTACAAGATTAGATTTTATTTATGTACGTGTACAGTTACTGTTTTGTTATATAGAATTGACATATACTGGGGCTTAAACTTTTTCTGTAAAGGGCCCAAGTATTTTATAGATATTGTAGGCTTTATAGTCCAGACTGTCATCATTACCCCTCTCGTCGTTTTAGCACAAAGGCGATTTAAATATAGTTCTTCAGCCAATAGATGTGGCTGCGTTCCAGTAAAACTTTAAAGTATAAGACCAGGTGGTGGACCAGATTCAGCCCGTGGGGTGTCATGTGCCGACACCTGGTGAATCCCGTAGGATTCTACGACTGTTTCTTAATTTACACTATTAACTTCTAGAAGATAGTACCAATTTTCTTGTTGGTCTTTAAGATTTCTGGGGGTTTGCTTTGTGTTGAATTACAATTGTATATGTTGTTGCTGCTGTTTCTAATTTTTCAGTAGGCTCAGAATGTAGTAAGTATGAATAATCAATGCAGCTCAGTCTTTACCTGGCTTTAGTCAAGGCCGTCTTCTTCCACAAGCCTCAGTCTCTTCATCTGGTAAAGTGGGGTCGGCCAGGGCGGCCTGTGCCGAGGGCTGGCACCTCGAGGGCGTGTCAGCCTTAGTGAAATGTGTATGGAGTGCTCTGAAGCAGTGCAATGAATTAAACTTGTCCAATATCGGTGTCATGAAGAATGACTTTAGATAAGAATTTAGGCAAGTCATGCTTTCTTAGTTTCATAAAAACCAGTTAACACTGGTTTTACCTTTTAATCAGTTCATTTTTTTTCAGTCAGATTTTCTTCTGATACATTATTGTAGCAGCTGTAATGTGTTGTTTACCAAATTCGAAGTACAAAGTTGAAATATTAACATACGATGAACTCTTAATTAGAACACAGGTGACTTTTGGTTTTAAAATCAGTATGTGAAAAAATAATGTAGATTTACAAACTGGATTAGAATAGTTTGTAAAGAAGTCTTTGATAAAAGTTTTATTATGCTTCTAGTGTATATAGCCAGCTTCTGACGCAGTATGTATAACTGATTTGCTTCAGAAAAATGAAGTCACACACTCGTTACTTATATAACAATAGGGCTACCTAGTAGGGGAAGTTACCTTTCAGGTATCCTGCTGGCACATCTGGCTCTCAGTTCCTTCCATGATAGCTGATTTAGGCAAACTTCTAAAGGATTCTTCCATAGAGTTATTTCAAAAAAATGCCTTGAGTGAAATGGAACCTGTAGGTTGCTGTAGTATAAACGGAATGTCTTGAATTATTTTCTTTTAATTTTCTCTCTGTATATAAAGGGGACCAAGATTATATATATTTTTTTACTTTTTAAAAGAAAGGTCTTCTATTTGTTTTGCTTAGCTAACTGTGACTTATTTTCTTATGTCCCCTGAACTTGATGATGATATAATATAGGGTGAATCTGCTTAGTCTAGTCTTTCCAAGTATTTCAGTTGCTGTTCTGAACATGCTTTAACTCTTTCTTGACTGCATGGGAAGAAATTCCAATGACTAGTAATTCTTCCTGTGTTTTGAGGCAGTGGCGCCTTGGGTCCTGTTAATATGTCCCCGGCCGTCTGCTCCCCCGATGCCCATGTCCCTTCTGTCCACTATCCTCCCGGATGTCACGTCTTGCTCTGTATGCCTGCCTGTATAAACAGCCTCTCACCCACCTTCATTTTTGCGGTTTGAAATCTGCCCTAGATATGAAATTAGAGAAGAGAGTTGGTCAGAATTGCTTCCAGGTCGACAAGTAATCCCTGAGTGAGGGCTGGCACTAGGCGTTCAAGCTCCAGGGCACCAGCCGACTCCTCAGCTGTGCTTTTGTCCTCAGTTCCTAATTCTTAAGGTTTATTTAGGGAAAGTAAGATGGTGAAATAGCTGAATTCTAGATAGATTAAATCTTGTTACATTCTTTTATACGGGGTCTGTGGATATGGATGATTTTTAAAGAATATTATAATTCTTTAAAGAATATTATAATTCTTTAAAAATGCTTAACTTTCTATACATTTTCCTTATTGGATGCTTTTTATGAAAGTTACTGGACTTGTTCAAAGATTTTTTTGTATTGTCTTGCAGAATGGTTTGGAGCTTGGAATATTAAAGGCGTTCCTTATATACCATTAATATTCCAATACTGCAATTGGCAACATTTTGATTCTGAGGAGAGTGCATGAGTTCAAGGTCAGAGAGATTGACTTGTGCTGTTCATTATAACCAATTATTCTGTGACAAATGAGTTTGAGATCAGGCTGAAAATTCTGTACGAAAAATCAATAGTTCTAATCAGAGCCTTTCAGGTCATTTACACCCCACCTTTTGTTGGTTTGTCAGGGAAGAGCCAGATAAAACCTGTGTGACAGCAGGCCTCCCTACTGCTGCCATTCCTGTTTGAAACATATTTTGATTCTTAAATGAATAGTTTAATTGGTTTTAAACTTGTAAATGAGTGGAAATTTACATTATTTCATTTTTAATATTCTGATAAGATTTTCCAAATTAGCTTTAGCTGTGTGGTTTTTTTTCCCCTCTCCCCAGAGGAAGGAGTTATACTTAAAGTCTTCAAACAGATTATGAATGACTTCTTTCAGAATCTGAATTAAAGGACTTTTGGTAAATGTCTTCTTGTAGTTTATTGAAATGGACTGGAATGGCCACCTTGCCTGTATAGCAAAGTGAACTGTGTATGTTTTCCATTTTAGTTTCCTGATGAAGATGAGGAAACAAGGTTATATCGCTTAAAGATAGAAGAACAGAAACGCCTAAGAGAAGAAATCCTGAAACAGAAGGAGTTACGGCGGCAGCAGCAGGCTGGTGCCAGGAAGAAGGAGCTGCTGGAGAGACTCGCGCAGCAGCAGCAGCAGCAGCTCTATGCTCCCCCACCCCCAGCGGAGCAGGAAGATCAGGCGCTGTCACCATCACCCACCAATGGTAACCCACTGTTGCCCTTTCCAGGTGCACAGGTCAGACAAAATGTGAAAAACAGACTTCTTGTTAAAAACCAGGATGTCAGTATTTCAACCGTTCAGCCCAAAACATCAAATTTTGTACCATCCAGTGCCAACATGCAGTATCAAGGACAACAGATGAAACCACTGAAACATTTGAGACAGACCAGAACAGTTCCTCAAAGTCAGACTCAGCCGCTGCATAAAGTACTCCAGATCAAACCCACAGATGTGGAGGAGCCAGCTGTGCCCCAGACTCCTCGAGTGGCATCCATCCAGGGCCGGCCCCAGGACACAAAGCCTGGCGTGAAAAGGACTGTCACGCACAGGACAAACAGTGGTGGTGGAGACGGGCCCCACATCAGCTCCAAGGTCAGGGTGATTAAGCTGTCAGGTGGGGTAAGTTGACAAGTTTTATGACAGCTTCTTTGAGTCTGTGTTTCACATAGAATGCCCTCATTTGCAGAGAATATTTTTGAAGAAAGAGTTAAAAATTACCTCTGTTGCAGTCTTGTAACCAACCTCTACCTACTCGAAGTTGGTATAAGAGTTGTCGCTTGACGGCGGGCATATGTTCTGAGAAATGTGGTGTTAGGCAGTTTCGTCATTGTCTAAACATCCTAGCATGTACTCACGCACAGATGGCACAGCCTGCTGCACACCTAGGCTGTACGGTACAGCCTGTTGCTCCCTGGCCACAAGTCTGTGCAGCATGTTACTGTACTGAATGCTGTAGGCAGTTGTCACACAGTGGTGAGTAGTTGTGTGTCGAAATGTATCTAACATAGTGAAGGTACAGTAAAAATACAGCGTCATAACCTCATGGGACTGCCTTTGCAGGTGTCGCCCATCTGAGCAGAATGTTGTTATGAGGCA
This sequence comes from Macaca mulatta, assembly GCF_049350105.2. NCBI lineage: Eukaryota > Metazoa > Chordata > Mammalia > Primates > Cercopithecidae > Macaca > Macaca mulatta. The sequence continues at coordinate 195,202,670 of NC_133408.1, forward strand.
CGTGTTTTAGTTTTCTCTTTTGAGTCTTAATGAAAGGCCAGTGTGACAATCCCTAAATTAGATATTACTCAGTTTCAGCTGCTTCTTGTAGATAATTTGTGATAAAATCATTACGTTTGTTTTGGAGATAACTTTTCCTTTACACAAATCCTTTGTTGTGTATAGCTTTAGATTCAGTGAGCAGCTGTGGGCACAGTGGGAGTGTGGGCAGCGCAGGTGTGTGTCTCATTTTCATCAACTTTGTCCCAGACTACTGGACTACTACTAGTTTTCTGTTTTCAGTTTGCCCTATTAAAAAAAAAAAAAAGACATCATAGAATTTAGAATTGAAGTCCTGTATGCTCTTACCACATGCTTTCAGAAGTGGAGCATGCCTCATTTCTTTCTCTTTCTTTTGATCAGTGTCCATATCAGGTCATTTTCAGTCAGGCACAGGAAGTCCAGTTTTCCACTATAGTTTGGATAAGTTAGTTCAGCACTCTAAAATAAAACCAGTCACTGCAGATAGATTTCCACTGCAGAAGATTCTTCCATAGAGAAGTCTGTCGAACACTTGCTTCTTTATCCCACCATATAGTCTTACTTAGTTGTGGTAAGTAGCTCTCATCTGTTGTTTTCATGAAAACGAATTCTATAACAAATTCTATGGTCTCTGTAGTTGCTGTGCTCTATAAAAGTGCTATTCATTGTATGCAATTTTACACTGTAAACTGAGGAAGAAAGTAGGAATGTTGTAAACATAGGCTTCTAGAGTAAACCAGCTAGCAATGATTGCTGTGAAAGACACAAAAAATACATATAGTAAAAAAAGAAAATAACATCTCTCTTTTAGTCCATTTCAGGATGGTAGGACATGTGAGCATGTGAAGGAATACGTTACTTCAGCTCCTTGCTTGTGCTTAAGAATAACTCATTTTGTTGGTTAATTAGCTGAGATTTAGTGCTTTTAATTCTTGGTTTGTGGAACAAAACTATGACTTTTTCATGTGCTATAAGAAAATTTGTACAAAATACTATAATTAGAAGTTCTATATGTAGAATATCCAGTAGGATGCATAATTTTGTTTTATCTGAATCTGTTTTCTCACATCTATTCATTGTAATTAGAAATGTTGAGAAGAATTGTATTACATACACATGTTTTCATATTACATGAATTTGTTACCTTTCGGTGAGAACTCAAGCACTCCTTAGTTTCTTCAGTGCTTATGGCCCTTTTGCTTTTGACCTTGTTTTTAGGTATACTGTGTTAATCAGTGTCTCATTCTTTTACTTGTGTTACAAACTTTTTAAGATGAGATGTTGACCATTGTTGGCAATTAGGCCTTTTCCCATAGCAGCCAGAACTGGTGCTGTTTATTACAGTGGCCAATGTAGAGGGCTGCATGTACTCTGCACTGGCAGGCTGGGAAGTGAAGGGTCCGGTTTCTACCATCAAAGAGCAGCTTTTACACTCATAAACAGCTTTCCTTTAAAAGAATTTTATCTACGTGAATTTTTACTCTTTTTCTCCAATGGAAAAAATTTATTTTTATATCAGACCTAATTCCAAAGTTATGCTAATTTTACAATAAATAGGAAAAGCAAAGGATTTTTTCATGAAAATAGCTGTCAAACCAGTACTTTGGAACAGCTCTTTATCTTTCACCTCAAGTTAACTAGCCCACATGTTAGAGTATCTTAGAGTTTACTCAGGCCCCTCCAATAGCACATTGGCACTTTTGACCTAGCAGGGAAGATCTCTTGTTCATATTTCTCTGAACCAGAACAAACAGTATTTGCCTAGTGGCCTTGTTATTTGTTTTTTTTTGTGGGTGAGGACTCTTTGAACATATTGCTAATGGTGGTTAATTGCAAATTGTGCTTATTTCAGACAATACAAAAAGGAAATGTTTATTCTGGCTTGTGTTTCTGTGCCTGATGCTGCTGAGGCATTCTCTGCACCTGGGGACTGTGATCTTAACGCTCAGGGATGTTTTCTGCCTTCAGAATCTTAACGAGCTGAGGGCTGAGCAGGCCTTGGCTGACAGGGGCGTAGCGTTTGGGGAGGATTAACTTGTACATAGTACCTATACAGAATATCATTATATACATTTTAGTTTTATGATTACTTATTTAATAAAAACATTTTATTGTTGGTTCATGTTTCCCATTTTTTCTAACCTAAACTATATCCTAACCTAACCTAAATTTTCTAATTTAACTAGTGTAACTAAATCTAATGCATTTAATTAAATTATTCTTTGCATTCAGTAGCCTCCTAATTCTTCACGTCTCTAGACAGGATAGTGAACTGTCTTTGCGTAGTGCCATTCAAGAACTTGTGCTCTGGTTGGTGGGTGACTGCAGTTAAAATATGTGTCCACAGGATTCTTCACATGTTTATGAAAGCACAGTTTTCTTGCTTTTCTTACTACGATATACAACTTAATTAGGTTTCTGTGAGTATACTCATGTCTATGAGGCAATTGTGAATCGAGTGGAGTTTTCTTCTATATTTTCGATATTTCATTACTTACAATGAAATAATTTATCGTTGGATTTTATTAAACTGGATTTTCTGAAAAGTAAGGGAGGCCGAGTCTTAAGACCGTAGGTTTTTGCAGTCTGCCCTGTGGTTAATTATATCGCCTTTCAGGTGATTTTCCTTGGTCCTTGTCATTGTAAGAGAACGTCTAGTCCTTTCATGGTGGTCCCTTTTGTGGCTGCTGCTGCAGTATGCGTGCGCATAGGGAACAGTTCTGAAAAGAAATGAACAGCATGATTCCTGGTATTGTTTCTTACATGATTGTGTTGACTAGGGTCAGCGTCTTGGTTTAAAGCTTGAAAAGTGACTCTGCAGATTCAGGGGCTCATTGCTGGCATCGTGTTTGCTGTTGGCTGCTCTGAAATTTCTTGCTGTAGAGTATAGCGATCGGAGCCTTTCTGTAGGACTGAGAGCTCACCTGTGCACGCAGTCATGTGATGGGGTAAAGCAGTGTGGCTTTGGGTGTAGAAAGACTCCTGTTTGAATAGTTGTCTGTTGTTTGGGACCCTGAACATTCATTTCATTTTTCTGAACTTTAATTTCCAATCTGCAGGTGGGGTTAATAAGTCTGCTATGAGGAGTCAACAAACGAAAGCTTCTGGTACACAGAAGCACTTCCTAACTTCCCATTTTCTTTGTAGAATGCTTCTAAGGCCCCTTTTAGAAATATGTGATTTTATGCCGGATAGTAGCAGTGGCTATCATTTATTAAGTGTCGAGCATGTACTCTCAACATCCTTCTGAGGCGAGTGCATCGAACCTCAAAGAGGTTTTGTAACTAGCCTAGGGCCACACAACTACTAAGTGGGAGAGCTGGGCTTCCAACTGTGGTTTAATGCTGAATCTTATGCTCTTTACCCATCTGCTGTGTTTTTCATGGTGTTATTTATTTCTTGATTAGTACAATACTCTACTGTTAGCAGTCCGGATTGACTGGGAAAATGCTTAATGGGGGCTCCTGGGATGATGGTGATGATGATGATGATTAGGTTTCATTTTGGTTGCCAACGCAACTGACTGATAGTGACTGCCTGGAACATTAGGCTGAGAAGGATTTGATATACGAAAAAGCAGCCTGGTTGGTGAGTAGCCTCAGCTGTGAATAGAGGCCTGGCGAGTGGCTGGGGTTCCATCATCCTGGTTCCAGAACCTGGGCCGCTGGCCCAGGAAAGGGAGTGCATATTGTGTCCTGGTTAAGTATAGCCATCATTTGCTATGTGCTGTGAATCTATCCTTGAACATTTCTGTGTGAATCAAATTAAATCACATTTTACATTTAAAACTTTGAAGGGAAATATTAGGGGAATTTGAAATGGAAAGAGATCTTTTGTTTTGAGGCTCATCAATCTCTATGTGAATTTCCATTTTTTTTCACTCATTTTATTGTCTGGATTTGCTAGGTGAGATTACAAAAGGAACATATTAATGCTACTTGTAAGTAGTGTTAGATAGCAGGAAATACTGCTAAAATTTCATGTGCCTTCCTATTAAGTAAATAGTTCATCTATAGAATTATATTTGATGGAATGGTTCTCTTTTAATTACTTAGAATATAGAAATATTCTTCATTTGCCCATTTCTCAGAAAGCTATTTTTAAGTGTTTAAGAAACCAAAAGAACAACCTTGTTACATTATAATTTTATTCATAACCAAGACATAATTCCCAGAAAAACAATTCAAGTAATAACAGAGCAAATATAAAAAGTATAAGATGTTTACTTAGTGTAAACTTACTGTAGTCATCTAAAACCGTTCTGCGTGATTAAACACAAGAAAGGGGAATTAGAACAAACATGGGCCAGGGGAAATTCTTTGCCTTAGGCGTTCAGTTTCTGTCTTCCTATTTAAGGAAATGGTATAGTCTTTGAAGCGTTTGCATCTTGGTTTTCATTTTGCATCTCTGTAACCTTGGTTACCTGGCCTGAATGAATCCCAGTTTCCTCATCAGTACAATGAGAACCAACTGTCCTCCCAGGATCCTTGCAAGGATTAATTGTCATAATCATGTAAAGTGAGTGGCACAGTGCTTGAGTATATGATAATAGCTCAATAAATGTTACTACCCTTTCAGTTGAAGGAAAAAGAATTTTTTTTTTTTTTTGGAGTGGCTGTTTATAGTGTTTTTTAAGAAAATGAGAGCAAATATTGAATTCAGCTGCTTTGTTCTAATCAAGATAATGAAAATTTTAAGAATTTGGCAGCACATTAAGTAAACAGTCCTTTATTCTGTTGGCCGCACAGAGAAATGGGAAAAGCACAGAATGCCCCCGCAGGAAAGCCAGCTGTCCAATTGTGATGCTCCTGTATTTTATTTTTGAAGGGCTGTCAAAATGCTACATGCCGAAGGTCCCAGTTTATTTGTGGGATCATGCTCTTGTGGTGTTGGACTGCATTTGTAAATTTCTTCCCTTTCTACCTTCTCAAAAGTTATTCCCACTTTTGGAATGATATGTATATATACCTGATCTCTTTTGTGGAGCTTGAGGAGGTGGGAAGGGGAATGCTTTAATATAATTTTAGTTGAAGAACAGTAGGAGAAACTCATATGCGTCCTTTATCAGATTCACCAGTTGTTTACATTTTGTCAAGTTTGCTTTATCCTGGTCTTTTTGCCCATTTGCATGCACAAAAACCTTCTTTCCCAAACCTTTGAGAGAGTAGGTTGGAGACATGGTATGTTACCTCAGAACACAGATATCCTCTTACAAAACCACAATTATACATTATCAAAAATAAAAATGCTGTGAACCGATGCAATACTGTCATCTTATTCATAGTATATATTTCGATTTTATTCACTGGCCCAATTATGTCCTCTGTAGCTACCCCCACCTTGCCAGGGTCTAGTCCAGGATCATGCGTTGTATTCATCGTGTCCCCTAAATCTGTTGTTTCTTGCCCTTGACCTTTTGAAAGAGCAGAGGGAATGCCCTTTAATTTGGGTTATCTTAGGATTCGTCCTGATCAGTTTTGGGTTGTCCATATTTGGCAGGAACACCCCAGAGGGGATATCGGGTCCTTCCCAGTGCATTCAGTTGGGAGGCTTGTCTAGTATTGACGGGATTAACTTCGATGGGGCGAGGGGTGGGTAAAAGTGGTGTTTGCCAAGCCTCTCCTCTGCAATGTTACAGTTTTACCCTTTGTAATTGGTAAGTAATTTATAGGAAGATACTTTGAGACTATTGGGACTATATAAATATCCCATTTCTCATCAAATTTTCACTATTGTTAGCAGGCACTGAAGTTTTTCTAATGCCAACACTCCTGTACTTGTTAGCTGTCATAGTCCTGCTGTGATAATTTACTCTTCTCCTTCCTTTATTTGTTCATTTATTTATGTCAGTATGGGCTTATGAATTCTTACTTTATGCAATGAACTGTCACTGTCATTATTTATGTTGCTGTTAGAATTGTCCCAGATTGACCAGGGAGAGCCCCTTTAAACTGGCTTCTGTGTCCTTTGATTTGTTGCCGTTACTCTTGGAGCATGTCCTCACTTCCTGGTGCGAGAAGGCGCTCCTCCCCTGCCTGGGCTCGGGACTCAGTCCCGCCGCTTGTGGGCTCGGGACTCAGTCCCGCCGCTTGGAAGCTCCAGGTCCTCGGAGTGGAGGTCTCAGAGCCGTTTTTGCCCACGGCTTTTGGCTGTCCTCGCTTTCGGGCCCGCTCAGCACAGTTTTGATTCTTCTACAGTGAGTTGCAAAGAAAGGAAAATGGCTCATACAGATACTGCTTGAATCAGTTGGATTTTGTTTTATACTATGTTTTTTGAAATAGGTCATTGGTGGGAATTAGGCAGTAATTTTTGCTATTTTGATTTCATTTTTTGAATTATTGTAGTTAATAGTTCTAAGAATTAAACATTACTATTTAGATATTTAAAGTGAGTCCCTCATCCTCTATAAACCCAAACAAAAGATTGACAGTCATTATTTGCACATTTTGTTGAGGTTCTAACCTAAGTGTTGATACGTGGAAGGGCATGAGACACAGCTGAGCACTGAGTTGAGCGCTGGGCAGAAACGTGCATCACATGCTTCTGAGGCTGCCTATCACCCTGTGGGAACCGCTGGCCTAAGAAGCCGTGGAAATTCCTCAGCACTGTGGTCGGGAGTAGAATTTCCTACTGTCACTCCTGCTCCTTTTCTGGATGTGCCATCTCTGGCCCACTTGCTACTTTGGATCCAACTTAAGTGGGTCGTCTTCTGGGACGCCTCCCTGGATGGCTGCTCCCACACACTGCTCCTCTGCAGCCCGGTCTTCCCATCTGACCGTGTGTTTTCAGAGCCGGCTCTTGATGTTACTGCTGCTTACCTGAGTGGGGGTTTGGTCTTTTTTTGTGTGTCCAGGATGTAAGGCAATTTCAAGTACATTATAAATGTTTAAGATTTTTAAATACTATGTTGAAAATGGCAACATGGCTTGCATTCTCTTACTGAAATAGCACAGGAGGAATTAGCAGTGTTCTTACCCCTTTCCCCAGTACTTCTGATGATCAAAGTAGTAGTTTCTGTTGACATTTAGATGATACCGGTAAATGAGCAAAATTTGGAAAGAGACCAAAAACATGAATCATTACTAATTCTTCTAGGCATTATTTCATGCAAAAATTTATTATCACCTCCTGAGAGTCCTCCTCTATTCATTTTGCAAAATGGGATATTTCACATCCTGTTTTGCTGCTTTTTGAATTGTGTTAAGTGGTGAATCTGCAGTGGTAACTTGTTTGCGGTGAAGACTCATGCAAAGGCAGAGCCTCCGCCTTGTGAATGTCATTCAGGGGAATCCACGTTTTTGGCCTCTAAGGTCTCGGACAGGAGGATGCCGCTGTTCTCGTCGCTTGATTTCTGGCAGAAGGTGACTTCCTAGGATGGTCTCTGGCAGTGCCTGGTAGTGGATGAGTAGCAGAGCTAAGAGGAGCTGAGAGGGGCCAGATAGAAGCGACTCAGGAATAAGCTTCCAGAGTCTGAACCTGCCCATGAGAAGGGCAGAGCTGCAGGTGGATTTCCGACAGGACAGTTCTGGGAAGACCAGGCAGGAAGGGAGACTGAGTGTAAATGGCTTTTGACCCAGAGGTGGGGGCCATGAGAGATGCACATCCAGGTGCTTGGGGAAGGGGGAGGTACGTGGAGGAGCAGGGCAGGCACCTCATGCTGGCCAAGTTGGCTGGGTGGAGTTTGACCTCATTTGTTTAAAGGTGCTAATGAGTGGTAAAATGGGCAACAGGCAAATAGCAGAAGAGTGAAAGAAAAATAGGGCATATAGAATCCTGATTAATCGCTTATTTGATAAGATGTACAGTCTAGCATCTTCCTTTTGGAGGAGAAACAGTTGTGCATGAATACTTGTTTTTAAGAGCTTTGAAATGTCTTAGTGTGGGCAGAATTGATAATTTCCAAAGAGACTACTTTTTAAGCATTGTTAATCATGTGGCCTCTAAACATGGCAAGATAGACCATTGGTCATTAGAGGACAGAAATTATTTTGAACACATAAGAATTTCCATACTCATTAATTTATGATTTTTTTTAGGGGTATGATGTTAGGGAGTAAAATTAGCAGGTGAATCAGAAGTTAATTCACCTTCAGTTAGGAATCAGGATTAGTTCACTCACCCGCCCCAGCAGAAGGGGAATCTGCTTTCTTCAGTGTCTTAGGTAACTTCCCTCCCCTAACTTTCAACAGCCTACCCAGATAGGACCCTGGTCACCTGTTCTGCAGAACTTGCTCAGTGCTGCAGAGCAGGTCCTTGTGGAAGGGCCACTTTTTGGAGCCTGGGGCTGCACCCCTGTGTGAGGGACTGTGGCTGGGAGAGCTAGACTTCATGCCCTGCCTCGTAAGCCACAGCATCCAGAGGCACCTGGCTCACTTTAGTAATCCTCTTCTTTTTAGACTGGTAAGTTTGTGCTGTCTCGAAATTGGACAGTCCTGGAGTATGAGATCCCCGCAGAGGCTGAAGGCTTTGATTTGTTCCTTCAGAGGCCAGTTCATTTTGCTTTTTAAAGATCGCCACAGGCCTAATGTCAGAAAGGTAGACTGTTAAGAGAGAGAGCAAGCACTTGAATAACTGTGCCATGTTCTCACCATACTGTACTAGAAAGTCAAATGCATGAGCTGAGAGAACCCTTTTCGTTGATGAAGCTTGGTAGTTAGGAGGTCTGTCAACCTGGTCTCTCTAACCTTATGGATTTGGTTTTAGTTCTGCATGTGTAGACCCATTTCCAGATAGGCAGTAGTTTAGATGTAAGTGCTCCCAATGTTTTGCATGCTTGGTATTTCATAAGGATAATTTATCACAGAGAAGGAAGAGAATGTGAGCCTGTTTATTCATATTTTCTTTTACTTTCTTTAATCCAGTAATCTTCAGAGAAAAAAATAGTGGAGCCCTAAATGTATTTATATTTAGAAACTCCGTATAGCATGCATATCATTTATTGTCCACAGTTTGAGTGAGCTTTATAAAGATTACAGGGATAGGCCCAGCATTGTTGTGGTTAATAGAAACCTGTTCAGTGAGGTCTCTGGACTGTAAGATCAGCAACACTAGCGGTGACAGTGAAGTATGGCCTTATCGAAAGGAGAATTCATAAGAGGCTGCCCTGGGACACTACACCCCTGTCCTTCTGTGTGTCCTGACAATGTTATCTGTCCTCTCAGTACGGAGTATCAAATGTCTGTCATGAGTACAGAAATTAATTTAATGTCACCTGAAGACATGCAATTAATCTTTTAGAGGTTTTCATAATACCTTTACAGAAAGAGTTGCCAGTTTGGCGGATTTGGATTTTGGGGTTTAGAAGAAGATAAGGAAAATTAATTTTTCATCAGGGTTAATACAAGTTAGCAGGGCCACAAAGGCTGAGAAAAATGGTTGGGGAATTTGTCAAGTGTTGTCACTCTAGAATAATGCTGCTTAACGTCTGATAGGTATAATCAAGAGTTGAGATTTCTATAGAGGGGGGTTAATCAATTTGCTCGCTAGTGAATGCACATCAGTGATAGCACTTCTTCATGGGGTTTAAGAATGAAAATAAGATTTGATCTGTCAAATTGCAAGAAGCCCTGACAATATCAATAGGTGTTTTTATCTATGCATTTAAACCATTTGTTATAAGTAAATTTGTCCTGCTAATGTTGGGGGCTACAGACCTCTTTTTTTTGTAATGATTAGGCTGATAAAAAGTATTCCCTAAGCTTACTTAATTCAAATAGTAATATATATATATATATATTTAAAAAAACCTCATCTAAAAAGCGATTTTTATAGTATTAAAAGATAATCATTTGTGGGAAAAAAAAGTTTCTGGTTTGACCTGAGATAACAAAACTTCTTTTCTCTATCCGGTGCTTTGGAGGAAGTAGAAGATATTTAAAATGTTGTCCGAACCTAGTGTTGCTTAAAGAGTTAAAAAGCGAACACCACCCTGGAGAAATTAAGTTTCAAAGCAAACATACTTTGTATGAATAGAATGTAGTCTGTCACCCACATACAACACTTACATGCGGACGTTAAGATAACAGCTTTCTAAAATTCAATTTGAATCAACAGTATTTTAAAATTTAGTTAAGTACTAGTAATTTTAGGATCTCGTTCAATGCTATAATTATATGCGTAATTATAACCTTATAGAAGACTTATAAATAAATGGGTCGATTTAATTTGGATTGGTTCTTAGTCAAATCTTGTCTATGTGTGTGAGTATAGGTATAAAAATATGTAATCAATTTGTTTCTCAGATGTAATCAGTTGAATTTGTTCCTGGTTATTTGTACTACAACATACTGAAATCAAAAGTCAAAATCAGGAAATTGTTCTGGTATATGCAGTAAAAGGAATTGAAAGCGTTGTTTCCAAATTGTTCATGCCATATCAATTGGGCCAAGTGTGAGTCTAGTGCGTTGCAGTTAACTCCTCTCGTGGTGGTGCACTCTGCTTGCTATTTGTTCTAAGAGGTGACATGAAATGGCAGCTGGGATCGTGATATTTAATCTGAGCATGTTGGGAACCCAGGAGAGGCCGAATATTACTGTGTGCTGCCGGTGAGTTGGAGTGAATGGTAAAACCCCAGGCGAAAGCTCAAGTTGCAAAGTAGGCAGCAAAGTTTGGGCAGAAACGTCACCAGCAATTTCCAGATAGCCAGGTAGCTCAGTGGTGGGTAGCATCTGCGGTATCTGGGTAGTATCAAAACCGGTATTTTCCTCACCCCAGCATGGCTGTCGTAATACCTGATTTTGTGGCTAAAACAGGACTTGTCAATTTGCAAGTAATGATCAGGACCACCAAGCTGTATCGGATGCCATTCAGAGTAATGCTTGCCTACTTCTTGACAGAGATCGTAGGTATCAACTACAGTATGGGCTGAAGTGTACCTTGAAATAAATATCTGTCCATTGGGAAAGGTGAAATGAAAATTTTCTCAAAAACAAAACCACCAATAAAATAAAATTTGAATGTGATCCACAGAATCCAAAGGGACAAGTTGTTGAATCGAAGAGTCAACGGGAGAATTTGACCCGCAGGTAGAAGTGGTTCACCTGATCCAAACCACACTCCTGGCCGCAACCTAGGGATGTGTATGCTAGTTTACATCCTAGTGTGAACTGGAATAAAACCCAGAAACTTGAAATTGTTCTGTAGAATTAGCTTTTCCTCATGCTGAGTCAAAAGAGAATAATTGTTCTTTTAATTAGAAAAAAAAAACCAACTCATTTTTTTCTTACAAAATGAAACAACCTTTTACTTATATTCAAGCATTCAGTGCTTAGCATGATCTTCAGAAAAATTCAGAAGCACAGCATTATAGTAACCCTTCATTTAATTAAAGTGATTTAATTGTTGATCCTGTTTGTTTCAACTCTCACTGAATATAGTTTCAAATTATGTTAGCGTAAACTCCCCTGGTTTTGGAGCCACAAAGATGTTCCAGCGCCTACTGGGTGACTGAAGTTTGTTTAATGGGCACAGTGAGGATAATAATACTTAACTCTCAGGGAGGTGTATTAGGCAGTGCTTGCACTGCTATAAAGAAATACCTGAAACTGGATAATTTATAAAGAGAAGAGGTTTAATTGGCTCAGGGTTCTGCAGGCTTTACAGGAAGCATGGTGCTGGCATCTGCTTGGCTTCTTGGGAGGCATCACGAAGCTTCCAATCATGGTGGAACGCAGAGTGGGGAGCAGGCGCATTTCATGGCGAAAGTAGGAGCGTGGTGGTGCGGCGGGGGGCGTGCGCCACGCACTCTGAATGGCTAGATCTCTCGTGAACTCAGAGCTTGCTTATCACCAAGGGGATGGCCTGAGCCATTCACAGTCATCTGCCCCTTGATCCAAACACCTCCCACTAACCCCCACCTCCAGCACTGGGGATAACTTCAACAGAAGGTTTGGGGAGGGACAAAATACCAAAGCTACATCAGTGGGACTGAAGGAAAACAATGTCTGTACAGACCCTAGTACATTTCTCGTCCTATTGTAGACAGTCAACGGATATGAGCTATGGATTATTTCACCGCCAGTACTAAGGGAATATGTTGAATAATACCAAAACTCTTGATGATTAAGATCCCAGGAGTGCCTTAGAAGTTTCCATTATAAAGTTTTATGATATCATTTGTTGCTATATAACAGGGGCCCCAACCTTACTGGCACCAGGGACTGGTTTCTTGGAAGACAGTTTTTCCACGGACTGGGGTCGGCGGTGGGGAATGGTTTCAGGATGAAATTGTTGCACCTCAGATCATCAGACATTAGAGTCTTATAGGCAGCTACCAACCTGGATCCCTCATATGTGCAGTTCACAGTAGGATTTGCACTCCCATGAGGATGGAATACCTCTGCTGATCTGACAGGAGGCGGAGCTTAGGTGGTAATGCTTGCCCCGCCTGCTGCTTACCTCCTGCAGTGCATGCAGCCCAGTCCTAACAGGACACAGTAGTAAGGTAGTGAGGGTTGGGGACCCCTGCTGTATAAGGTACAAAAACTTGTCTTGAATATAAGCAACTCCAGAGCTTACCCAGGCAGGGCTTCTCTCTGGTGAGCAGTTTTGAAGGAAGAGTCTTTTCTTGAAAGTTGGGTAGTCGGCATCACAAGTCTCTGTCTGAAGCACCCCACTTTCTGTGTCTTGTGCTATCTGCCTGCACTGAGGACACTGTGGTGCACATGCCTCCAGGAAGCAAGAGACCATCGAGAGCCAGATCCACTGGGAAGAAAAACCAAGTAGCTGCATCCCAACCTGCCATTGGGACTGAAGACTCTGTCAGTCAGGGGCCAAGAGCTTCCCAAGTAGGGAGGGGTGCAGCGGCAGGCCCAGGAAGGCCCACACAGCCCAACGGAATGAGCAGAGGTGGCAGTAGGAGGTGAGGTCTCTGTTTGCAGGGACTGTCTCATCACAGGCCTTATTCCTGTCTTTTCAGGCCATTTCTTAGAAAGTCATCAGCAGAGTATGACACCATCACATTAGGACCCTTTCATTATGTTGCAAGATCTAGATAAGGAAATTTTAGTGTTTTTGAAACAGATGAGGAAAGGAAAGGCTTTTTGTAACACCCGTATTTCTGAACTTTAAATAGAGATCAAGCCTACTTAAAAAATAAACTTTCCTTCAATGGAAAATAAAAGTTTAGAACTTTATTTTTCAGAGTTCTTATCTGACCTTAATATCACCAGACATAAATTTTCTCCAGTGTCTTTCCCAAAATAACAATGAAGAGAACTTTTTCTTATTCGGGGTATTTATTGACTCAATGGTTATGTTCTTAATTCACAGTGTAAAAATTATCAGATTACTACAGTGTTATATGATTATCACCCAAATACACATACGCATTGTATACCTTACAACACGCAGATAATAGCATCCTACTTCTGGTGCCAGCTGTTGTTGTTAAAGTTTCCTTTCTAGACCATCTTGTTTCTAGCTTTGGGTTGCCAGGGAAACAGCGGCCAGAGCATTCGTCTTGCCGCCCATCATGTTCTATGAACATCGTTACCTTTAGGCCAAAGGTGCTGTCTCCTCTCTGCCACGTGACACTTCATGGTGCTGGGCTGAGCTGGCCTTTTATTATCTTAGTGACATGTAGTAAATATGTGTGTACTGATTGACAGTGGCTATAACCTAGTCTTCTGATACTATAATCTCTTTTTAGCACATTCAGAACTACTTAGCTTTAAAAAGTATAATCTAGTATTTACTGATTTATTCAGTAAATATTTCAGTGCCTTCTGTGTGCATGAGACATTCTGGTATGGTGAACAAAAGAGATTCACTGGGGTCTAAACCACTGGCTTCTTTCAAGCACTTACAAGACAGCAAATGCAGTCAGCATCCTTGGAGACCTAGTTGGTTAAGCTACCAGGGAGCTGATTTGGATGACCTAAGTTCATAGACGGAAGTCCTTCTTAGAGAGCAAGCCTTCCACAGTCCATGCATTTGTCCACCTTAGTGGAAAGGGTAGAAGTTGGAGAATCACAGTCAGTTAGACGGTTGTGTTGCTGAGTTGTGTGGAGAACTGAGTGGTCTGATGTCCCCTCCCCCTAACATGGGCCCTCATGGGACCTGGAGGCTGGTGTGAAGTGTTCACGCTTGTAAAGAGGAGGAACATTTTCAGTGGCAGTAGCCACTCAGTGTACTCAGCTGAACACGTGCATAGTGAATTATGAACACTGTACTCAGCTGAACACATGCATAGTGAATTTATGAATCTCACACTAAGATTGTACTGTCAGGCAACACTATTGCAATAGGATTTTAGATAAATTAATAAATGGTCACTGGTTCTCATGAAAGATGAGGGTATGTGGTATATATTTTTAGATTTTAAAACTTTTTAGTATAGAAAATTTCAAGCATGTATAAAACTAGAGAGAATTCACATAGCTGTTTAAGATACAGACTGAAGAATTGTGTACTTAGGATAGGCCCTCCCTGCCTGGTGGGATACCTGCTCACACCTTGGGTAGAAGACCTCATGGAGAAGGTTTAAGAAACACAGACTAGCCGGGCGCGGTGGCTCAAGCCTGTAATCCCAGCACTTTGGGAGGCCGAGACGGGCGGATCACGAGGTCAGGAGATCGAGACCATCCTGGCTAACACGGTGAAACCCCGTCTCTACTAAAAAATACAAAAAACTAGCTGGGCGAGGTGGCGGGCGCCTGTAGTCCCAGCTACTCGGGAGGCTGAGGCAGGAGAATGGCGTAAACCCGGGAGGCGGAGCTTGCAGTGAGCTGAGGTCCGGCCACTGCACTCCAGCCTGGGCGACAGAGCGAGACTCCGTCTCAAAAAAAAAGAAACACAGACTACCAGCCTGACTTTGGATTGTGCTAGTGGTCTGCCTTTTCACAGTGCTTCCGTTTTCATGTGGGGGTTGGGGGTAGCCCCTGTAAGATAGGAATGACTTCCAGTAAGATCAGCACGTTTCAGGAGATGATAATTCACATGATAGCGTCTTAGAGCGTTAGGTGGGAGAATCCATCTGGCTCAGTCACCCGCAGCCCTGGCTGGACAGTAGCAGATGTACCACAGGGTCCTTTCCTTTGTATAGTATGTTCCCTTGGTTAACTGGGGGGTGTTAAACCACCCTGCGCTTCCGGGATGAATCTTACCTGGTCATGAGGTGTGATCCCTTTTCTTTGCTGCTAGATTGAGTCTGCTAATATTCTGTTGGGGATTTTTTCTCACGTATGTTTATGAGGAATATTCTTTTGCAGGTGTCTTTTCTTTTGATGCCTTTGGCCTTGTATTAGGGTAATACCAGGCCCAAAGAACGCGTGGGAAAGTGCTTCTGCCTCTTCTGTTTTCTGAAAGAGATTGCTAAGCTTGGTAGTCTTTCTTCCTTAAATATTTGGTAAAACTTACTGGTGAAGCTCTTTGGGTCTTTTTCTCTGTGAATGGTTTTTAATATTTCATTGTCTTTACTTCTTAGAGTTCTATTCATATTTTCTCTTTTTCAGTCAGTTTTGGTGCTTGTGTCTCATGGAATTTGCTCATTTCATGTAAATTGTCTAGTGTGTTGATGTAAAGTTGCTTGTAATGTCTTTTTAATTTCTTAGGGTCCCTTGCGGTGATCCCTCTGTTTCCTTATTTTGGTAATTTATCTTCTCTTCTTTTTTCTTCGTCAGTATCCTTAAAGGAACATCAGTTTTTTGCTGATCTCAAAATACCAACTTTTGGTTTCACAGATTTTCTTTTTCTTTTTACCATGCTATTGCTTTTTGCTGTGATCTTTATCATTTTCCTTCCTTCTACTTGGGTTTGATTTCCTTTTTTGAGGAAGGGGGACTAGCTTCTTGAGGTAGAAACTCAAATTATTGATTTTAGATGTTTTTCCTTTTTGATGTAATTGCTTAAGTTGCACTCCCTGAATTTTGATGTGTTGTATTTTTGTTTTCATTCAGTTTAAATATTTTTTGTTCAGTGTTTGTATTGTTATTTTTATTTCTTAGCCTAGCTTCCTTGGGGTTGACCTTACTGCTGCATAGCTTAGTGGCCAGCCAGCAACTGGGAGGAGCTTGTGCTCACGTCTCTGGACCCTGCACGGCCCCCTGTGGCCAGTTATCTGTGTGTGGGTTGGGGCTTCCCAGGCAGCCATGTGGGGAGAGCCCATCTAGGCATTCTCTAGCACTTTCCGTTCTGGAATTTCCTCATTAGGTTTCTCAGATTTCTGGCTGGTGTGCTGCTTGTTCCAAACTGAACCATGACCAGAGGCCCACAGACCCATGGGCTTCCCTGTGCCTTCCCCTCCGAGGGTGCTCCACGTATGGCCAGTGCTGCTGAGGGACTTAAGGCCTTTCTGGGTTTCCGCCCTGTGCTGATGGAGCTGCCACACACGGCACTGTCCTCACAGCTCGGGAATAAGTGCTTCTCCATTTGTTTCATTTTCTTTGATTCCCAGAGGCCTCAAATGTTGTTTTGGGAAATTTTGTCCGGGTTATACTTATTTTGGAGAGAGGAGATTTGCAGACTTTTTCGTGCCACCCGTTCCTGTGTGACATTTTTCATCTCATCTTTTCTTGAGTGCCTGTTACTTTGTACAGTCTTAGCAGAATTCTTAGCTACATCCGTCTTGCCCCAATCAGTGTCCTTCTCTTTGCAGATCCCTGTGTTCCATTTGGTCTCCACAAGATACATTTGGTAGGAAAAGTGGGACAAGGATATGTGGGCTGCTTCTGAGCTGGTTGACCAGGTTGCCCTGGAGACCCTGGCACCGCTAAGCACTCTTTGGGGAGGGTTTACTATCCCGTGACTGACACTCCATCCCCGTCGATGTTGAGAGTGGGCCTGGTGCTAATAAAAGCCTCCGTCTTCCTTTTTGAATCCAAGCATCCATCCTGACATAATTAACCAGGGCAGTGTCTGCCATCCTTGCCCCTGTTCTTTCCCAGCCTCTAGCTGTTCTTTGGGAGAAACACTACTCAGTATTGAGAGTAGCTGATAGGCACCACTGTAAGACATTTTTATGCTGCCTGGAGGTGTGAACGACATCGGTGGCGCAGTTCCAGGGTGTACTTGCGTCTTCATCGATGAACAGACTGTTAATAAAACACAAAAGATAAGATTCCTGATATTTCTAAGGTTCTTCATAGAGTAATTGCGCTTCTTGGAAATCCACGTACTCTGTAGTTGCTCATGGCAATTGTAACTCTCAGCAGAAGGAAGGGAAGTTTCTAGCCAGTGTTGTGGGATGCTCTCGCGCTTCAGAACACTGTACTGGAGAGGTCAGAGTATTTGAAGTTCCTGGATCCAGAGGGGGCAGAAGGTGCTGTGATGGGTTTGGAAGACTCAGAGCCACAACCAGCAGGAATTGGGCTTGTTGCCTTCTTAGGGTAGGTTGGAATAGGAGTTAAGAGTTTAAAACCACTGCTTATGCACACTGTACATTTTAACAAGAATGCTCTTGAAAATGAATAACGCATGCTGAAAGTGAAAATGCATGTTAGATAGGAAGTATTTTGAAGGTAACCAGTGTTTCACGGAATTCAACAGCTTTTATTTTAATCGCAGACTTCTTATATGAATACAGTAATTATAAAGGGGATCTTAGTGTTTGAAATTTCAAATGTCTTGTTAGAACCTGACCACTTTCCAATGAGAATTGTCCTTACTGGCTCCACTGAAATGACAAGTTTTGAGTCACACTTATTTGAAATGGTTTTGCTTCGTGGGTGAACACTGGCTGAGGTGGGCCTCCTGATGCTGGGGAGGAGCGTTTGGTGGAGCAGACACTGAACAGTGTGCTGCCTTCTTGGTTTCAGCAGGGAGGAGAGAGCGATGGCTTTTTTCACCCAGAAGGCCAGCCCCAGCGGCTTTCCCAGCCTCCAGAAGTGGGCCCACAGCCTGCCCGCAAGGTGACGCTGACCAGGGGCGGCCTCCAGCAGCCCCCACATCCGCCAGCGGGGCCCCACGCACACTCGCCTGTCCCTCCAGGGATCAAAAGCATCCAAGGAATTCACCCTGCGAAGAAGGTACTGCTTGTTGCCTGGCGCACAGCCCTGGAAACGCGAAGGTTGGCGCGAGGCAGTGTTCAGACACGCTCTGATTTGTAGCGCGTGGCACACGATAGCACTCACATTCACAAATGAACCATCATTTCCTGTGTTCTGGCTTTGAAAACGCATTAACATTTTCACCAAAGCCTTTTCCTCTCCTGACTTATTTCACAGAACAAACCCAGAAGAGCACCCACAGCCACCCGGGAGTGTGATTGCTTCCCGCAGCTCTGAACTGTCTACCCAGCAGCATCTGCTGTGCTCTCGGGACAGCGCGTGCTGCTGCGTGTCAGCACGCTTTCCTTCCTGTGTTCACTGACTCTCCAGAAATTTCACAAATGTAAAATCAAGTGCGTGCTCATGGCCCCAGTTCAGACAGAGGAAACCGAGGTCTTTGGAGATGAAGTAACTTGCTCTAGGCCACAGTTCCCAGCTCCTTAATCCTTCCCTTAACCCTGGGGATTGGAAGGAGCTTCTCTGAGTTCAGGCTATCAGGCAAGAAGCAAAGGTGCTCACCCTCCCCTTTTCTGTTGGAGTGACTGTGCACTAGGAGCACATCCTGTCATGTACACAAGTGACAGAGTGCCCTTCCCCTCACCTGCTAGCGAGGCATCTTTCTGGCTCCCCAGAGTCTTGATAGTTTCTCTTGGTGCAGAAGCCAGTAGCACCTGTTGGGTGGAGCTATGCAGAGGGAGACCTGAATGCAGCCCTGCTTTGCACTCTGGAGGACAGCAGGCCAGCCGCTCATCCCCCCGCGTCATCTTGTCACTTAGAAGTAGTGTTACTATTAAGACGATTCTGGCTCCTTTTGAAGTCTGTTACTTCATCTCGTCTCATAAACACTTCATGATATGAGAGCAAACAAAATTCTGTTTTGTACTAGAAAACAGATGTGTAGACAGACTCAGTGATAACGCCAGTGTTAAAGTGGTGGACTCTTTAAAGATTGCTGCGGTCTGAATTTTCTTCCTTCAGGTGTCATCACTGAATATATGAGAAAAGCCTTAGAAGCACACCTCCCATACATGCACACACACAGCACACTTGAGTAGAAGCACAACCCCACACACGTGCACACACAGCACACTTGAGTTTCTTCAACTTAAACGTAAACACTCCTGTCAGTGAGGATCGTGATGTTTCCTATCTTATTTAGGCAATTGTGAGGATCTCATAAGAAGGTGCATTTAAAAAAACCTGGTGCTTGGTGTATATAAGTAGGCATTTGTTGGGGATATTATTGTTAATATCATAACTTACTCTAGTTAGAACAGAAGACTAGTTAGTTCCTACTGGTTTCCAGTCAGGGTAACTTGCAACTTTTCATGTACATTTTCCAGTGTGGTTGGTTTCTCTTGAAATAACCCCTTGTAACTGTTTTAAAGCTTACTTCACAGGCATAGTTTTGCTGCCTTCTGCAGAGTACTAAGCATTGTGGAGGTTTTCTCTTCATTTCCTTTTGTGTGTGTGCACACTCATGTCCTGAGGTTCTATTCCAGTTTCCACCTAACTTTCTGCCTTTTTCTGTGATGGACTGGGAGGCCACTTTTGCATTCTGCCCAAACTCCGGGACACAATTCGGGTAGGCCATCCGGAAACCAAGTGCCACCCATCTCCACCCTGCCTTCTGCGCTTCACCGCTGTTCTAGGCTGGAGACATCAGGCACATATGTTCTCTCTGACTTTCTAATCTGGAGAAAGTATGGGAAAGTTCAGCAGTCTCCTCCCTTTTTTTTGTTTTTGAGACGGAGTCTCGCTCTGTCACCCAGCATGGAGTGCAGTGGTGTGATCTCGGTCACTGCAAGCTCTGCCTCCCGGGTTCTCGCCATTCTCCTGCCTCAGCCTCCCAAGTAACTGGGACTACAGGCACCCGCCACGCCCAGCTTTTTTTTTTTTTTTTTTTTTTTTTTTTGGTATTTTTAGTAGAGACGGGGTTTCACCATGTTAGCCAGGATGGTCTCGATCTCCTGACCTCGTGATCCGCCCACTTCGGCCTCCCAAAGTGCTGGGATTACAGGCGTGAGCCACTGCGCCCGGCCCAGTCTCTTTTTGAAAAGTTCCTTGAGCAGTAGTTTTGAACCCTTGGCAGATTTTAAAAATGGTAATACTTGGGCCCGCCTGAGACCAGCAGAATTATACTTGAGGGTGCCTGGGTCCTCAGTCACAATTGTGTTTTGTTTCTTTTGAAAAGCCTGCAGATGATGGAAATGTGCAGCCATGGCTGAATTTCTGTTGCAGAATCTGCCTGTGAGGGTTTCAGGATAGCAAATGTAGTCTCTGCCAGCTGAGTCAGGTACATGATGCTGTGGCTTGTTGTGACTGTAAGATGGACTTAGCGCTGTGCACAACAGGTCCTGCTGAAACCAGCCTGTAATACACTAGGAGAAATGGGGGCTCTGGGACTCTCAGGACTGGATCCACATTCTTAACTGTGATTTGCAGCAAGTTTCTCAGCCTCCACGGGTGCCTGATCTACCCAGAGTGATAACACAGAGTGCCCACCGAGCACAAGTATGTGGCCCTTGGAGAGGTGCAGGCTTCATCAGCTCCTTCCTCTTCCTCCGCCTACACTTACACTTGCTGGATATTGTTGTCTCATTTAGCTATTAAAACATTCTCTAATAGTGGATAGAAAACTACAGAAAATCTTGGCCGGGCACAGTGGCTCATGCCTGTAACCCCAGCACTTTGGGAGGCCAAGACGGGTGGATCACGAGGTCAGGAGATGAGACCATCCTGGCTGACACGGTGAAACCCCGCCTCTACTAAAAATACAAAAATTAGCCAGGCGCAGTGGTGGGCGCCTGTAGTCCCAGCTACATGGGAGGCTGAGCCAGGAGAATGGCATGAACCTGGGAGGCGGAGCTTGCAGTGAGCTGAGATTGCGCCACTGCACTCCAGCCTGGGCGACAGAGCAAGACTCTGTCTCAAAAAAAAAAAAAAAAGAACACTACAGAAAATCCTGTAGCTCATGGTATATTTTAATGGATTCTAAGTTATTTGTTCACTTTTATATCTTAGTGACTATGGAAGAAGCTTAAGCTTGAAACTCTGAATATATTTTCTTTGTTATCACCAGGCCATCATGCACGGACGAGGTCGAGGAGTGGTCGGTCCCATGGGCCGGGGGCGCCTGATGCCAAACAAGCAGAACCTGCGGGTGGTGGAGTGCAAGCCCCAGCCCTGCGTGGTGTCTGTGGAGGGGCTGTCATCGTCCACCACAGATGCCCAGCTGAAGAGCCTGCTGATGTCAGTGGGACCCATTCAGGTAGCCGCCTAGGGGTGGCATCTGTGCCACGGGTGGTTGTGTCCCAAGACAGTCATTTCGTGATTTCAAACACAGTGCGCATTGTGTTGGCTACTTCATATTAAAATAATACTTGGGAAATAAGACAAATACCTGTTTTGCATACTTAATATCAGAACATTTGCCTCAAATGTCTATTTTGAAATTTTTAGATTCTTAGTTATAAATTTTAAGAAATACTCCAACTGAACAGATTATCCTTTGAGATCCTCATATTGTCATAGAAAGTTCACACTTGCACACATACATACAAAATTTTTTGTTCTATCAAATGACTTGTTTTATTTGTAATGACATTACATTTTAAAGTATTTAGCCTTCTTTTCCTTGCTTTCCAGAAATAGCTTCACGTGCTAAATAGCTGTGACTTGGTTTAGATTTTACAAATATGACAGTATCTTGGACTGTATCTTCATCTCTTAAAGTTGGCTAATTCTAATGCTGAAACATGCCTGCTGAGCTGGCTGCAAATGAGATGCATGGAAGGGAACACAATTCCAGGTCCGTTGGAAACAGGGTTTTCCACGGAAACTCCTGGTCTCTATAGGCCCAGAGCCCTGTAGCTGACCCAGCGAAGAAGCCACCTGCTTGTTAAGTCTGATTTCTGGCCTTCCCTGTCAGTTGTCGCCTGCGGTGCCCATTGTTGCCATTGCCATGCACCCTGCGTCCCGTGGCGGGATCTGGTGTGTCTGAGGGCAGAGCACTTTGGAAATAAGACATTTTTGGATGCACAGAGTACATGTCAGAGTTCTGAGGAGTCCAAAGTGCTTAGTCCAAAGTGTTTCTTTCAAGAATCTCTTCCAGCCTCTAGCTTCTTGGGTGAATTTGGAAACATGTTCACACTAGGGTTGATACGAGTAATTAATGTACATGTTTTAGATCTCCATCTGCTGTTGACAGTTCCTAAAAATGAGTAGATGAAAGCCCTTCCAGAAACATACATATTACTTGGGTTTAATTACTACCATCTTCATTATTGGATTCCTGGGGAGATAGGTTTCATTCTTATTGGTGTGTAGTAATGGAAAGTTAACCCAAAGCCTTTGCTTCTGTTTGTGATAGAGCGGGCTCACTAGTGGTGCAGTTAGGAATACTTTATCAGCTATTAGAGGCGTACAGTTTATGTTCAAGGATATTTCATAACAATTGATCATAACCTGGATTAATTTGCAGGAGCACAGTAGACACTAGAGCATTTTAGATGCATTAAAATGTGGTTATCCTAATCTGAGATTCTCAAAATAAATGGCGATGGAGAATTCTGGTCCAGTAACTGTGTAGCAGTGAGTCCAGATGAAAAAACCCTGAGCCTAGTCTGTTGTGAGCCACAGACCAGTGCGCTTGGCAAGACCTCACGTGTGTGGCCCAGTGTCCTGCTGGTCCTCCTGTCTTTGGGGCATTCTGCACTTCCCTGTGAGTGGAAGGGTTGCGCTGTTGTTTTCATATGTCACCTGCTGCTTTTGTGGACTTCGCTTCATCGTGTGTAGTCTTGATCATTTTCTTGAATATTTTTGAGTCTGATCGAGTTGTCAAGATCCATACCTGAACAGCAAGTACCGTTTGCTTCTCAGAGCATTGAGTGAGGCTCAGAGCCTACGTTATGAGAATACGCTTGGAACCGTTGCCAAACCAGCTAACTTCTGTCTTGTCTTTTAAATTGAATTTTGCATTTTGTACTGTGGATTTGTATAGATCTCTTAAATGGCCTTTTTTTCCTTGCATTTGCTTCCATTTCCTTTGAGTGCTGGGATTACAGGCATGAGCCACAAATATTTTTTATCCTAAATGTTTTGGAATAGTGTCGAGTCTCTGTCTCTTTGGGATATGGCACCACCTAGTGTTCACTGGTGTAATGCCAGGTGGTGTCTACACCAGGAGGACCTGTATTCATTCCTTTGGGCCTTTTAGTTGTAGAAAATTCTAGTAACTGCACGTTATTTTTTGTTTCTGTTTTTGGAGATGGAGTCTTGCTCTGTTGCCCAGGCTAGAATGCAGTGGCGTGATCTCAGCTCACCGCAACCTCCACCTCCCGGGTTCAAGCTATTCTCCTGCCTCAGCCTCCTGAGTAGCTGGGACTACAGACACGTGCCAACACGCCCAGCTAATTTTTTTGTATTTTTAGTAGAGTTGGGGTTTCACTGTGTTAGCCAGGATGGCCTCGATCTCCTGACTTCGTGATCCACCCGCCTCGGCCTCTGAAAGTGCTGGGATTACAGGCGTGAGCCACCACGCCCGGCTGTAACTGCATGTTAACTGTACTTTTAAACCCATGGAATCTGAGAACTTTTCTCAGTGTAGCAGTGATGTGGTACCCAGTTTTGTTGTCAGATTAGTGTTTTACTTCCTTAAACTACATTAATAAGCCTCTCCACAAAGTCCATTTCAAAGACGTTTATCTATAGACTCAAAGAGTGAGGAAGAATGAGAAGATTTTATAGAAATATCATAACCAGAAGATGGTCTTCCAAAAAGTTTCGAACTGTAACCATGTTTCAGAAATTGTAACTTGATAAGAACTTGATTCCTCGAAGGCTAGATATTTTTTTTTCTGTCTACTCATAAACCACATATGAACTCTTTCGTTCTTCCTGGGTTCATCTGGAAGGAAGTGAAAGAAGCAAGAAACCGTCATCTGTGTTAAAGCAGCGGGAAGAAGGGGAGTGGGTGCGCGGCCTCCCAGGCTGGGCTGTGGTGACCAGCTTCTCCCGAGTCAGCTGTGCTCCCAAGGCCAGGGGGGCTGTCATCCCCCAGAGGCTGCTGGGGAGAGCCCTCGGAGATGCAGCACAGGAGCCTCTGCATGACGCTGCCGATTTGGGGGTAGGCATAGAAACGTAGAAGAGGTACTGCTCAGAGAAGAATCTGCCCTTTGCAGAGCGGATCTCAGCCCAGCATGGAGGCCCTGTGAACCCAGCGGAAGGCGGGATCATCTTGGCGTCTGACTGATTATGCTTCTGCTTCGAAGGTAAAGTGGATCGCCAGGAAGACAGACCCTTCACATCTGGTTCTGACTGCAGGAAGGCCTGGTTGTTGAAGTAGAAAATGTTGGAATCTTGAGTGAGCAGTTGAGTCGTTTTGAAGTTTGGACAATTGAGAAAGAAAACACTAAGAAGTGTCAGACACAGATTCCAGAAAAGCCCACGTCACAGGCTTAAAGAACAGATGCGTGTGGGCACATGATGGGAAGCCACAACGGAAAAGCTGGTTAACTGGAGGCTCTCCCACAGGGTTCTGAGAACATGGTGGTTAATCATTCCAAGAGGAGGAGGAGGAGGGTTGAGGAGACCTGTGTGAGAACACAGAGCTTGTCTGCGCTTTAGAGGATAAGCATGTGTAAGCTTTAGAGGATAAGACGGGGAAGACGGGACAACCAGGGATGAAAAGGGAAAAGGAGAGGTCAGGAGATGTTTTAAAATTATACCAGAGCAAAAGGAACAATGTGCCAGGGCACCCGTAGTGATCACATGGATATGCAAGAGAGCGCAAACGTTGACATTCAGGGGAAGTGCCAGAATTGGTGTCCAGGAAGACCCAGCATGTTATATGATAATAGATGAGCACATGAAATGGGGCAGAAAACTTGGTGTGGGCTGGAGCTGCCCAGAGCACTGGTGTGAATCTTTCTCTGCCACTCAGCCCACCACTGGAATCGTGTGCAGGCTTCAGGCGCCCTGTTTCCACAGGAGGTTGGTCGCACAGTGGCCTGTGTATAGAGGAGAGCCCCATGGACCAGTCCTGCACACTGTTCCATACAGAAATGCTTAGCAGGCACTGAGGGCTCTGCAGGCGCTCTCTGCCCTTCCTGCCAGGGAGTGCCTCCCCCACCACCTCTAGTGTCTGTTCTAGGGTGGGGCTCAAGAATTTACATCTCTCATGATTGATAAATTGGGCTTATTTTAAGCAGCTTGACTTGTGTTTAAAAGCAGCTGATATATATTTTTCCTTTAAATGATTCCTTCAGGTGCTAGAATTGTTGGCCAGAGGGAGAAAAAGAGCTTGGTTTTTAGGATTGCAGAATCAGTTGTACTCCTGTAACATCTTAGTTATCTTTATACATGCATGCACACACAACCACAGCTGTGCACAGACATGTACACAACCACAGCCATGCGCAGACTCTTCCTGAAAAGAGGAGGAGCTTTTCATGGGGAAAAGAGGCTAGGGTTCTGAACATCACGGAAGCTTTTCACTGCCAGGTGGCGTGGCCGTTGATCCGATCATACGGTTCTGGATGGAATTGCTGGGTACGGATGCAGGAAGGTACCAGCTGAAGTGTGTTCTTTTGACTTGCATTTGCTACTTATTTATAGTAGCCCAGTGAGCTTTCCTCAGAAGTTGTCTGAAGATGTCTCTGAAAAATGAAAAGCCAATCAGGGTGAGAGCTGGTGTGCCCGCCTTTCCCCTCTCTCTGCCAGTATGTTATGTGGGGGCTGGGGGTGAAGAAGGAGGTTCTTACACAGGTCAGTATGTAGGCTTGAGGCAAATTCTAACTTTTGGTTTGTTCTGGGTGAAGAAAAGTTTTAACTCTATGGTAGTGTGTTGCTGAGTTGTGTAGACGTGTATGTTTTCACAATGGAAGCTGGCGACCATGTCTTCAAGCTTTCACTGGAAAGTTTCTTTTCCTCTGCTCCTGATAAATTGTGAATACTTGTCATTTTGGTAGGTCAAAAATGGTTGAATATTGACAATTTCTATAATTTAATTTTGTATCTAGAAAACGGTTTATTTCTGAAAGGAGGTACAAAAATGTAAATAGGGTAGACAGGAAGCCAGTTTTAGGACAGCACGCTTGTTAATTGTGTCGTGTCTGAAAACCAAGTCATTCCTCTGACTGAAGAATCTCACTGGAAGTTAATGCTTTCTTGACGGATAGCTCCTCAGTCAAATTGAGGTTTTTAAACTACATAGATTACAAGTAAAACCTGATACTAAATACTGTACAATTGGCAGCCTGATGCCCTAATTTCACATTGTGAAATTGCCCAAAGGAAGTCACCGCATATATCTAGAAGTGTTATTTCCCAAAAAGAACAGCATATTTTCTTTTTTCTTTATTTTTATTGTTTTTTAAGACAGAGTCTCACTCTGTCACCCAGACTGGAGGGCAGTGGTATGATCCTGTGATCATGATTGACTGCAACCTCTATCTCCTGGGCTCAAGGGATCCTTCCGCTTCAGCCTCCTGAGTACCTAGGACTAGAGGTGCACACCACTGCACCTGGCTAATTAAAAAAAAATTTTTTTTTATAGAGACAGGATCTCGCTTGAGTATAGTATTTCCAAAATCCAGATTCTATCTGTGAATTACAGAATATTGATCATTGTTTTGTGATATATGAAATTAGTTTTCCTTATCCATTCCTAATGAAGGAATTTTTATATTTTTAGACAAGATAAGTTTAGAGAAGGTCCATTGTTGTAGTTCTCACAGTAAGCTCTGCCACAGTATTGGCAGTTGTTGTGTGAAACTGTTTCAGTCACTTTTGGGCATTGCTTAAACCCCCCAGGATCCTGGAGCACTGAGCATGCTAGCACTGTTGCTGGAAGAACGGAGAGAACCCCAAAGGCATGGCTGCAGCAGCTCTAACCTAGGTTAGGGTTGGGGTTAGGGGTCAGGTTTGGGTTACGTTAGGGTTAGGGTTAGGCTGGGATGGACAAGTGACACTCACAACACAGCCCTTTACCTGGGAACAGAACCGACGCATTTTCTCTCTGGAAGTTGCTCTGTTGTTTCAGTGACTGAATATCATTCACAGGCTAATACACAAAAGGGGTGCATGCTGAAATATGAGTCTGGCAGATTGGCAGAGAAAACAGGTCTCTGTCAAGAAATACAGGCGGAATTTCAAAGTCCAGAAAGCCATATTGCAAGCCATATTGCTGAGAATGTATCCAGGAGACTACGTTATAGGGCTTTACTTTTCCTGTTAATGACAAGTGAAACTATCAAGAAATTTCTTTTGTATTCATTTTTTATTTCCGAAAGAAGGGAGAAAGTCTGATATTTTACTGAACTTGTTTCAGAAAAAAGACCAATTCCGTGGCTGCCTCGTGGGCTGCCTCATTGCTGGCCTGTCTCAGTGATGTCCCCAGACCAGTGCTGCTGTTTCTGGGGTAGCCTGCATGTAGGCCTTCTTGATGTCCTTGAATTTGGAGACTTGGACCTTTGTATTTCTGTGTAAACACTGTAGCAGAAGCCCTGGAGGACACCTTTTTCGGAGCGTTGGAGTATTCCTTTAGAGCTCCGCTGGTCTTGTTTACTGATGGACATTCTACAGTTATTAAAATGGAGAGCAGTTTTTTCATATACAGTGTAACTTTTTAAACACTTTCCAAGTCATTGATGTTTTTAGCTGTTTGCTTCCCTTGTAGCTCTTTGACATGCTTTAAAATGAAATGGCCACATGTGCCTCAGTATTTTCAAGGGATCCTGTGCTGGTATTTTCTCTAGCTATTCTGTTTCACTGAACAGAAACTCAGACACAGCAAATAATTTCTGGCCACCAAAAGTGCCTGTTGAGTGCAGTCCTTCAGGACAGTGTTGGCCGATGCCCATGCCAGGAGCTGCCCAGCGACCCCTGCTCTTAGAAGAGTCAGGCAGTGGGTGCGGTGGCTCACGCCTGTAATCCCAACACTTTGGGAGGCCAAGGCAGAGGCGGATCATGAGGTCAGAAGTTTGAGATCAGCCTGGCCAACATAGTGAAACCCGGTCTCTACTAAAAATACAAAAAATTAGCTGGGCGTAGTGGCGGGTGCCTATAATCCCAGCTACTTGGGAGGCTGAGGCAGCAGAATCGCTTGAACCCAGGCGGCGGAGGTTGCAGTGAGCCAAGATCGTGCCACTGCACACCAGCCTGGGCAACAGTGCGAGACAAAGAGTCAGGGGCTCCTGTGCGTGCTGCAGGCAGCAGGCACTAAGTTGACTGTGTCCTGAAGTAATTGGGAAGAACTAGACTCTGGAGCTCTGAGTTGCTTGAGAGTTCACAGAACGCCACCTGACAGATCCGCAGATCGCTGTGCTCTCCTCCTGCCAGCCCCTCCCAGCCCTAGATCCTCAATCAGGTTTTAGAAGGCAGAAAGCAGCTCCCCCTCTTCCTCAGGCAGTAGATTTGAGGACTAGATGTAAGTTATGCTTTTCAGACACTTCCTTTGTAAATCTTCACTGGATTCATCATTTCTTTCAGCCAATCTTCATAAATTCATTTCTTTTTCACTGGCATTGTTTTAGGCCAGTGGGTGGCGACTTCATTTCAGATACCACCATCTAAGACTGGTTTTCACAAACTCTAAAGTACACAATGTGATCACGTTATGCTGATGGCTGCCTGGGGCACCACTGCCCTCACCGTCACTCAGCCGGATGCACGAGATGGTAGACTAGGGGCCATCGCCTACTGTGGACTGTGGGGCCCCCATACTAAACAGCTTCCTCTGGTGTGATGAGTCCTCTTCTTAAAAAGATTTGTGGGGGCCCCTATTAAAAATCACCTGAGGCCGGGCGCGGTGGCTCAAGCCTGTAATCCCAGCACTTTGGGAGGCCGAGACGGGCGGATCACGAGGTCAGGAGATTGAGACCATCCTGGTTAACACGGTGAAACCCCGTCTCTACTAAAAAATACAAAAAATTAGCCGGGCGCGGTGGTGGGCGCCTGTAGTCCCAGCTACTCGGGAGGCTGAGGCAGGAGAATGGCGTGAACCCGGGAGGCGGAGCTTGCAGTGAGCTGAGATCCGGCCACTGCACTCCAGCCTGGGCGACAGAGCGAGACTCCGTCTCAAAAAAAAAAAAAAAAAAAAAAAATCACCTGATAAGAAGGTGTGAGAAGAGGAGATGCCTCCATCCAAGGGAACCTGCTACCAGGTCTCACAGAGCAGGTTGGGGCAGCTGATGTGGCCAGATGATGGGAGGTCCTAACACTAGACTTGAAAGACGTAACTGTTGCTCTTGGCAATGATTTAGTAAAGCACTGTTTTGGAATAGATTATCTGGATAAGTAAGAAAAATTGCCAGGGAGATAGAAAGGAAAATCAATTAGTTTGTTCCAAGTGTCCGCCTGGACTCATTTTGTGTTAAAGCTAATAATGTTTAAATATATATATTCATATTTTTTATTGTCATTTACAACTGACATTAAAGTGTTTGTTTTCTTCCTCTAGAGTTTACAGATGCTTCCTCAGCAACGGAAAGCCATAGCTAAGTTCAAGGAGCCAGCCCACGCATTAGCATTTCAGCAGAAATTCCACAGGTGACCAGCGTGTTCTGTGCTTGTGGTGATGAGGGGGCGGGAGCAAGGGCCTCCTTCCTGTGCCCTCCCATCCATCATGGTAGCAAGCGTGTGTCCCCACCTGTTCCTATAGAAGGACACCAGGGCACAAAGTGCAGACAGTTAATCCTGTCATGAGGCGTGCGTCCTTTTGTCTGGTGGAGAATTGCCCCTTGTGTTTTAATAGATCTTCCCAGGCAATCTGCCTTTTTATATGATGGGTTTTTATTAAATAGGACCCACCAGGCTCCTTTAGTTTCCTCCCACCTTGGTAGATTGATTGCTGATGTGCAGAGTTAATGTCGATCGTTTCTTTACGTTTTCACAGGCATATGATAGATTTGTCCCACATAAATGTGGCCCTGATCGTGGAGTGATTCCTAACAAGAGAGCCTGACCTTAGGCTGTACACACACTGTGGAATTTCTTCAAGGGAGCTGCCGGCCGGCGCAGAACCCCCAGGAGCACAGGCCTCTCCGAGCCGCAGTCCTGCGTAACTGTTGTCCAGAGCGCCAGCCAGCCCCGGGCCTGATCCCAGAGGAGCTGAACTGACAGAACACAGCAGGCTGGAGTTGGTGTTAGATTGCTTCACGTTCTGTTGTCACCACCAAGAACTCCAAGTTTTTCGTTTTGTTTTGTTTTCAAAGTGCTTACAATGCATGTAGACATTGTTGTTTGTGATCTGACTCTATGATC
The DNA here is from genome assembly GCF_049350105.2 of Macaca mulatta. Classification (NCBI taxonomy): domain Eukaryota; kingdom Metazoa; phylum Chordata; class Mammalia; order Primates; family Cercopithecidae; genus Macaca; species Macaca mulatta. The sequence continues at coordinate 195,232,939 of NC_133408.1, forward strand.
GATCACAGTGACTTAGATTCAGGAAAGAACATTAACGTCACAAGTTCTAAGTAGTTTTCACAGCAAAGAATATTTGATAATGGTTGCACTTATCTTCAGTGCAGGTTAGAAGAGTCTTCTCAACCGAGCTTAACTCGAGTTGTCTTCTCAGCCCTCAGAAGGCTCTTGTGAAAAACATAGATTAAAATTTGGGTGATGATTGATTGACCTTTGCATACCCTGGAAAGCCAGGGTGTGAGTGGGGTGGTTGGGAATGGCGCCAATTGAACAGCAGATTCTGCTTCTTGTCACTATTTCAAAAGCGTCAACTCTGCGTTCCTAGTTTCGATGAACTCCCCATTCATTTTTAACACACTTCCCAGATAAGGCAGCATGTTGGACAGGCACACAGCATGGCCCTCGGCTAGAGCAAGGGTCTGTGATGGCCTCACCTGGCAGCCCTCTGGCCTAGTTCCCAGCACATGAGGTGGTGGAACGGCCTGAAGGTGGAACAGACCTGTCTGGTTTTTTCCTTTTTAAATGCAGCAAGGTGGCCTGTTTGTCACTGGCTCCATGACAGATGACATTCCTTGGGAATTTGGTGGCCCTTGCTTCAGTCACCTCTGTTTTTCTGCAGGCTGTTCCAGCAGGGCTGCCCTGTCCATCAGCGGGTGTTCACTCTGGCCTGCCGTTCCCTGTGGGACGTGGGGCGAGGGTGGCTTTCTTCCAGGGACAACATGACCCCAAATGAGACGAGTCTGTGTCATCGTTGAAACTGCTTTTCGTAATTGTGGGTAGGTTCCTGTAGGTGAGACATACTTTCTATAAAGCTACTGTAGTAGAATTCATTCTGGGCAAACACTGAAAAAAGTGCCTTACTGTATTTCTGCTTACGAAAGAGTTTCACTATTTTGGATATATTCTAAAGTGGACCTGAGCTATTTGAGCAAATAATGCTAGGGCATACTCAGACATTTTAGCTATCTTTTATACCTACGATTTCATGTCACATTTATTAATAGAATTAAGGGAAATAGAAGCCCATTCTTTCCTACTGCCGCTGGAGGGAGCATGGCGCTAGGGCCGTCAGCCTCCTAGAAGGAAGGGACTAAGGAGACGGTCACAGACTTGCGTCATCTCGTTTCCACAGTTGACGTTTTATATTACTTTCTCAGATTAAGTTACCAAAACAAGCTGAAGAGCTGAAGCAGGTCTTCCAGACCCTGCGATCCTTCTGTAGCAGTGATTCTAAAGTGGCGTTGGCTGTGTGCTTGAGAGTTAACACCGCACGCTGCAGGGGCTGTTGCGGCAGTCCGTCCCAGGAAGCCACAGCGCTTGTAGGATCTGCTAGGACCCTGCAGCTGTGCTGCTGCCACCTCTGCTCCAGAGTGTCCCAGCCAACCCTCAGAAGATGGGATTGTCAGTCAGCCCTGCCTCACCATGCCTGCAGGAGGCTGTCCAGGCAGCAGGTCCGTGTGCCCATCAGCGGGTTCCCACGGCTGTCACTGCCCACTCATTTCCACAGCTAGATACGGATGTGTTGATATATTTGGTCTGGTTTATTTGGCTCAGTGCACAGCTGCGCTGGGGTGGTGACTTTGGTAGCCCTTGAGCTCTAATTAAGAGAGATCCAAACCACTGGGTACCCACTGGGCAGTGGGAAGGCCTACCGACTTCCTTTATCACTGAGGGCTTTCTGATGAGATGAAATGAGCTTCATGACTTTTTTTTTAAACACTTTTTGAAGTAGTCTGAGTGTGCTGTTTAAAACCAGACATCTGCATGTGGTCTCTGAAAAGTAGGCATTGAAACAGACTTCTTTGTAGTCAGTGTTAGTAAAACGGATCCTGTGTGGGCCTCATTGTGAAGATAGACTTCATGGCCACCGGAAGGTCTGTTTCGGTGTCACCTGAGTGTGACACAGGCACTGGGGTGTGCATGTTTCTCTAACTGTCCACACATGCACATAGGCAGACTTTCTCATAGAATATTCTTGAAAGGTGATTGGCAAAGTCATGCAGGCCTGCCTTAATGCACTGATTAAAACAGCCCAACACAGTCCGACCTCTCAGTACCCACGACCGTCGAAAATGGATCCTTAGTACCAGACAATCCCAGTAATGAAGGTTGAGTTTCCTCGAAGGAAACTACAGAAAAGGAAAGAAGCAGAATTAGAAAGGAGTGGTACTTACACGTTTGGTGTGCTGCTCACGTGAAGTCGGCCCACACCAGCCAGACCCTCGTGGAAGATCTGCTGCAACCATTATCTTTGTTCTTGATTCATCATGCATTTAAAATGAGATGCAAGAGCATTTAGCATACAATGTAAATATGGACCTTTTAAAATTAAAATATTATTGGATTGGAAGTGCTTTCAACTCAGCCACATCTTAGCTATTAGTTTCTTCGTGTTGTCTTATCAAAGTTTAATGGATACAGTTCCACAGTTGTTGATGTGTTTGTGTGTATATTCGATTTTTATAAAGATGGTAGTAAGTCAATACATTTATCCTGATCTGTGTATTATTTGTTCACAAATTCAAGAAGCTTAAAGGCCATTAATATCAGTATATCTCATAAGGTAAACCAGTAGCTGATTATGTGGAGCCAAGTTACTTCTTTTCTTTTTGCGTTATCTCGTTTTGATTTTGTGCTGTAATAGAAGTTCACTTAGCTGCTTACTTTTAAGATAACCTTGCATTACCACTGTTCTGGCCACGTTTGTTAAATCCTTATACTGATATTCTTCTAAAGAGTAAATCTCATTTTTCCAGACAAATTGTGAGGGGTTTCTCTGCTTTCTGGACAGGCAGCAGCCTCCGTAGGCACCCACACCCTGCCTTGCTGGAGGAGATGGGATGGGCGGGCGGTGGCTTCACGGTGACTATTTTTATTATGGGTCATTCTTAGCATGATTTGTAAAGGTCTCAGACAAACAGTTGTTGAAGCTTGCTTCTGTGGCATTTCTGAATTGTGGCAGAGCTTAGATCCTGCACCCAGGGCTCTGTTTTTCAAACAGCACCTTGCTCAGTTCTGTGAACAGAAGGCCTTGTTACTGAAGGAGGTGGAAGAGGAGTTTAGGGTGAAGAGGAGGAAGGGATGGACAGACCCAGGTGAGGAGAGGCCTGGCGATGGGGGAAGCTGTCATCTCAGTGTTAATAATCAACTTGCTTCTAACACACTGGCTCATCAGGGGAGGTCATCCAGGCCAGTCAAGTTGAGAGCCCTTGGGCCAGGGCGCTTGGTGGCACAGGGGCGTCCACTGGATGGCCTGGAGGAGTAGGGGAGGGGAGCGTCTTCACTGGGTGGTGACCAGCTGGGACAGGACAGGTAGGGCAGGTGAAGGACACCCAAGGCCCTGGAGCCTTTGTCCTGGGATGGGTTTTAAGAACTCATCACTTTTGTTTTCTTTTGGCTTTTGTTTTTTTTGTTTTGTTCTGTTTGTTTTGTTTTGTATTTCTTTGTTATTTCATTGGGAAGGTAAGCGGAATGTGCTCATAGACCATCAGATGACGCTTGTCGAAGGCAGGTCCTAGTCACGTAATTGCACAGGACAAGGAGGTCAACGTGTGTGATGGCAGCGTGCTGTGCCGGCACATCGTGGAGTCCTAGAAAGTCTTTAGTGCCTGCGGCTGTCCCCTCCTCTGCTCTCTCCCTGGAGAGGACTGCCAGCTCTCAAGGAACACTCCCGGTGCGGTGTCTGCGGTGCCCGTTGTGGGTGACTTCAGGCTTCCCGCTTTTGTGTTGCTCTTCCTGGGATTCATTTTTTTATTGCCCTTCTTCCCTACTTGTAGGCCCAGCTCTGGCTTCACATAATCGCTTTTAGACCCAGTTTGGCTTCCCTTCATTAAGCTATGACCCTCCACCCCCTTTTTTTTTTTTTTTTTTGGGGGGGGGGAGGGAGGGAAAGGGGTGGGTGAGAGAAAACTTGAAAGGTATCATTGGTTCTTCAAAAAATTATAGGTGACGATTATACCAGGGAATTGACTGATAGGAGTGGGTGCAGGACAGGAAAGGATCCGAGACACCCCACTACCACCACTCGGAAAGCCCCGAGTCCAGATCGACTAGGGAAAGGCTTAGACACTTTAGTGTATTTAAAGAGCATTTCAGTTAACATTTTCAACTATTTTTAAAGTTTGTGAATGGAGGTTATTTTGGACATTCTTAAATATGAATTCTCCAAAGGCATTTAGCCTTGACTTAATATTGAATCCTAAGGATTTTATGTAAGGTTTTTTTGCAACCTATTTAATTTTTTTATATGCCTAACTTCTGAGGTGCATAAGCCCGTGGTTTGTGTACTGGAACGAAAGTGGAACTCACTGATTCATATTGGATCCCCAGGTATACCTCCTGCTGGTAGCATATGGCTGGAAAAGGCCGTTTGCCTCACACATTGTAACCTGCCTTGGCTAGCAAATGCTTTAAATGTCTCAACTCTCTCTTTTCTGTGTCATGAAATCTTTTAAGATTGGCGGACGGAACAGGTATTTTAGTGAGACATTTCTTGAGTACTTGCTTTTTCCTTTTACTTCTAACCAACTAAAAGATAAGGAGGTCCTCATGTTGGTATTTTGCTTGGTTTTATTTTACTGATTTTAAAAGGTATGTAGAAAAATGTAGGCCTTTAAAAAGAAACAGCATGTAGTTTATTTTAACATGCTCCATAGAGTGGATAGGCAGACAGGTACTATGGTAATGTATTCTGTATTTAATAATTTAATATACTCTAGAAAGTAGACCTCATGCATTCTTTCAGCATGATTTTCTTTTAAACTACTTTTCATTTTAAGGGCACCCGTAGCAGAAGCTGAGTTTTCAAGGACTATTTAAGTTGTATGCATTCTGTAGTGTTTTCTTAGGTGTGTAACATTTTTAATAACATGCATGCACAGAACACAGTGGTGCCCTGAACCAAAGGAGCAAAAAAAGCCATCACTCATTTCTATAATCGAGCTTTGCTTTCCACAGGCGTGGGATCCAGGATGGTGTCCTCTATGAGGACTTGAACTCTTGGGCTTTAATTCCACTGTTTAATTTTCAGGTACCACAACGACACAGCACAGAGTGTGACCTTTTTCATGTCTGAGCTGATTCTGTTTGCTGGACGTGTCGTCTTCTTGCTACTGTTCATTTAGTAATGGGATCACCTGGCCATGCCATGCTCTGGGCTCTCCCTCTCTGTCCATTTCTATTGTGCTTTCCTGGCTAAATCATCTACATTCTTAACACTGGTAGCTCCTGTCCCATTCCGAGACTCACTCTCTCAGACTTTCCCATCTCCCTCGCTTTCCATGCTCCTCTCGTCTGCCTCCTGGCTCCACACTGGGTGAGGGCTGTATTCCTGCCACTCTGCTCCGCCTCAGCCTTGAGAACTCCACGTGGGCTGGGAGGGAAGGTGACCTTTCTCACACTGTGTTTACACCTCCATCACCTCTCAACCTTTGCTTTGACAGGTCTTTACTCACGATTTATTCCTCCAGGTCTTTGATTGGAGAGAGTAACTTTTTAATTCTGTTGTTTTGCAGTTTGGCTCTGTAGGAGTGAGTGGCGATTCAGATGCCAGCGTCCCGCAGTGTGCGGTTCGTGCCCTTAACCACCCGCTTCTTTGTTTCCCGCCCCTCTGCTTTCGCAGGAGCTCTTGTGCTTGAGTTCAGTGTTAGTGGTAGCGTGGCTCACTCCACTTGGAGGTGGCGGCCGTCTGACCGTGTGTTACCGCTTTGCCGACGGGGCCTCCCAGCCCTGATGCGTGCACACTCTGCGGGCTGCACGCGGGGTGGCTGTGGTTGGGGGCGAAGCTGTGTTGACTGGGAGAGCGTTGGAAATTCAGACATCGAGAGATGACGGGAGTGCGTTTCTCTGGGTTTGATCTCCACCCCGTTTTCTCCCAGACACCGCACTTAACTTGTGGGAATGCCGTTGCCTGTTCTACCCCTTTGTTCACTTTGCGTTAACTGCTGTGGTAACTTTTTCAGGATCTGTGTGAAGAATGGTAATGACATAGTTGAAAAGAAAATGTACTGTTGTGTGTTTCATTTGTGTGATTTCATACAAAAAATGTGTTTGAACTATATTGTGTGTAATTTGGAAGTCATGTTAATAAAACCTTGCAGTTTCCACTCTGGTTCCGTAGCCTTCATTTTATCTCAGCGCTCAGGTCAGGCCACAGCTCATCTTACCCGTGTGCCCAAGACGTTACTTCCGCACCTCTGTAAGGGGCCAGGCTCGGGGGCTGCCCTCGCGCTCCCCAGATTGGCTGCTGGGTTGCAGCCCGCGGCTTTCACGCAGCCCTCTCGTTAGTGGGCCTCGAAGGTCAAGGGCAACTGCTGCCTCCTTGCCTGCATTCTGGGTGTTGCATGACTCTGAACTGACCAGGCAGACGGCATCGAAGTATGCTGCTTTTGGTTGGGGGTGGAGGAGTGAGTCTTTTTAATTTTTTAAAGCATTACAGATAATTTTTACAAGTCTTCAGAAGAGACTTGTATTCCAGCATGACAATAAAAGACTGAAGATGGGAAGCTCAGTCTCCCGTAATACCGTTCTTCCACGGTGGCGTGTTCTTGCCATGTGCAGGCCTCGCTGGAGGTGGCGATCACAGTGCATATACCATCATGCGTATTTTTCATTTCACGTATCCCACGCGTTTTTCGTGGTGTTAGAAATTGCTCATAATTTATGATCTATTTTGAAAATGAAGTCTTTAAAAAGAAAGCAGCTCTGTTTCCAGAAACTGCTGTTAAAGGAAACATGAAGATGTTCCCATCACACCCCCCGCTCTGCCCTGTGATGGGCCCGTTTCCCCTCTCACCCGGATGCTGGTGTTGGTGTCTGTGCTGGGGTTCAGGGGCGCTGGTGACCAGCTCCAGCCTGCCTGTGCCCTGTGATGGGCTGACTTCCCTCTCACCCGGATGCTGGTGTTGGTGTCTGTGCTGGGGTTGGGGGGCGCTGGTGACCAGCTCCAGCCCACTCTCCACCTGCAGCACCCTCTCCTTTCTTACATAGAAACAGGACCGCCCTTCTCAGTCAGTGCCATTTCCTTTGGTCCCCTTGAGTTTGATGGAAGACATGAGGCTCCCTTGACAGGCCTCTCCCTTCCTTCGTGGGACAGCCTATGGGTCAGTGGCTGTGAGAGTCGAAGCAGATTGGGACATGGTGGCACCCTTTCTGTCATCCCTCTGGTCCAGGCCAGTTTGCAGAGCTTGACAGAGTCACCCAGCAGGGACCCTGGGGAAGAGCACAGTGGCCGTGGAAGCACTGTTGGGTATGTGGGAAGAAGGCACATGCGAGGTTCCGGTGTGTTCATCCCTGAGAGCAGGTTTCATAGGCTCACTGCCAGGGCTGGAAGCAGGCCGTCCAGGCAGGTGCGGGAGGGCCACACAGCCATTCTTCATGCTCTTCACCTCTGTGTAATGCACATGTGAATTCTAGTGACGTAATTGAAAAGAAAACGTACTGTTGTTTCATTTGTGTGATTTTGTATCAAAAAATGTGTTTGAACTATATTGTATGTAATTTGGAAGTCATGTTAATAAAACCTTGCAGTTTCCACTCTGGTTCCATAACGCAAATGGGTGCCTTCCACAAGCAGGGTGGCCTGCAGTGGGCAGACGGTGGCTGCTTTCAAAGGTAACATTTTATCACCCTGTTTTCCCCGTTCTCGTAAGGATGAAAAGGAAAGTGCCTTAGTCTGGACCCAAGTAAGGGAGGAAGAAAGCAAGGGAGGCAAATTTGGGAAATTGAAATGGATTTTGGAGGAGGAAGCGATAGGTAACAAAAGTGAAATGTGTTGGGTGAATTTCTCAAATCCGATTTAGTTTTTAAGCCTAAATCATAATCTGAGAATGCCATGTGATTAGAACCCAAAGCAATTTTCTTCCACTTCAATCCATAGTCCAAGAATAAGTCATTCCTTATTTTTAAAACCTGGACTTTGGGTAATGGGATCTCTACAGAACATGGGCAAAAAACGACTTGACGTTTCAGGGAGAAAATGGGGCTTTCTTTGAATTAAGGGGACACTCAAGACTAGTAGTTCCTTTGAAGAAGGTATTGTTATTTCCCATCATTGCTCCCCGAGCAGTTCCTGGCATGCTGGAGGTCTTGGTGTGTCTTTATTTAGTGCAACCAATTGCGTGAGGCAGTGTATTTGTGGCAGGCCCCGGGGTGTCCCTGGGCACAGGGGCCTTTGGAGGTTTAGAAGTGGTTTAGGTGTGTGGCACTGATAACTCCTGTTGAAACATGGCAGCTGAGTCCTGAAATCTCACCCTTGGCGGTTTCTGCCTGTCTCACCTGGAGTGCAGTGGTGTAATCACGGCTCAGTGTAGCCCTGACTTCCTGGGCTCAGCTGATCCCACCTCAGCTTCCCCAGTAGCTGGGACCACAGGTGTGCACCACCGTACCCAGCTAAGTTTTAATATTTTTAGACACAGGCTTTCGCCATGTTGTCCGGTTTGGTGTTGAACTCCTGGCCCCAAATGATCTGCCTGCCTTCGCCACCCAAAGTGCTTGGATTACAGTTGTGAGCCACTGTGTACACCCGGTCCTTTTCTTATTCAAACATGTATTTGCATGTTTTGAAAGAGTGACTTACAGTCACATCTGAAGGGAAAACTAAGTGATAGTTCTGTAGGAAACACACAGTGCTGACAATTGGTGGCTCTAGGAACAGAAGCACAGAACCATGCGTTGTACACCTGGAGGTGCAGCTCATTGCTGTGTGCTTAAAAGAAATGAGAAGCACAGCAGTTTTGAAGCTTCACGCTCAAAATTGAAGCTTTCTTGCTGACCTTTGGTGTTGCCTGTAGGCTGCAGCGAGAGGGCAGAGGTCCCTGCGGCTGTTCTCTAGGGCCCGACGCCGATCCAGACAGGAAAGTCAGTCGGGCATTCTGGCCGTGGCGTCGCACCAGGCTGCAGAGCTGGACGCTGAGGAAACCCCTCCAGAAAGCAAGCCCCACCTCCCGGCCATACCGCAGGTGACCGGAGGACAGGGCAGACGGAGAGGAGTCCTTCTCTGATTCCAAGTAACAGCTGCTGTTGAGAAGAGGAGGCGTAATGAAAACCCACACCTAAGCTCTTTACCCAGCTTCGAAAGCAAGCCTGGATGTTTTCAATCTCAGATGCTAGTCTGTTTTTTCCCTAAAATTGACAATGGAGATAATTTTTTCTCGCCACCAAAGGAGAGCACCTGTGGATGGTGTCTGAAGAATACCATGTTTTATTTTATTTTATTTTTTTTTGAGACAGGGTCTTTGTCACCCAGGCTGGAGTGCAGTGGTGCAATCTCAACTCACTGCAGCCTTGACCTCCTGGGCTCAAGAGACCCTCCCCTCACAGCCTCCCGAGTATCTGGGGTTACAGGTGTGCACCACCACACCTGGTTAATTTTTGTATGTTTTGTAGCGATGGGGTTTCACCATGTTGCCCAGGCTGGTCTTGAACTCCTGAGCTCAAGTGATCCACCTGCGTTGGCCCTCTAAAGTTCTGGGATGACAAGCATGAGCCTTCCAGTGCTGCCCCTGGCTTAGGCTTCTTCCCTGGCCCTTACATTGCCAGTGTGCACCTCAGTCACCAAAGGCAGGCTGTGCCCCCGAGATGATGGCACCATCCTGGCCAGGGAGCCACTGATGACAACCATTCAGATGATGTCATGTGAAGCTTCCTGAAATTTTCTCTTCCATTAGTCTTCGGATTAATCAGAGGAAAACGCTTATTTAACAAAATTAATAGATTAAAACCCCAGTTCTTAGAAAAAAAACAATGAAATAGACAAACCGCTAACTCATTAAGAAAAAAGAATGTACAAATAAAAAACACAAGGAAGGAATTACTATTGATAAAAAGGAGTTTTTAAAATTGTAAAACATGTAACATCAAATTATGTAAAACATGTAACATCAAAATTATACATCAATGTGTATGATTTTAACTGTCAGTGTCCAGTTCTATGACATATGTTCACATTGCTGCACAGCTGTCCCCACTATCCATCTCCAGAACCGTTTCATCTTACAGAACTGATACTCTGTCCACATGAAGCACAAACTCTCATCCCCTTTCCCTGAGCCCCCAGCACTCCCCACTCCACTTTCTGCCTCTGAATTTGACGACTCTTAAGTGCCTCACATGGGTGGGATCCTGTGGTACTTACCCTTTTGTGACTGGCCTATTTCACTTGGCACGATATCCTCAAGGTCCGTCATGTAACAGCCCGCATCAGGATTCCCTTCCTTTTCAAGTCAGAGTCATATTCCATTATAAACACAGAGCGCATCTGTTACCCATTCACCCATCAGTGGACGCTTGGGACGCTTGACAGTGACGCAGGCCATTATGAACATGAGTGTGCACACGTCTTTTCAAGACCCTGCTTCCAATTCTTTTGTGGCTGTATGGGGGTGTGGAAATGCTGGGTCGCATGGCAGTTCTATGTTTAATTTTTGGGAAGCTGGCATCCTCTTTTCCACCGCAGCCGCCACATTTGACATCCCCACCAACAGCGCTCAAGGGTCCCTTCCATTTCACCACATCTTCACCAACATGTGCCGTTTTATGTTTCTCTGTTTTTTTGTGTCATAGCCGCCCTAATGGGTGTGAGGGGGAGTCTCATTGTGGTTTGGAGTTGCATTTCCCTAAGGGCTAGTGAGGTTGGGCATCTTCTCATATGCTTGTGGGTCGTTTGTGTCTCTTCTGTGGAGAAACACCTTTTCTTTTTTCTTTTTTCTTTTTTTTTTGAGACGGAGTCTTGCTCTGTCGCCCGGGCTGGAGTGCAGTGGCCGGATCTCAGCTCACTGCAAGCTCCGCCTCCCGGGTTCACACCATTCTCCTGCCTCAGCCTCCCGAGTAGCTGGGACTACAGGCGCCTGCCACCTCGCCCGGCTAGTTTTTTGTATTTTTTAGTAGAGACAGGGTTTCACCGTGTTAGCCAGGATGGTCTCGATCTCCTGACCTCGTGATCCGCCCGTCTCGGCCTCCCAAAGTGCTGGGATTACAGGCATGAGCCACCGCGCCTGGCCTTCTGTTCTTAACCTCTCAGTGTATTCAGGTTTCCCCAGACAGAGCCGTTAGCATATCGACAGCTAAAAACCCAACCAAAACCACAACCAGCGAAGTAACACGGCGACAATCGGCCTTGGGTCTGCGAGGGCAGGGAGCGCAGGTTCCGCTGCTCAGCCGGAGGCGCAAGGACGGCCATGGGGCTCCAGTACAGGGACCAGGCCCGCGAGCTTTGAGTGACACCGTTGGCCAGGAGGAGCCCCGTCCCCACTTGGACAATGAGCAACCGCAGCCGGCCGCGCAGCCTGGGGGCCGTCTCCCTCTCCAGCCGCCGGGTCCTCTGGTCCACGACTGGCTCTTGCCCTGATTCCACTGGGGCTGAGTCACAGCCAGGGAAGGGGCTGAGGCAGAGCAACGCTGGGTGAACCCCGTCTTCCCGAGGCCATGCTTGCACCAGGAAGAGAACACAGTGAACCCCCTGAGCACCAACAGGCCCCATACCCACCACAGGCAGCCCAGGCCTGGGGAGGGGCCCGTCCTTCTCCCTACCTGCCACACTGGCCATGTCCATAACCCTGCCCAGCATCCCATCCAGGCCGTGTGGGTCCACACGTGGCCACCAGCTTTCTTTCAGGACAAGAGAAAACTGAGCCTCTCCTGTTCCAACAGGCCTTTCTGGGGCCTGTCCTGCTGGCCTGGTGGCAGCCGAGGTATGTGATGGGTGCCAGCCAGCCTCCCCTCCCATGACCCCGAGAAGTCCTTCCAGCCCCTTTCTGAGCCTGCTCCTGGCTGAATCCTTGTGTAAGTGGATGCGGGGTCTGGAGACACCCCCGGCCGGACCAGACCCCGTGAGGAGAAGCTGCGCAGAAGCCTGCAGGACTCAGTCCAGGTCAGGGCTCTCACACCCGCTGGGCGGCCTCTGCTTCTTGGTGTGGCTGTGCCCAGATTCCCCGGGCGTGTGCATGTTTAACCTGCTCGGAGATACTGGTGCTGCCCACATTCGTTCATCGGTTGCTTATTCACTCACTTATTCATGAACTTGATATTTACCGAGTGCCACTGTGTGGCATTTCTGCAGTGACGGACACAGTGGGGCTTCTGCAGTGGACACAGTGGGTCTCCTGCGGTGATGGACACAGTGGGGCGCGGCAGCGGACGGCACAGTCCAGCCCTGTCCGCGTGAAGCAGACAATTCTGGTGGCAGAGAGCTGGCTCCATGGCAGGGGTAAAAACATGCCCAAGGACACCAGCACTTGGCCTTTGTGTGCCCCGAGCTGGCAGAGCTGCCCTGGCTTGCCCGAGACATCGCGGGTCTTGCAGCAGATCTGGCTCCCTATGGAGCCATCTTGGGAAAATGTACACTTTTTCCATGGATGAGGATATTTGAGAAAGGCCTTTTGGGGTACCAGTGTTGAGCCTGGCATGAAGGCAAACCTCATGGCTTCATGGCCAGCCCACCTAGTTCTTTTTTCACCCCACACTCCTCAAGATCCTTCTCTGAATGGCTCTGATTACTTAAAAAGTGAAAATCACCATCAAAGGTTGAAGACTTACTATCGTTTCGGATATTCCTTACAAAAAACAAAACAAAACAAAAAACTACACCATTGGCTTTGGAAGCAATAGCAAAAGCAGAGGCCCCAAATCTCTCAAATGTGCGTCCAACCAGCTTCCTGGCGGCCGCTCCAGGATGTTCTCAGGACCAGGTAAAAACCGGCATGGGTTTAGAGAGGAAAGGAGAAACAAAAACAAATCATTTCTTAAACATTTTTAAATGGAAATATTTTATTTTTGCTTACAAAGAACTAAGTTGTCATTGAGACAAATTTGGAAAATATAGAGGAGGAAAGGGAGAAAAGAAAGTCACTTATAATTGCATCGCCCAGAGAGTGGGTTCCTACACACACACACACACACACACACACACACACACGCGCGCACCCAAGTGGGCCCGGCTGCACACCGTGTTGTGGAACCAGCTTTTGTCACCACTTAATGTATGTAAATATTTGCTCAGGAGGTTAAATATTCTTCCCCAGTGCCACCTTACATAACTGAGTAGCAATCCCTCACATGGATGGGCCTTAATTTCCTTAACCCCTAGTGATGGCAATTTAGGCTGCTGCCCAAATTTGTTCTACTATAAATACCACTGTCGAAAACATATTAGTGGCTATGTCATGTGCAAATCCATAATCATTTCCTTGGTATAAATTCTAATTAATTAAAATTACTGAGCCAGTGAATACATACAAATGCTAAGGCTTTGGTAACTTATGGCCAAGTTTTAAAAAAGATACGTTGACTTCCGCCCCCGTTGGAACCCCAGGTTAGGAGAAGGAGCATCTCCCAAGGCATGGCAACTCTACGTTCATGTCCTAAGGACTTCTCCCTCCCAGCATTCATCCCCCTGGAACTGCCGGGCTGGCCCTGAACTCTGTGTCTGTCAGGTGGAGTGTAACCACCTAGAAAGAAGAGGTGGGCACTGCCGTTTGCGAGAAAGACTAAGCGCAAAGGTGGAAGCTGGAATGAGCCCCGCAAATGGGAGGGTGTTTGGGAAGAATGACAGGGGTGGAGGGTCTGGGCTTGCCCAGGGCAGCGCCCCCCGCTCTGGCTTCGTCTGGGCGGTGCAAGGAACCAAGCAGACTGTGAGTGCCACAGCAGAGCGTTTCCTGGCTCCTTCCCTTAACTGCGCAGTGTGGAAAACGATTTACCTTCTCAAAGTTAAGTTTCCTTGTCTGTGATCTGAGGAGACCCGCGTCAGCACGATCCGGAAGTTAAAGGCGAAGGCAGGCTCAGAACCACTGTAACTTTCATCAATGATAGGATGGGTGGAGAGGCAGAACAACTGGAAGGAAAGACAGAACCCACCCCCTAAGTGTTTCATGTTAAGAATCTGTCTTCCCCCACCCACACACGAGATCCTATGCAATTTCAGGGAAGAGTGGAGGAATTATTTAAGATCTTCTTTAGCCCCTGGTATAGGTCCGGCTTGAATCAAAAGTTTCTTCACAGATGGGCTCAACCATGACTGAGCCACTGAAGAAGATGGTCGGCTCTCCCTCCCCCTCTCCATAATCCCTCACTCTGTAATCCCTTCCTCTCCATAATCCCTCCCTCCCTCTCCGTAATTCCTCCCCTCTCCATAAACCCTCTCTCCCTCCATAATCCCTCCCTCCATAATCCCTCCCTCTCCATAATCCCTCCCTCACTCCATGATCCCTCCCTCTCCATAATCCCTCCCCTCTCCATAATCCCTCCCTCACTCCATGATCCTTCCCTCTCCATAATCCCTCCCTCTCCATAATGCCTCCCCCCTCCATAATCCCTCCCTCTCACTATAATCCCTCCCTCCATAATCCCTTCCTCTCCATAATCCCTCCCTCCCTCTGTAATTCCTCCCTCTCCATAATCCCTCCGCTCTCCATAAACCCTCTCTCCCTCCATAATCCCTCCCTCTCCATAATGCCTCCCCCTCCATAATCCCTCCCTCTCACTATAATCCCTCCCTCCATAATCCCTCCCTCTCACTATAATCCCTCCCTCTCCATAATCCCTCCCTCTCCATAATCCCTCCCTCCATAATCCCTCCCTCTCCATAATCCCTCCCTCACTCCATGATCCCTCCCTTGCCATAATCCCTCCCTCCCTCCATAATCCCTCCCTCGCCATAATCCCTCCCTCTCCATAATCCCTCTCCCTCCATAATCCCTCCCTCTCACTATAATCCCTCCCTCCATAATCCCTCCCTCTCCATAATCCTTCCCTCACTCCATGATCCCTCCCTCTCCATAATCCCTCTCCCTCCATAATCCCTCCCTCTCACTATAATCCCTCCCCCCCTCCATAATCCCTCCCTCTCTCCATAATTCCTCCCTCTCTTTGTGGCCCTGCTCTCTCTCTCTCTGTGGCCCTACTCTCTGTCTCCCCACATGGCCCTGCTTTCTCTCCCTCTCTCCATGGCCTTGCTGTCTCTCTCTCTCCCCGTGACGTCTCTCTCTCTCCCTTCCCGTGTGGCCCCACTCTCCCTCTCTTCGTGGCCTCTCTCTCTGTCTGTCTCTCTCTGTGGCCCCGCCTTCATTCTCTCCACGACCCCCTTCTCTTCATGGCCCGTGTCCTCCGACACTCCCACTGGAGCTGAGGAGAAACCATTCACACAAGCTCGCCTGTTCTGCCTCCTGCCCGGGGGAAGGAGTGTCCACACCCAGCCCACAAGTTCCTGTGCCCTACTCGCCTCACGGCCCCTGTCCCACGAGCCCTCCCCTCTTCTCAGAGAGGGATTTGGTGTTTAAGCTGTGCCTTAGACGTTCTCCTTCCCTAGGCTAGAGGATTTATATTCCTAGCTAGTGCTCTCCTGCTCAGTGGTTTAGGTGCCCTGAATTGAGGTGTGGTCGGGAATGCTAATTCCAACCCAGTGTGAGGCTGGCCCTGAAAACAGTGCCCAGTCCTTCTCCCCTCATGCCTCATCCTCTGCCTCTCTGCGCCTCTCTCTCACACACTAGCACACAGGATGCACACTCACAGACACACATATGCACACACACTCATACACATGCACACACATACACACAAATGGACATTCACACTCGTGCACACTCATACATGCACATTCACTCATATGAACATTCACACACTCATACACACAAATGCACATTCACACACACGCACACACTCACACACATTCACACTCACAATGCACATTCACGCACACACAAATGCACATTCACACACATGTGCACGCTTACGCACATTCACACTCACAATGCACATTCACACACTCATACACACAAATGCACACATTCACACTCATACACACGCACATTCACTCACATGCACATTCACACACTCATACACAAATGCACATTCACACACATGCGCACACACGCACATTCACACAATGAACATTCACACACTCATACATACAAATGCACATTCTCACACACATACACACAAATGCACATTCACACACATGTACACACTCACGCACATTCACACTCACAATGCACATTCACACACTCATACACACAAATGCACATTCACATTCACACTCATGTACACACACACATTCACTCACATGCACATTCACACACATACACAAATGCGCATTCACACACATGCACACGCATGCACATTCACACAATGAACATTCACACACTCATACACACAAATGCACATTCACACACATGCACACACACACATTCACACATGCACACACTCACATATATGCACGTTCACACACATGCACATTCACACACAAATGCATTCGCACAGACACACATGCACATTCACATACATTCACACACATGCACATTCACACATGCACATTCACACACACACATGCACACACATGCACATTCACACACAAATGCACATTTGCAGACAGATACACATGCACATTCACACACATTCACATACATACAAATGCACATTCACTTTCACACACGTGCACATTCACACACACATGCACATTCATACATTCATACAGACTACAGACACACTCATGCACACTCACAGACACATGCACATTCACACACATACACAGATACATACACCACTCACACTCATACACCGACATATACACACTCATTCACACACTCATATATACACCATTCACACGCCCACTCACACATATGCACATTCACACACACATGCATGCACACACAGACACGCATACATAGACACACACTCAAACTCACACTCATACATGGACACATTCACACACACTCATACACAGTCATGCCCTTGGACACCCCAGTGGCCCCAGTGGCAGCCAGTGGATCTGTGTCTCTGTGGCATGGACAGAGAGTGGCCAGAGCCCATCTCTCTTAAGAGGCCCCAGGGCACCACCAGCTCCTTGGTGGGGACCAAGGTCACAGGCTGCAGGAGGGGCAGGAGGAGCAGTGGTGAATGCCCACCCCAGAGGCTGGTAGGGCTGGGCAGAGGGACACGATGTGACAGAGAGAGCCGCTGGGTGTGCCCAGCCAGGGGCCGGGGCAGGTGTGGGAAGTAGGCAGGCCTGTCCTGGTCTAGCAGGTCCCACTGGAGGAAGCTCCCCCGGGCTGCTTAAGACAATGAAAGCCTCCACCCTCTGTCTGGCACACTTGCAGACCGAAGTATTTTTAAACTCATTTCCCTGACCTAAAAAGGGTCTTTTTTGACTGAACACCTGGTCTTTGAGGACTGACACCAGCACTCTGCCTATAAATAGCTTTGATCGCCTGCCAGGAGGGTCGCTGTGGCTGCTGTGGTGTTCAGGGACAGCTAGGGCCTTTGCAGGTGTCTGGGGACCTAGGGTCACCTCCTGCCTATGGCCCCAGCAGGGGGGATCACATGGAGTTTTTTAAATTACAGAACTGGGAAGAGGTGCTGGGATTGATGCATGTTGTCAGCTGGCATTCTGTCGACCATGCCCAGGCAGGTGGCTGAGACCCCCCCATCTCACAGCTGCCTCCTTGCCCTTGCCCTGGTTGCTGTTCACCAAGGCTGCCTGGGTACCTTAGCATGGGGATGTGAGGGGCTGTGTGAGAGAGAGGGACTCAGGAGGGGGGTGTGGGCAGGACCAGATACCCACAGTGGCCTATGATGCCTTGGATGGGATCCTGGGTCTGTGCATTTTAAAATTAGTTTATCATCTTGTATTCTGGAAGTGTGTTCCTTATATTGAACTAGGAAAATATAGCAAATAGAACAAATCTGCCTGTATTTTTTTAAGTTAACTGAAATCCAGCCAGGCACAGTGACTCACACCTGTAATCCCAGCACTTTGGGAGGCTGAGGTAGGCAGATCACCTGAGGTCAGGAGTTCGAGACAAGCCTGGCCAGCGTGGCGAAACCCCATCTCTACTAAAAATACAAAAATTAGCTGGGCATGGTGGCAGACACCTGTAATCTCAGTTATTTGGGAGGCTGAGGCAGGAGAATTGTTTGAACCCGGGAGGCGGAGGTTGCAGTGAGCTGAGATCGCACCACTGCACTCCAGCCTGGGCAACAGAGCGAGACTCCATCTCAAAACAAAAAACAAAAAACAAAAAACCACAAATACACACACACACACACACACAAAATAAATAAAATAAAAATAAATAAATAAATAAATAAAGTTACTGAAACCCCACCACGTGTTGGTGTGCTGCCTAATTCCAGCCAATGCTTCATCTTAGCAACAGCTGAGATCTCTCTGGGCTGCATACGATCTGCCTCTGCCTTGGACCGTTTTGATGCGTCGCCTGGCAGCTTTGTACATTCATTTATCTTTTCCCACAGTTGTAATAATTGCCTGATGATTTCAAGCTTTTTTTTTTTTTTTTTTTTTTTTTTGACTGAGGTCAATTCTCTGGGCAGCATTCTTCCAATCCACCTCGTGGAAGTCCTGGGCACATCTCAGCCACTTCTCTTTCCTTCTCTTTTCTCTTCTCCTGGGGTCTTTCCCTTTTTTGGCTCTCAGCCCCAGAACTCACCTTCCTTCCCTCTTTTACCATATTTCCTGCCTCCTGAAGCCCCAGCCTCGTGTATGCTCACAGCCCTCCCAGTGGAGCAAGGAAGGTTCCAGTGTCTAGAACAGAGAGTGAGCTGTGACCAGAGGAGAGGTTGGCAGCGTTGGTACATTCGCTGAGGGATCTTGGGAGAGGTGCCTGTGGCTCAGGGTAGGCTGCGCCTCTGCCCCACTCTGCCTGGCTGGCCGGGTGTCCAGGGCAGGTGCTCCCCACGGAGGGACATCTAGGACGGGGGCTCCCTCACCACTCCCTTCTTTCATTCTTGATGTGGCCCTGGACACAGAGCAGGGACTTTAAAATTGCTCCCACAACCCACTAGTGGGTCCTGAAATCAATTAGTTGCCGGCTTGAATAAAGAGATGATACTGTGGTGTAGGGTAAATATTCTTGGCAAACTCTGGCTTTGGTGTGACATATGTGTGCAGGTGCTGCGGTGACAGCGTGCGCCCCGGTGTGTGTGGCCCGTCATTCCCACGGTTACTGCACACTCAGCCTGACACGGTTTCTGTACATGTTATAAGCAATCTTCCAGTAGGTTTTTATTTCTGAAAATTTTTTTGTGACAAAGGAGAAAAAGCTGAAAGAGGTGGTTTTTCTTTCAGACACAACCTCAAGGCAGGGCATCCCTGAGAGTGGGGCTGTCTGTGGCGCTGGGGAGGGCCTCCTATCCCAGGACGGCCAGCCTTGGCCGGGCCCCCGGGTCCTCCTGATGCTGGCCCTGCGTCGCCGCCTGCCTGGGTTGGGCTAACCCTAACCCAGCTCCAAGCACTTGCTAGTGGTGAGGCAGCCTTTGTGTTTCACCAGCCTGGATTCCAGAAGAGTGTTCCTTAGGGTCAGCAGAAACGCTCCATCTCTTCACCTGGGTTCTCGTATGTTCTAGAACGCTTTCCACCCAGGCTTTGACTACAAGAGGACACCACCCGTCCCTGTTTCAGAGCGAACGCTGTTTCTGTCCACGCACCTCTGTCCGGGGGTCGGCGCCCCTCGGCCTGGCTGTCCCATCCCCTGCTCCGCAGGCCCAGAGCCCTGGCCTTCCCCGTCTGGCACATATGTTAGTCCAGCCTGAGACCTGCTTCTGGAGCTAGAGAGGATGGGCTGGAGGGAAGGGGCTGCTGCAGTGGGTGGCCCCGGCCGAGTCTGTGCCGCCTCTGCTCCCCGAGACCTTGCGCCCCCTCTGAGACCCGCTCTTCCATCTGCACAGAGGGAGTCGTGGTGACAGGATGAGGTTTCCCGTGGAACCCTTAGGACGGCTCTGGGCGCTCGGGACTCGGTCGCTATCAGGGTCAGATGTCAGAGGTGGCCTTTGCCCTCTGCCCTCAGCCAATACTCTTCCTGATTTCCAGATTTTTCTATTTATTTCCTCTCTTGTGCTGACGGCCGGCACCATCCCCTCACACCTCCCACGCCCCTTCCTCCGTGTCTTTGGCTGAGGCCTCCTGCGGGTCCCGGACTCAGGGCGGCCTCTCCGGGCCGGCCCCAGCACCCCGAAGCTGGACTGACCCCTCTGGAGAGGAAGGCGTGTGACCCCCTGGCTCTCATCTCGCCGCCCCTCCTTGCCGCTCCCGTGGGTGGAGGTGGCCTGTAGTCATCTGCCCTCGGTTTGAAGGGACTTTGACGCTCGAATCCTTAAGGGCTCACCTGGGCTGTCCGACCTCGGCCCAGGGCTACGGCCCCGCGGCCGCCGCCTGCGCTTCCCCGACGCGAGCACCAGAGGGCGCCCAGACTCCACCAGGGCAGCGCGGGGACGGCTCCCTCCAGCCACCGCTCCCTCCAGCCCCGGACCCCGGCTCCCCGCATCCCCGAGTCCACGGCTCCTCCCAGCCCACGGACTCCGGCTCCCCCCAGGCCCCGACCCGCGGCTCCCCCAAGCCCCAGGACCCCAAGTCCACGGTTCCCTCCAGCCCCAGGATCCCGGCTCCCCACAGCCCCGGGACCCCAGATTCCCCCAGCCCCCAGACCTCGGTTCCCCGCAGCCTCCGACCCGTGGCTCCCCTCAGCCCCAGGCCCCAAGTTCACGGCTCCCCCCAGCCCCGGGTCCACGGTTTCCTCCAGCCCCGAGCCCCAAGTCCCAGGCTCCCTCCAGCCCCGGACCCCGGCTCCCCGCATCCCCGAGTCCACGGCTCCCCCCAGCCCACGGACCCCGGCTCCCCCCAGCCCCCGACCCGCGGCTCCCCCAAGCCCCAAGCCCCCAAGTTCACGGCTCCCCCCAGCCCCGGGTCCACGGTTTCCTCCAGCCCCGGGCCCCAAGTCCACGGCTCCTTCCAGCCTCGGGATCCCGGTTCCCCCCAGCCCCTGGACCTTAGCTCCTCCCAGCCCCCGACCCGTGGTTCTCCCCAACCCCAGGCCCCAAGTCCACGGATCCCTCCAGCCCCGGGACCCAAGTCCCAGGCTCCCTCCAGCCCCGGACTCCGGCTCCTCGCATCCCCGAGTCCATGGCTCCCCCCAGCCCACGGACCCCGGCTCCCCCCAGGCCCCGACCCGCGGCTCCCCCAAGCCCCAAGCCCCCAAGTTCACGGTTCCCTCCAGCCCCAGGACCCCGGCTCCCCACAGCCCCGGGACCCCAGATTTCCCCAGCCCCCAGACCTCGGTTTCCCGCAGCCTCCGACCCGTGGCTCCCCTCAGCCCCAGGCCCCAAGTTCACGGCTCCCCCCAGCCCCGGGTCCACGGTTTCCTCCAGCCCCCGGCCCCAAGTCCACGGCTGCTTCCAGCCTCGGGATCCCGGTTCCCCCCAGCCCCTGGACCTTAGCTCCTCCCAGCCCCCGACCCGTGGCTCTCCCCAACCCCAGGCCCCAAGTCCACGGATCCCTCCAGCCCCGGGTCCACGGCTCCCTTCAGCCCCAGGCCCCAAGTCCACGGCTCCTTCCAGCCCGGGACCCCAGCTCTCCCCAGCCCCGGGACCCCGGCTTGCCCCACGCCCGGGTTCCAAGTCCTCGGCTCCCCACAGGTCTGGGACCCACGGCTCCCCATAGCCCCGGCCCTCCAATCAGCGCCTCCTCACAGCCCTGGGACCCTAGCTCTCCCAAGTCCAGGGCCCACGGCTCCCCACAGCCCCGGACCCCTGCTGCCCCCAGACCCGGGACACTTCTGGAGAAGAAGCCAGGAGCTGGTCCAATGGCAGGTGCCATCTGCACCCAGCACCCCGCAATTCTGGAGAGAGCACGGAGGTGCAGGGAGAGGAGAGAGCCCGGACATGAGTAGGTAAAGTCCCCAGACGCCCACGCCGTGCTGCCAGTGCCTTTTACACGCGGAGGCTGTGGGGGCTGAAAGACTACCGGGAGCCCTGGCTTGACCAGGGCTGGAGAGGAGGAGAGCACCAGCCTGCATCCCTCGGAAGCCGAGTTGGAACTGTAGAAGGAGCCTCCTGCTGCAGTCTGCTGGTGTTCGGTGCAGATCCAAACCGTGGATGGGCTCCAGGGCACGCCCAGGAGGGGCGGCTGCTTCTCTCCCAGGTGGTGCTGGTCGCTCTGCAGCTCGGCCCTGGGGGAGCCAGGCCCAGGACAGTGCCCCAGTCGGAATCTTTGGGAGGTGGGTCCTGGACACTGGGCCAAGGCTCACCCTCTGAGGCCCCAGGCACGGGAGGGAAGATTGTGCTGTCCCTTGCCACTCACAGAATAGTAAGAAGAACAGCAGCCCTAAGAATGGGGTGCGGTGGAGTAAACACGGGCAGGCTCAACCGTGCCTTGACTTCCCAGGCTGCGCAGAGACTCTGACCCTCTTTCTGAAATGGTAGGGCCCACACTGTCCTCTCTACAGTCCCATTCCTCTGTGGAGGCTCCTGGCCGGTGGGGCCTGCCTGCTAGAGGGCCGCCTGGGCCATGAGAGCGCAGAGTTCTGGCCAGAGGCCTTCAGCTGGGATTCTGAGACCTAAGCCATGGGGTGAACAGATGCTCAAGGGGTGGGGCCTTCACGCTCCTCGCAGAGGCAGTGGGTTTATTTTGCTGTCTTTAGGTTGCAGGGTTCTAAGGCAAATCCTTACGTTAACCTCAGATCTGGAGGAAAGAGCTTTCCCAGGTGCAATGGGCTTTGCTGTCCACTTTCCCCGGAAGCAAACGCTTGGGCCCTCACCTGGGATGGAGGATTCCATCCAGGCATCAATTCTGTGTGGGGAGAGTTTTTTCCTTTGATTTCTGGCGTAATCTGTCTTCTACTCTATCTTCAGTTTTCTGATGTTCAACCCTCTTTTTTCAACCTCTTTACCCCATCTGAAAACACAGCTACCCTCATTTCCAAACCAAAGATAGCCATTAAAATGCAACCCTCCATACCACTTTCATGCCTCCCTCTTCACTAAGAGGACCCAGTGCTTGTTTATAGAGTGAAATGTGAAAAAAAATTTTGTTCTTAATTTGAGAAAATTAAGCTCAGCCAAAAAAAAAAAAAAAAAAAAAAAAGAAAGCATCTCCAAATCCAGACTTACTGTTTTCTCACTATGGTGTGATCTGCACGGATGAGAAGAGTAACACCCGTGCGGCTTCTGCTAACTGCTCTGGGGATTCCGCGGGCTGTGTCTGGGCCCCGCCTCTCCTGCACAGGGTGTGCCTCGCACACACTTGATCAGCATCGAAGGGTGCTGTTGCCCTGCCAGGCAGACGTGGCTGCCCCCGGGGTCTTCCTGGACTTGTTAACCTCCTGAGGCCCCTATGGCTCTCAGGAAGAAGCAGGAGTGGGTGGGCAATTCTAACTGAATTCTAATTGAGAAATACACTGTGATGGTAGACAGGCCACTGTGTTCCAACTCCTGTCCTTAGCCCCCAGCCCCTATGCCAAGCTTGATTTCAATCCAAAATCCTAGAAAGAGGGTTGGCAAACTTGGGCAGAGAGCCAGAGAGTAAACACCAGGCTGTGCGGGATGGGTGGTTTCTGTTGCTTTCCTCTGGGCTAGTGGAGAAGCTACTTCAGACAATACGTGAGTGAGTGTGGGTGTGTTTCAATAAAACTTTATGGATGGACACTGAAATTTGGGTTTCACGGAATTGTCA
This sequence comes from Macaca mulatta, assembly GCF_049350105.2. Lineage (NCBI taxonomy): Eukaryota > Metazoa > Chordata > Mammalia > Primates > Cercopithecidae > Macaca > Macaca mulatta. Next base: position 195,256,385 of record NC_133408.1, read on the forward strand.
CGTCGAGGAATAGCAGTCTTCGTTAGATTTTTTGTTTTTAAACATTAAAAAATGTAAAAACAGTCTCAGCCCAGGGGCTATGTGAAAACAGGCCTCAGACCAGATCTGTCCCAGAGGCCAAAATTTGCCTAGCTCTCTCCTGGAACATAAATCCCAGGGAGTGCCCAGAAACGGCAGGGTTCACGAAGGGTTTTGTGACTCCTTTTCAAGAAGTCACACGGAAGTCACTTCCTGGGCTTCTCAGCCTCCTGGAGTGGATCACCATCCGGAAAGCCAGAGCGGCCGCACTGAGGAAGGGCTGGCTCCCTGCAGGCCCGCTTGCCTCCCCAGCAGGTGCTCTGCTGCTTTCTTGCCAAATCTTGCAACTGACCAGCATTCCCTGCATGTCTGCCCCATGTTTCCCCTGTGGGTGTGATGCTGACAGCTCTGTCAACTCCCTCAGACAGTGGCGTCACGTGCCTGCCTCCTAGGACCGGTAAAAAGTCCCAAAGCCTGACCAATCCCACCCATTGAGAGAACGGAGTCTACACGCTCAATGAGAATTTCCTTCACATTCCCAGCACTACCTCGTGGAAGACGATGAGAAACACAGCTGACAGTTTGGGAGCGGGTTCTGCCACATCACAGACACTGAAGAGAGTCTCTGTAATTTCTTTAATTATTCAAACAATAGAGCACAAAGATAACAGTTTCAAGTACATTCTGATACACGTTTTGACAGGAATAGATATGCATTTAGTCATGAGGGAGGCTGGCAGCAACCACCAAGCGTACATTTTGCACAAACTCTTGGCTCCGTCAACCCTGAATGCGAAGTGGGCCCCTCGTCCTGGCGGGGCTGGGCTGCACCCTCTTGATGCCCTGTACCTAGTTTCTCTAAGCAGTGGTTTCCTTTCCTTGCCTGTGAAAAAGAGAATTTTAAATATAAAGCAGTGGGCGGATCTTAAGAAGACAGACCAGGAGGGCTGGGGACAGCACCCAGCAGCATGGACACTGCCACCGGGCCTGTCCAGGAGGCAGTGCCACCCAGGAGTCAGGATTTCCCATCTGGGTGAGGGTCTGCTCCAAGGTGCTCCAGTCACCAGCAGAGCTGCACCGTGGCCTCAGGCACCTTGGGGCTTGGTCAATGACTGGCTTCTCTCTGACCATCTGGGCCGCATGGCCACATCGCCAGGTCTGTCAACACAGCCAGAGGAGCTGCTGTGCCCAGTGCTTCTGGGTTAACTTTTGACTGACTTGAAATTATACCGAACTGTCAAAAGAACAGAAACCATCACACTTCCTCCGAGATTGTAAACATCAGCCTGGAACCTGCTGACCATCTAGAACACCAAAGAAAAGTCTTTTACAGAAAATGGCTGAGGACTGCTCCTGCACAGAGGGCCCGGCCCTGTGGAGGCTCCAGAGGCCCTGTGCCATCCACCTGGGCACACAGCCTCCCTGGAAGGCCACTCAAGGGCAGACCCTCAGCAGAGCAAACCTTCAGGGACTGGTCCCAGCCTCAGGAGCGAGCCCCTGCCAGGTGGGGCTGAAGTCTGTTCACTCCCACTCCCTAAGCCTGGACCACCTTCCACACAGGCTCCAGCTGCTAGGAGGCCCTGAGCTCATGCAGCGCCACCCTTCCAAGGCTCAGCCTGCTCAGATAATTTAGCCCAAAGCACAAAGCATGGCAGACATCTTCTGTAAGCCAAAAAACTGGTAGTAGTCCTCCACCTGGGACCCTGACAACCGCCAAGGGCAGAGACCCTCTTGGCCTCCAAGGCAGCATGAAGCATGGAAGGACCTTCCCCAGCCCAGCACCCACAGCAGCATGCTCACTCAACAGGAATCAAAGTCCACGCCTGACCGCCATGTCACACAGACAACCAGCGTAGCCTGAGGACCTCAACAGCAGCCCCGACATTCCAGCGACTGGCCCATGCCACTGTGGGCTTGCCACTCAGATTTAAGGGGACCCTCAAGAAAAGAGGATAGAGCTTCAGAGAAGATCAAACCTGGTCCTCTCTTCTAAGGATGCTTTCTGGAAGGGGCACAACAGGACCTCAGAAAGCAGCAATGGGCCTCCTCCCTACGGATCACAGACAGCACGAACAGGGTCAGGCCAGGGGTCTGCCCAGCAACCACACACAGGAGTCCTAGGAGAAGGTTCTCGGTGGCCGTCTCCAGGCCACCCCCTCTGGGCTTACACATTAGGCTTTGCTAGTTAAGGGGTGGGGTTAGGGGGACAGCACAGTCCCCATGGGTGGCACCCCCAACCTTTGGGAGCGTAGGAAGAGCGTCACACAATAAATACAAACAGAGCTGAGGTTTCTCCAGCCATGAGAAGAAAGAAGTTGGTTTGTGTGCCTACTTTGGTTACCTAAGTCAGTCAGTCTGAGTTCACAGTATAAGCAACACATCTAAATAGAATATTGGGAGCGCCTGTGAGCACTGGGTTTCCCAAGCAAAGAAGCCAAAAAAAAAAAAAAAAAAAAAAAAAGAAAAAGGGCTGCAACGGGAATTCTTAGTTATTAGATACTAAGCGGTCTGTGCATGGCACATTTTATTTCTATAAAACTATTACAAAATATTCAAAAATACATTTTAGTAAATTTACAGCAGTTATTTCTCAATTTATTAATGCAAAAACATCCTTTTGTTTTCTCTGTACAAACTGCAGGCTCCATCCTCATGGGCTCATCACTATGTGCGCTTTTAAAAAATATTATTTTCTAATAAATTCTTTGAAGTTAAAAATAACAGAGTTCTTCCAGTTTGTCAAAAAAAAAAAAAAAGAAAAGAAAAAAAGAAAAGAAAAAGAAAAAGAAAAAAAAAGCAAAGCAAAGCAAAGTGTGTTGTGTGTGTGTAACAGTCTTGGCTTCCAAGAATGTGGCAAAATGGTGAATACAAAGGGAATATGAAACCATAAAGACAACAGAGGAGATGGCTGTTACATCGGAAACTAGTTAAATTAAAATAATATATTTTCATATTTTACACTATTTCAAAAATGAAATGTAATTCAGTTAAGTATTGATCTCTCAAAAAATCTAATTTACAATTCTGTGTATAAAAATATAATTTGTGGACCCCCATGAAGCACGTTTGAGTTTGCACTTGCTGAGAAGCAGGAGATGGAAGGGAGGGATGGCAGGGACAGAGGTTTGCTTTCTGACAGCCGGGACGAGGGACATGTAGAAAAATAGACTCTGAGCAGGTTGCTTGGCCTCACAAAATAATCTTTCCCCCGTGAGTACAGTTCACATGATCATAATAAATTATCCAAGAAACAAACTATTTAAGGCTCTTGAAGGTCCGGTTCATATTATTTAAAACATCTATTCATACCAAATAAATAGCCAGGAGAGGAGGAAAAAATAACCAAAATAAAACAATAACCAAAAAATTCAAAAATTATATATCAACTAAACACAACAACAAAACTTCCCGGGGTCCTTGTTTCCTTAGAGTCTACTTTGGACTGTCCTACTTTATTATTATTATTATTATTATAATAACTCAGTCTGGTTCGTGCGCCTTTTCCGAGTGTCTTTTTGCTTTGCGTTGCTGTTGCTGCCCTGCCCCGCCCCCTCCCGCGCCCCTCCCCGGGCCCCCCAGCTTCAGCTGGACTTGACCGCCATGCCCAGCGGGTGCAGGGCCTCGCTGTCCAGGAGCCAGGTGCCTATTTGGTAGAGCAGCTGCGAGTACCAGTGGATGCCCGCGGTGGCCCCCGCACCCGTAGCGTCGGCTGCACCTGGCTTAGGCGGGGGTACTCGGCTGCCGCCGCCCCCGCGGTCCCCACCGCCGCTGTCCCCGCCGCGGTCCGTGCGCGCGGGCGCCAGTGCAGCCAGGAGCGCGTGCGCCAGGCGGAAAGGCGCGAAGGCCCGGTGCGCCCAGCCGTGCTCCTCGATGACGGCGTAGCACGAGGCCAGCACCCGGTTGATGAGGATGGTGCCCTGGGCCGTGAGCGGCGCGTAGGCGCCCGCGGCCTCCTCGCGTAGGGTCACGCTGTGTACAGCGGCGGGCAGGAGCCGGCGGTCCCCGTCGCGCTCGGCCACCACATACACGCGCTGGCCCGGGCGCACGCGGCTGGCGAACAGCGCCCGATGCCCCAGTGCGCCTTCGAAAGGCGGCCCCGCGCCTGAGAACGCCTCGGGCTCCGCGGCGGCAGAGTCGTTGTGCGGCGCCACGAAGAGCAGGTGCGCGGCGGTGAGCAGCAGGCGCTCGCGCGGCTCCCGGGTCTCGATCACATAGAAGACCTTCTTGGCGCCGTCGTCGCGGTCCAGGAAAGTGAGGAAGTCGCTGTAGAGTAGCCGGCCCTGGTCGTCCGCCGCCAGCACGCGGTCCCCGGGGCGCAGGTCCTTTACCAGCTTGGTGCCGCCCTGCTCCAGGTGCACAGTGGCCGAGCCCGGGAAGCAGCCGCCCGATTTGGCCGCCACCGAGTTCTCTGCGGGTGAGAAGAAGGGAGAGAAGAGAGGACACGGCATTGAGTTCCGAGAGGGAGGCGCGTCTCGGGGAGGAGGGCGCACGCTTGGTGCCCGCGCGCCTAGGCTAGGGATGCGCTCAGCGCTGGGCGGGGCGATTGATTCCAGTTGGGTCCCGCACAGACCTCCCTCCCCCAACCCCACCGCCCCAGGGACAGGATTCCGACGCAGGCACATTCCTTAACAACTCTCTAAGTCTGCGCTGGCGGTGACAGAGGTTGGCTGGCGTTTCCTGCAGAGGCCGGTGACACTCCTTCCTTCCGCCTTCCTCCAACCCCACCCCCAGCGCCGCACACACCCCCGCCTCGCCGCGAATCCATCCAGAGGGTGTTTGCTCTGCACTTGGATTCCTCTGGAAGCCTCCTTGAGATCCCGCGGGCGCCGGGCGCACCCTCCTTCCCTCCCGCCCCGGCGCGGGGCGCGGCGCCTGCTCGCGCGCTCAGCACCCGGGCTGCGCGGCGGAAACCCCTGGCCCGCCGACCCGCCAGCCCTCCACCCTGCCGCGCCTCGGCGTGGGCCTGCGGAGGGGCGGGGGCGGGGAGTGAAAAATAGCTGCAGTAGTTGTAGCAACTGGACAAACATTCCAGAGATTGGCCGAGGTGTGAAAATCCGAGGCTTGTGTGGATTTTCTAATTAAAATCCAATAAAGGGCCCAGCATTGTCATTGTGATTTCTGGGATAAACAGGAGACACTCTTGGAAGCGGACACTTCCATTTTCTCCCCTCCCTTTTCTCAGCTCACTCTCTCCCCAGCTCGCGGGCCTCCCCCTCCCTATTTGCTCAGGTGCAAACCCCCCCGTGTGCAATTCACAAGCACTATTTGCACAGCCAGGCCTCTCTTCCAAGCACTCAAGATGTGTATTTGAATTTTAAATGGCGGGGCCTGTTCGGAGCGCTGGAAGCTCCGAGTCTCAAGGCCCCTTGACTACCCGCTTTCTCGAGCCCTCTGTCGCTCTCTGAGGCTCACTGTCCCGAGGACAATAATTGAAGTTGGGGCGGAGCGCAGGGGGCCGGGGAGGAGGGCGGGGAGGGCCGTCTTCTTTGCATTCCAATCTCTGGGATCATGCTTTTTGCAAATAGAGATTGCCAGAAAGAATCTTCCTGCTGGAATTACAGGGGGCTTTTAATCTTCTCATCGGTTTCTCCGGCATGAAGTGCGGGGCTGGCCGTTGGAGGCCCTCCGTAGCTCCCCGGAATGCGACCCCGGGCGCTGGCTAGCCCGAGTCGTCGAGTCGCACGGCCCGGCTTGACACGCTGCGCCCCGCGCCCCCGCCCGTGTGCGCAGAATGCCAATGAGCGGCTCCCGCGCCGCGGCTCTGCTCTCCCGGCGCGATCCGGCGGATGGATTAGCGCTGCTCACTTGGGAGGAGGCCTCCGGAGACCCCCGCTAGGGGGACCCCGAGGGCAGGGAGCCGGGGAGGAGGTTTTGCTCAGGGAGCGCCCTGGGCCCAGGGGCCGCCGCCGAGGCCGCGAGGTGGGGGTGCCGCCTCCTGCCTCCCTGCGGCCGGGAGCTCTCTGGGCCGCACACCCGCCCCTGCCGCCCCCGCTCCACGCCTTTGCTTTCTGTGGGGACTAGAAGCCACGCTTGCCTTTACCTACAAGTGTGCCTTGACACCTTTAAAGTGTTTTCCTACTAACATATTGCCATTAACTTGGAATTTAGGAGACAAGTAGGGAAACCTGGAAGGGGGGTGAGGAAGGCAGAGTTTCCCCGAAATTCACCGTGAACGGCTTTGCTAAATGTGCCGATTTATGCGGGCGGAGGAGAGCGTTGTGCACACAGCCCCAGGCCGGAGGTTCGCGTGCGCGCGATGGCGCCTCCTCTACCGCTGTTCCTCGCCAGCAACAGCGTGTGGCGTTGCAGGCCCAGAGAAGGCAGCCTCACGCCGACTCGGGCCGGCTTTCCGGGACTTGCCCGCCGCCCAGGGCGTCCCAGCCCGGCTCCCAATAGGAACGCAGGCTTCGGGCGCGCGGCCTCCAGATGCTGGAGGTGGTTACCCCTGGGTTTACTGCCGCCCACCAGGCCTCTCCCCAAAGGCTCAGCGAGTGAGCGAAGGCAGCTTAGGATCCACGGGCGCCCGGCCGGGAGGAGCCAGGACGCGGGCTCCGGGGCAGGACAGACGCCCCTGCGCTTGGGACAGCCGGTGGGGGCAGTTGGTTCTTAAGCCCTAAACGAGAGGAAGGAGCTCGCCCAGACCTGGCTAACCGCGCAGTGCTGCCTTCCCTCCCCCAGTCACGCTTTCCCACCCCCCTGCAGTGGGGGCTCCAGAAGCTGGCAGGAAGCCACAGGACCCCACCTCGGGTCATGGAGAACCCTGGGCTCTGTGGCCTCAAAGGTAGGGGTGAGTTCGAGGGGCCGGCACCTCACAGGGCAGGTTCCCACCGCGGAAACGCAGTCATCGCCCAGTGCCCCTGCTCCTGGCCCTCAGCCTACCCCCAGGTTTCTTTTTCCCTTGAATTAAGCCGGGGGTCTGCCAGTGGCCTTCCGTGGGGGCGGATCGGGGGTCCAGGGCCAGCTTACCTGCTTTCACCGAGCAGTGGATGTGCGCCTTGGACTCGTAGTACACCCAGTCGAAGCCGGCCTCCACCGCCAGGCGGGCCAGCATGCCGTACTTGCTGCGGTCGCGGTCGGACGTGGTGATGTCCACTGCGCGGCCCTCGTAGTGCAGAGACTCCTCTGAGTGGTGGCCATCCTCGTCCCAGCCCTCGGTCACCCGCAGTTTCACTCCTGGCCACTGGTTCATCACCGAAATGGCCAAAGCGTTCAACTTGTCCTTACACCTCTGCGAAGACAAGGGGACCCCCACCGACGGACACATTAGCCTGGGCGGACGCCACCCCTCCCGGCCCCTCCGTCAGGCTGCCCTGCCCAGTCTCAAGGCGCGAGGGCCATGCGGAGAGGTGGGGAGACGGGAGTTGGAACGGCCCAAACACACGGAAGAGCTGAGCCCCGGGCTGGGGAAGAGGGGCAGCATTTGCGGAGGAGCATGGAGGAGCACGTCCTCTCAGAGTAGAGCTGGGGGCCTTTCTCCAGGTCCTGTAACAGCCGATGCTCCTAGCGGGGCCTAAGAAGCAAATAAAGTTTCTCTGAAACAAGGGACCTGCATGATTCGGACATCAACTCCGGGACCCTCCAGGGGCACCTTCTGCGATACCCGCCCCGCCCCCACGTTGCCTTCCACTTCCAGCCCCCCTTCTGCGGCCCCTTTCTCCACCTGCGAAGGCTCCACCTTCTCTCCGTGTAGAATCCCTCACAGCAGGCCTGACAGATACCTGGGTGCAAGTTCCCAGAAATAAAGAAAAATGCACTGCGCGTTTCTTTGAGAATTGAAGGCCTTGCATTTATTTGCCTCAGGCCCTAACCCTATCCGAGGCAGAGGGGAGGCCAGAAGCCGCTGGCGGGGCTGCAGGGTGGTCGGGAGCCCAGGTGGAAGGCGGCTAGGTGAGTTACCACTTGCAGCACGGGCTGGGGCCGGGACAGACATTCTTTATCTGGACAGCCACATTCTTTTTGCCCGTGGAACTCTTTTCTGCCTGGCTTTTCTGTGGTCTGATTGTGTTTCTTGTTTTCTTTAACCTGTTCCCTTCCTCCCCTCTTGTTTTCTTGGCCCCAGCATAGAATGGTGTCCAGCAAGTTTGAAGAGCAAACTGAAGAGGTGGAGGGAGGGGGAGGGGTTTGAGAGGAGGGGGAGGGGAGCCAGGAAGGCCTGAGGTCTCCAAGTCCTCCGCCTGGGGAGTCTCCCAGGAAGTTGCCTGGTAGGAATCAGGAAGCACTGACTAGGCAGATGCAGACGGGGTTACCTGACACTCAGATTGTGGGGGTTCCCTTGGGTCACTTTCAGATAAGGATGCGACAGAAAGCAGTTGAATCCACTGTGTGTGTTTGTGGGGGCACTGACTTGCTTCCTGGATGTTTATCCTGCTGCTGCTGGTGGGACACGGGATTTACAGAGGGGGAACTGGCACAGATGATGATGGTGGCATCCCCCAAGAAGCTGCGCCAAGTGGAGGCCGAGGGGCAATTTCAAGGTGACTGCTGCAGAGGGCGGGGCTGACCTCTAACCTCCTCCAGTCTGGAAGGATGCTCTGCTTGGAGTCTGGTTGTCGCGATGGAAGGACAGCTTCTGTCCAGGGCCCTAACTGTGGCGTGGGTGGGGGGACCCTTTCGAGAGGGTGGGGCGAGGACGCTGGCCCCACTGCTGCCGCGCTTTAAGGGGACGTGACAAATTGCGCAACAGGAAAAGTCCTGTGTATCTGGCAGCAATAAAAACCAGTAATATGGTTGTAGAGTTAAACATACAACAACTGGGGGTGGGGTAGGGCTGGGGGCCGCCCTGGTAACAGGTCAGTGCCTGCAGGTTTCTGGGCCTGCCAGCAGTTAAAGAAAAAAAAGTCGGAAGGGCAGAATTTGAGTGAGGTCATCTTGAGGATTGAACGCGTTTTACATGAAAATCAATCAGTAAACCAGGGTCAGTTTAGAGCTGTGATGTGAGGCCCGTTGCGCGCAGGCGCACACCACCAACACGCACACGGACCCCCCATGCAAGCCCCCCACCCCACCGCAGCTCCCTCCCCTGGGGCTTCGCCGATGAAGCTTTAAATAGCTTCCCAGGAGGGCAGCCAGGGAAAGGGCGGCAGGGTGAGGAGGACCCGGCCCCCAGCTCTGGGAACTGCGCCACTTGGGCAGGCATGGAGGACCCGGGGCAGGGAGACCCCGGCCTAGCCGGGCCGCGACGGGAGGTGGCAGCGCGGGTGAGGGGCGGAGGCCGAGGGTTGCCGGAGTTGGCGCCCCCGCCCCTCGAGCCCTCCCCCGGCCGGGCTCCGTGCGGCCTCGGCTGGCGGCCTCTCCTCCGCCCGCGCTGGGCGGGATTGTCGCAGGCAAAGCCGGGAAGCCCAGGCCGGTTATTAATTCATTGGGTCGTGTGCCGCGAATCAAGCCCGACTCTGTGCAGCCACCGTGAAGCCCAGCAGGGCCGCCGGGGCCGGGCTTTGTGTCGGCTGAGGCCAAGTTGTTCCCCACGCCTGAGCTCCTGCCCACCTCCCTGATCTGCGAGCCGCGCCGACTGTCACCGCCAGCAGCCGGTGGGCTTCCCCCAGCGCGGGGGTGGGGGCGTCCCAACCTCAGAACAGCCCCAGCCCCCAAAACGCACCTCTCTCCACTGTCCTTTCCCCAGGCTTGGTGGAACAGCCCCTCCCCAAACCCACACCTGAGCGTCTTTCCTGGCGGCCCCAGAGCGCACAGGAAATCTATTTAGTGTGGCGGCTTGGGACCCTACTCCAGGCTTCAGATCCGGCCCTCGGGCCTCCTTCCCCCTGGGACCCCCCTGGCCGCCAGCACCCTCGCCTGGCACCCTAGGCCAGCGCAGGGAGAGCGTGTCTGTCTGCGCTTTCCTCTCCCGGGTTAATATTAACCGGCAGCTCCTGCGTTCCAGAACTGCTCTGAAAGTTCCACTGGGGACGATCTCGCCATGGTTGAGGGACTTGGGCGGCAGTCACATTAGAGACCCAGAGACAGGGAGGGAGACAGAAGAGGAGGACCACGCAGCTGGGGCAGAGCCTAGGTGGTTATTTAAAATGAGGGCGTCCGAGCAGGCTCCCCAAACCTCCCACGGGCCTGGGGCTCCCCTGCCTCCTCCTTCACCCGGCCCCTGCCCTCAGCACCCGAGCCTCCGCCTTCCCCATCCCTTCCTCCCCCACCCTTAACTCCTGGAATCGGGAGAAGGAAGGTAGGGGAGGGATCAACTGGGGGTACCTCACAGACTGCCAGCCCCTACCCCCCTCGGTTTTAGGGGACCTTTGTGGGGTCTGCCTGATAATCCCGGCCTGGCCCTCCCCACCCAACCCCCACTTGGGCCGTCCTTCCCCCTCCTTTTGTGTTGGGAACGGGAATAGCCACTGCCCAAGGAAAAAAGTATTTGTTTTCGTTTCGTTCGTCTGAGGGAAGTTGACAGAAGGTCAGAAGTTCAAATGCTGCCTGTGCGCGCGGCGGCGAGAGTGGCCGGGCGCCGGGCCGCTGGGCCCTGCGTCCCCGGGTAGGGCGGGCGGGGGTCGGGGGTAGGCCCCCTGTCTGGGGGCTCCGGCTGGGACGCGGAGGCCCAGAGGCCGGGCAGGCGGCGGACTAGGGAGGGGGGCGCGGCCCAGGGCAGGCCGGCGGAGCCCGCGCTGCGCCCTGGTCCCTGCGCGGGCGCCCCCATCTCCGCGCCTCCGCCGCCGGGGTCGCTACCGCGAACCCGGCGCTGCTGTTAGCTCCTGCGTTGCCTGCGCTCCGGCGCGTGGAGCGGCAGAGCCCGGCGGCTCCAGCCCAACCCCGCGCGCACTGAAACCCTAGCCGCGGGGGATCGATAACCCAGGAGTAAGTGGGGCTGCATGCGTCTGCCTCGCTGCGCGGCTCTGCGCGCTTGCAGCTTTGCAGCAAGGCGGCAAGGCCCGAGTCCTGGGAAGGGGTGCAAGCCCAGGACCCCTTCTGCAGTATTGGCCTCCCGCAGACCAGGGCAGAAGCTGACCCACTCTGGCTCTGGGACCTCGGGTGTCCACGCCCCCGCTGCTCTCTCCGCAGCGCCTCCCTCCTATCGGGTTCCGAGGGACCCTGGCAAGTCCCCTCCTCCGCTGGGAGCGAGGGTGACGAGAGGATGGGCGCCCCAGGCTAGCCGGAGAACTCCCTCCAGCCAGCTGCACACACCGGGCACCCCGTGGCCCGTGCAGAGTTAACTGTGGATCGCGCTGCTCTCTGGCACTGGCGCGCGCGTCCACACTCGCGGTCCAGATTTAAGGTGGTCGGAAGCAGATGAGGGAGAACAAGGAAATCAGGACCATTTCCCATTCCTCTCCTTTCCGACAGCTGGAGCAGGCTACCTCGCCTGCTCCTCGCCTTTCTCGGCCCCAAGCAAGCCTGGGAATCGGGTCGGGGAAGCAGGGCGGCCCAGAGGTAGCTCCTCTCTCTCTGCCGTCCGTACCCTCCCCCTGCACTTGCGCCCCACCAGCGCCACTCCATCAGCCACTGTGCGCACCTAGCCCTAAAGGTAGGACTTGAATATTTTAATAGGGCAATAAAAAGGATGTTGACCTATATTTGCAAGGAAACCCATTTCTGGCTTCAGTTATACGTGCATGGAGTTTCAGAAAGTCTAGAATTGGCTGGGAGATTGGCAGCTCAGAAATCTCAAAGGAGGTGGGGAGAGAGAGAGGAATTCATATTTTGCTTAGCTTCCCCTCCCCCCACACTAATATTTATTCTCTCTTAATTCTTATGCAAGCAGGTTGAAAACTAAAGTGATGCAATGCCAATAAGTTCTAAGTCCCTCCCCTAAGGTACCTCGGGCTTGGAAGAAGGAAAGAGCATCCTTAAAGAAATATCAATACATTCACACTCTGATGGGCACAATTGCGGACATGCAATCGCAAAGCCAGCTCTGCGATACAGCCAGGGACCCAGGGACGGGCGGAGTCGCCTCTGGAGCCCCTGCCTTTTGTCAGAACTGCCTCCTGGCTTTTCCAGTTGAGAATTCTTTGGTGGGGAGGTGTAGGGTGGGGGTTGTAGTGGGAAAGAAAACCACAGAGGTGACGGGAAACGTGGGGGCCCTGAGCTCCAATGCCCAAAGCTACGTTCGTTGCAGAGTGCCCGGAGGCCACTCCGTGTTTGTGGGAGGGGGATTCCCACCCTCTCCTTCCATTTCCACTCCTGACTTGGAAAGGGCCGACACCCCCCAAGTGAAGGTCTCCCCAAGTTACAAGCCAGGGCAGAAGTAGGATGGGGAAGGCCGTTGTAGCAAGACTCATCAAATCAGGGCCATAATGAACCACGTCTGTTAACGTCCTCACCCCCACCACACCCTAAACTTCTCCAGCTGGACCCTTGACCTCCATTCTCCTCCAGGAACAGGAAGAGATGGGGGGCGGGCAGGTGGGTGGGGAAGAAGTGGGTGAAATCACCTTCCTATCTGCCCGAAGAGCAAACAGAGTTAAGTCTGGAAGTGTTCGGCTTCTCCTAACCCCCTGGAAAGCCACACATTCCACGCCCCGGCGCTGGGTTCCTACCTGAGTCATCAGCCTGTCCGCTCCGGTGTTTTCTTCATCCTTAAATATGATGTCGGGGTTGTAATTGGGGGTGAGTTCCTTAAATCTCTCGGAGTTTCTGGAGATCTTCCCTTCATATCTCCCGCTGGCGCCTAGGGTCTTCTCAGCCACATTGGGGATAAACTGCTTGTAGGCTAAAGGGGTCAGCTTTTTGGGGTGCCGCCGCTTCCCGAACCCCCTGCCCGGTCCGCACGCCAGTCCCGAGCACACCAGCAGCGAGGAGACGAGGACTAGCAGCAGACATCTCGCCAGCAGCAGCATCTCGCCCATGGAACTGATGACTTCCGAGCTGTCCCCGTGCGGGTCCGTGCGCGAGTGCGCGCGGCGGGTGTGTGCGTGTGCGCTCTCTCTTGCGCTCTCCCTTCCTCGCTCCGGCTCGCCCGCCCGCTCGCTCCCTCGCCGGCTGCCTCGCTCTTTCTCTTCCTATATAACCTTGCCTGCCGCGGCTGCGGGGCACTCTCCACCGCTCCCCACCCAGACAGGGGCTGGAATGGCAGGCTGCCGGCCGCTGATAACGGAACACATCGGAGTTGGGTCGCGAGACAGCAATCAAAAGACAAAAAGAGTCTGATTTTAAATGGTAGCAAGCCTGGAGAGCTTGTGAGAGAGGCTGCCTTTAGCACTATATTATAGCTGCCAGGGGCGCATCTGATTGGCCAAAGCCGCACAAGCTTGTCTTCTGATGTTAACCCTGAAGAAGACTACATTTTTTTTTTCTGTTGCTGCTGTTGCTTTATTTTCACCTGAAGGCTTCGAGTTTAAAAAAAAAAATCTTTCCTGAGATAAAGGTGGGCGGGAGGGAGGAGCGCATGTCTTGTGGAAACAGCAGTTACTCCCGGCTTTGTGTACACCCTTGTGTTTCCCCCTGACTTTGCCTGGAATGGTAGGTGCTTCAGTTAAAACCAACTTAAGTTTTTAAAGGACAGTTTAAACCCCCCCCACCACCACCAAGCTTCAGTCATCAAGCACAGAGTCGTTCACACATTTGAGGGGCACAGCTGCCCAGCTGTTATTTAATTTTTCTTCCCCAGGGACTTTAGAGTGCAGGCTCCTTCTCCCTGCATTTTGAAGAAAGAGGACTGAGCCCCTCCTGAAGAGTCAGCCTCTGTGGACCGAGGATAATTATGAGTGACCATAACTTAAAGCACTGGCATTCGAAATGCTTTAAGCGCCTTAGAAAAATGTAAAAATAGTGCTCTTTTATTGTGCTTCAATTAATACTTTTTTTTTTTTGGTAGAGCTCTGCAAATGGGATGGAGGCGTGCTCAAGGGCAGGTACAGAGTGAACTGCGGGCGTCAGGGTGGATAGGCAAAGTAGGTCTGGGGCCTGCACCCCAGCACAGAGGAGAGAGTGGGGGTCAGTGTGTGCGCTGGGTGTGTGGAGGCCATTGCAGGGTGTGTTGGGGGGGGGCAGGCGAGTGGGCGAAGCTGTACTCACACAACCCCCACGATCGATCAGAGCAAAGTGCAGAGCCAGGGATGAGCTGAATGTGGAATTCAGGCTCCTTGCAAAGCTGGCCTTGTGTGGGGGCTCAGCAGGCCACCAGCCTTCAGGCACAGGAGCCACCAGGTCCTAGGGGCTGCAGCCCAAGAGGTCAGGGGCCTTGGGGGAACAGTGTTCTGGTTAATGAGGGGCTTCCTAGAAAGAGGGCACAGTGCCTAGGAGTCGGCAATCTTTGAGTCTATCATCACCTCACTTTTTGCAGAAAAAGTGAAAAAAAATCTCAAAAGTCCTAATTAAATGAGGAAAATAAAATTTGAAGCTCCCCCCAACCCTGCTTTTTTTTTTTTTTGACAGATCGTGCCCTTCCCCTCCTCATCCCCCATCCCACTCATGTACAATCATTCCTCTAGCATAGGATGAGGGAGTGAGGGTTATTTACGTGGAGGGGAAATCCTGACCCTGAGGAGTCATCAGATGCTGCCAATGGGGCCCTGTGAAGTTAAACACTCTCCCTTGACCCCAGGCCGTTGGAGTGGAGGGGGAGAGGCCCCTCGTGAAGCTCATTCCTCAAACAATGGAAGTTTCCAGAAGTTTCCTTTGCAGATCAACTTCGTGTGTGTGTGGTGGGGGAGAGAAGGAGAGGAGCATCTGAAGATATGTGTCTTGGGCATAAGAGGCTGAACGTTAACAACACTTGGAGATCTGGGTCCCTTCTGGGAGGTTGACCCAGGCTCCCCATCCCACCTCTCTTTCTTGTTCTTTTCCATGGTTTGTGAAGCATCATGATCCCCGGAGGAGAGCGCCATGCGGGAGCAGCGTCCACTTGCCCAGGCCCTGGCAGTCTCCACTGAGTGGAGCCGGAGCTCAGCTGAACACAGGGGTTCTCCAGGTGGTGTGTCTGCGCTGCCTGTCCTATTCCCAGTAAAAACAGACACAAAACAGGACCCGGGTCCTCTCCAGAGGAGGCCGACCTGTTTGATGTGTCTACCTGCACAGCATGTGGATGTCACATCACTGGGTGGTGCCTGGGCTGGACCAGCGACCTGGCCCAGTGGGACACTTGCAAACCTTTTGACCACCCTGCCCTCCACCCTTGGCATCTCCTCTTGCTCCAGTCCCTCCTCCCCTCCCCCCCGCCCCGTCTTTCCCCGATACCTACTCCTTACAAATGCAGGTGAGTACAGAAGGCCCCCCACAGGGGTTGCCACCCTGGGGCCTGAGAGATTGGGTGTGCAGGCCCGCCGGGAGGTGGCATGTGCACACAGCTCACCTCTGCAAAGGGCAGGTGGGCGGGGTGTGCTTTGGAAGCAAAAACCTGAGCTGCACAGAGTTCTGCGTGGGCACAGCTGGACGTGGGGTGCCCCCAGGTGCGGTCAGCTCCCTCTTGGCAGACTGCAGGGAGAAGATGTGGCTTGGCATTGAGCTTGGGTGACTCAGGGCATTTCCTGAAACTTCCCTGCCCCAAGGGATGGCGTGGGGCCCCCTCCCTCCCCTCCATCTCCAGACAGCCCTGGACACCCTGGAGAGCACATCAGGGGCCGCCCCCCTTGTGGACTGACCAGTCCTCCAGAGTGAAATAATGATAGGCCAGAAAGCCTGCCCCCACGCCTAAGTTCAGAGGGCCTGCGCCTCCGCGTGGGTTGGGGGAACTCGGCACAGAAAGTAATCCCAATTATGTGTATTGTCTTAGAACCAGGCTGCTGACTGAGCCCCCCAGAGAAGCTGCTGCTCTGCCCTCCCGCCCCTCACTCCAGGTTCTTCCATCCCACCCGCTCCCCACGGTCCAGCACTGCCTTCCCCGCCAGACGCCAGGCAGTTCTATCTCTTTGCCTTTCCCCACCCGCCCCCAGCAAGTCCATTTGGCCCCCTCCCCGCACCAGCAGAGGCTCCAAAGCCCAGCCTCCCTGACAAGGCCAGACATCCAGACATGCTGGGGCTCCATTATTCATCTACCTGGGCTCTGCCTCTCTTCCTTGGGGTCATGCGCATCCCTCCCTCGCTCCTTCCTCCAGCTTTCCCTCCCCCGCCCTCCCCCACCTCCACCCCGTGCCCAGCATCCCTGCTGAGGACAGAAGCTGCCTCCTCTTCTGCCCCAGCCCCCAGGCTCCCTCCTGGGCACTGCCCCTGCCCCTCCTTCCGGCCCCTGCCGCTAGATGGCCTCCTCACTCTGCCTTCGGCTCAGGCTTGGCCGGTTTGGGAAATCCCCGCAGTCCCAGGTTGGGAGGCCTGGAAGCCAGGCAGCCTCCTGGTTCATCCTCCCCGGCCCCATCAGCAGTTTCTGCGTCCCCCTCATCTCCCCTTCCCTTCCCCAGATTTGTACCCGCTGGGCCCTGCAGTTATGGAGGCCGCCTGCCTAGCGTCTCCAGGTGCTGCCTCTATTTCTAGTCTCTGGGGTTGGCCTCTAATCTTTCATGTCCTTCTCCCGTTTGATTTTTCTTCCTTATAGTAATTCCACGCAATCTCTTTCCATCCCGCCATCCAGTCTCCACTTCTTTCTGGATTTTCCTGGTTTTGGCCAGTGGTACTTCTGCACTCCAGTTCTCTTGTGACTGCATCCAGTGCTCTTTGGATTTGGGAGGGATGCTGCACCTTAGCCCCCTTTCCCTAACTCCAGGGTTCTCCCCATCCCTGGGCCCTGGGGATGTGAGTCTCCAGCTTCCTGGAGGGCTCAGGCTCTGGACAGTCCAGGAAACCCAGCCACACTCTGCACAGCACCCTGACAGTGGCCTGGCTGCAGGTGGATTGAGGCAACACTCTCCTCTCCGTGCCAAAGCCCAGGAGCTTTGGGGTGGCTGCAGGGCTCTCTGGACTCCTGCAACCACATCCTCATGGCACCAGTGCTGAGGGCAGGCCAGCTGGGAGGCAGCTGCCAAGACACACAAGGCCTCAGGGGACCGTGCCGGCACGTGGAGCCAGCTCTGCTGGGTGCCCACTGTGCAGCGTTTCTCAGCAGTGCCGTGCAGCGGGCACCGGGCCACCCCCAAGCCGCCCACAGGCCCCATGACTGTGGCTGCAGCCCCGTTTCTTCCCGGCCTGGGCTACTCTGTGAAGCAGGGTGCAGGAAACCCTTTGGTGACTGGGATTCCCACCCTCATGCCTGCTTGCCTGCACAACAAGCCCTGTGGAGCCCGGTGGAGTCCCTTGGAGACCCGGCTCACATGCATAAGGGTTGCAGGCTCTGAGAGATGAGGACCCTGCAGTTTCTGGGGATGCTGGAAAGATCACACAGCCAGCTCTGTCAAAGTAGACATCCTAGGGCAGGCTATCAGCTCAGATGTGAACGTGCAGCCTGAACTATGTTGCTGTGTGACTTTGAGTTGATTTTCTCTCTTTAGACCATTGTCTGCCTTTGTTGAGTCACTTCGTCTTCATTTTAAGTAATGGGCCTTTCTTCTTAGGTCTAAATAATGCCTCAGGTGTGCGCCTCTGTACAATTTCAAAGTGGTCTAGCACCATTGTCTGGGGAGCCTGAAGCTACATTTGGGAGCTGGAAAGGAGGCACAGTGTGGGCAGGTGGCCTTGTGCCCAGGGAGGAAGGGACCCTGCTGAGTCTATATGCTGCTCTTTGCACCCCAGCTACCTAGAGATCCTTCCACGAGACCATCATTCCTTCCATCTTGGAGCCTAGTTAAGACACAGATGCCGTAGACAGTTGATGTATTAAACCCTTGTGCACAGGAGAAACACCTGGGGACTGAAAAAAAGCCAACAGGCAGTGCTGGGGCCTCACTCCTGAGCACTCAAATCAGAATTTCTGCTTTGCTGACTTCCCTGATGGGAATCCCCAAAACCCAGGAGCAAGTGTGGGAGGGGAGAAGTGGGTGCAACTGCCAACTCCAAGCCCCTGCTGCTCCCCCAGCCCCCGGACACTCCCCAGTCCTGCTTGATGCCTGTGTGCCTTGGGCCCCGTCCGCCCGACTGGGCCTGGCATGGAGCTGCACGCAGAGCTTCAGACAGCAGTGGTCAGAGGCCTGTGGGGTGAGCTTTAGATTCTTTCTGGAGAGCGCGTGGAGGTGGTATGGTGAGGGGTCAATGTGACTGGGACACATGCAGTGCCTGGAGGCTGGGGCGCCTCGGAGGAGTGAGGACAAAGCTGGGTGTTGGGGGCCGCTGGGGTGGTACTGCCGTGAGCAGCTTTTCCCCAGAACCGCCTGAAGCTGGGCTCAGCCCATCCCACTGGAGGAGGGCTCCCTGGCTGGCTCCATAACTGC
Organism: Macaca mulatta; assembly: GCF_049350105.2. Taxonomy (NCBI): domain Eukaryota; kingdom Metazoa; phylum Chordata; class Mammalia; order Primates; family Cercopithecidae; genus Macaca; species Macaca mulatta. Next base: position 195,274,576 of record NC_133408.1, read on the forward strand.
TCTTCTTCGGTGAGTGAAGCCACGGAGCCTGTTCTTACCCACTTCCTGCACGAAGGCTGTTTCCTTACAGGAGCAGAATTAAGCCTAGATCCACCAGGCAGATTCGGCAGCTGATGCCACAAGTTCCACTGAGAGAACCAGTGTCACCGAGGCCGCTCCTGTGCTCTGTGCCCCGAATCCCTCCCTGCTTCTGCTCTGTCCACTTCCACACTCCCTTGGGCCACGGAACTGTCATGACTCCGCCTGAGAGCAGTGGGATCCCATGTCGCCTGGGATCTCCACAGTCAGAGCACTGGTCCCCAGGGCCCTTCAGAGTCGTATTTTCTAGAGACTTGAACATCCCAGTAGGGTCAGAGATTATCTGGAGACGTCCCCATGCACTGGGCTGTGGTTAAGGAGGGTTGCGGTCTGTGTGGACTAAGGAGATCCTCAGGGCTTCACCCCCAAGCTCCCGGGCAAGCCACGCAGCCCCTGGAGACTTGTTTCTTTATCTGCAATGTGGAAGTCTGAAGTCAGTGGTGCCAGAATCAACAGTGTCAACCACAGAAGCCCTTCCAGCCCTGGGTTCTATGAGTCCCTGGTCTTAGCCTCAGGAGAACTCATGCAACAGTTCCTCTTCAGAGTGAAGAAAACTAAGAATCAACCCCCATCCCACCCCGGTTCTTGCTGTGTGTACAAGACAGGACCCAAGAGTGATCACCTCCTTGCCTCTTCCTGTGGCGTCCACTGGGTTGTGGCCCCACCCACACTGGGGATCAGTGTGGTTCCAGCAGCCGTTCCTGTCCTGGGGCCTTGGCTCTGTCCTTTGCTTGAGTGAGTGCCAGCCGGTGTGCTCCCTGGGAGGACCCAGGTATCACCTCAGGGACCTGCTCTGTCGGCCTCCCGGGCGGATGGGGGGTTGGGGACAGGGCGATGCTGCCCCTGGGGCTTGAGGGGCATGGAAGCCCCAACCTCATCTCTCCAAGGAGCATTTCCCTTCTCTGCTTTCTTGAGAGGGGATCCAGCCCACTTCCCTCTTCATGTGCAAAATTAAGAGCCAGGGGCATCAGTGGCCAAGGCTGTTTTGGTAGCAGATGCACAAAGACAGATTTAGGGGTCGAAGCCTGGGCACCGCAGGTGCAGGGAAAATGTGTGGGGCAGGGGCTGGGTCCATCAGGAAGTGGGAGAAGGGCACAGAAAGGGAAACCGAGGGTTGAACACACATTTGGGCTTCGAGAAAAGCTGCTAGAACCAGAATAATTCGACAGGCTTTGTGCTTGCAATTTTGACATTATTCTCATGTTTAGGGACTTTTTGACAGGCACACCTGACTATGTTGCTGGTGGCTTGTTTCTTTCTCTGGGGCTGTGGGGTACATAGAGAAGGACCTGTGTTTCCTGAGGAGGAATTCCCGATACAAGGATAGAAGCAGCATTCTAGAGGGAGGCTGTGCAGGGCACTTCTGGGATCGCACACAGAACCCCAGCGGGAGCGGAGTCCACAGACCCTGTGAGGCTCTGGGTTCCAGGGGCCTGGCCTGGCAGCAGCACAGCGCTGTGAGATGTGCACTCAGACAAAGGGGTGATGGTTCTATCGGGGCGGCTCTGGGGCTCCTCTCCCAGTCACACCACTGACTTGCAGTCAAGGAACACAGCAAAGAGATCCCAGCTTTTTCTGGCAGGCGGACGGACAGGCTTTACGCATCGACCATCTCACCAGGCAGCTGCACTTAGCGAGAAGGGAAGTCGGACTCGTAACTTCGGGTAATAGTAATACTTATTCAGTGTTGGTCATGTCTTGGAATTGCTCTTGGATTAAATTTTAATCTGTTAATACAAGCAACCCTATAAAGGAGGGACCATTGCACAGATGGGAAAACTGAGGCACAGGGAGGTTAAATATCTCCTCTGGGATCACACATCTGATTTGTGGCAGGGCCTTAAATCAAATCCAGATGACCTGGCTGACAGCTTGCCCTCTGACTCTCTCCCTAGGCAGTGATGCTTCTGGAAGCTTCCATGTGGTGCTCAGCACTTTTCTGTTTGGGTTTGTCATGGGTAAGGGGAGGGAGGAAGGTAGAAAGAGAGCCCCCTCCACCAGGAATACAGAGTAGGGAGCCCCACCTGGACATATGGAAATAGGGGATGACCTGGAAGAGAGACACCGCAGTATCCAGGGCCACGCATTTTGGACCAGGCAGGAAGTAGTCCCGAGGTTCTGGGAAGAGGGAGAACCAGGAGTGCCTGAGAGCGGTGTTCCTGCCCTGCCTTGCCCCATGACTCCTTGCACAGTTTAGAGGCCCCATCCCCTGGACAGCAGCACCCTGCACTGCCAAGAGGGGCTGAGTTTGTGCAGGGCTTTGGTGCCCATGCTCCGCTTGTTGCAGAGCAGCCGACATCCACCCTTTCCCCACTTTCCGGAGGAGGAGGCTGAGGCTTCCGCCGAGACCTTGCTGTCCACTCACAGGGCCACTGGGAGGGAACAGGCCCAGAAATGCCAGGTCAGGAGAAGCACGGCACACGTGTGAGGAGCCATCTGTTCCGCAAACACTCCTCTGTGGTCCACGACTCCACTGGGTACCTGCGGAAGACGTCCCAGGAGCGTGTCAGGGAGGCGCCGGCCATGGAGGAGTGTGCAGTGCCAGGGAGCATGTCAGAGAAGGCGCCGACGGCGTGGGGCCAGGGCTGACCGCAGGCTCCAAGCTGCAAGCACCACACTCCAGCCCAGCAGGGCCACATTTCCAGGCAAGCTGTGGTGTCAGCAGGCAGCGGACACAAACGCAGGCCTCAGTGCTAGTCATGGTCAAGGTCATGGGCTTCCAGCCATTTGGGTTCCTCACATCACCGTGGGAAGGAACAAGGCCCAGTGGGCAAGGACCTTCTATGCAGAACAACCTTTTCCCGGCCGTCCTCAGCAAGAGGCCCTGTTTTGCAGCTTGGGACGCTCCCACAGTGGAGGCCTACATGGGGCACTGCAACTTCTGAAAGGATGGAGATTGTGTGACTTAGCCGCCTCCCCCTCAGGTCCTCTGCTGCTGTCACTCAGCAATCTCTGTGCACAGCACCTGGCCCATGATTAGCACATCTCAAGCTTCACGTGTCACGTGAAGAACACGTGTTCTCATGGGAGAACAGAGGTGGCGGGCACACTACCTGCCACTCACAGAGGCTGAGATGCCTGTTCTCTCCTCTGGGCAGAGCTGCTTTTGCTGGTTTTGATTTTATTTTCCTGCAAGCAGTGGCTGTGATACAGGAATCTAAGCAGACAACATGATTCCCAGGGCTCACTCTAGCCTTGGGTCTTCCATTTGCCTCTACCTCCCGGAAGGCCCTTTTTCTTTCTTTTTCCTTTTCTCTTTGCTTTTCTCTTTTCTTTTCTCTTTTCTTTTCTTTTCTTTTCCTTTCCTTTCCCTTTCTTCCTTCCTTCCCTCCCTCCCTCCTTCCTTCCTTCCTTTCTCTCTCTCTTTCTTCTTTCTTTCTTTCTTTCTTTCTTTCTTTCTTTCTTTCTTTCTCTCTCTCTCTCTCTCTTTCTTTCCTTCTTTCTTTCTTTCTTTCTTTCTTTCTTTCTTTCTTTCTTCATTTTTCTTTTTCTTTTTTTAATTGAGACAGAGTCTCACTCTGTTATCCAGGCTGGAGAGCACTGGCGTGATCTCAGCTCACTGCAGCCTCTGCCTCCCAGGTTCAAACGATTCTCCTGCCTCAGCCTCCTGAGTACCTGGGTACTTGGGGCTATAGGTGCCCAGCACTGTGCCTGGCTAATTTTTGCGTTTATAGTAGAGATGGGGTTTCATCGTGTTAGCCAGGGTGGTCTTGAACTCCTGACCTCAGGTGATGCGCCCGCCTTGGCCTCCCAAAGTGCTGGGATTACAGGCGTGAGCCACCGTGCCTGGCCATCAGGAAGCCCCCTCTTCATCATTTCAGATGGGAGGGACCACCATGAAGTCTGGCTGACTGTCTTGCAGCCTTTAGCCTCGAGTGTAGGGAGGTTGGTGCCCACGTCCCTCCTGCCTTGGGCGTCTCATTGCTCAGAGTGTGTGTGTTCTCTAGGTCTACTGTGACAACCTGCCACAGGCGGGGGCTGAAAACAGCAGAACGTTCCTCTCTCACCATTTCAGGAGCTTAGAAGTCCATCTTTTGTTATTGTTGTTGTTTGTTTGAAGGGTGAAGGCCTTGTGCCTGATTTCTTTTGTGTCTTCCAGGGTGGCTGAGAGGGTGCTCAACTCTGAGTCTGAGGTGTAGGAGGAACATTTTATAATTGGGCAGGATTTGAAAGTTGGTAAAGCTCATTTCCACCCATGATCTCACGGGACCCCCAGCATCCCTGTGCGGTCAGTGAGGTGGTGGGGGCGCCTCTGTATTCACAGACTGGAAGATGGAGGCTCGGAGGGTTAAGTGGTCTCCCATGGGACGCCCTGTTGGGGAGAGCAGGGAGCAGAGGTGTAACTGCAGCCACGGTGCCGGAATCTTTATTCATAAACTCTTCATGAACCCAGAGAGGGGAGAGCTCAGATGCATTCCTCTCCCTGCATTTCTGTCCCTTGAACTCAGATCTCCCATTTCAAGCCTGCAGATCCCCGTGTCTCTGAACTGATGACTCAGTCCAGACCATGCCTTGTGACTTCGTCTCACTTCTGCCCCCTGGTCCAGCAGCAGCCTCTCCCCGTCCTCTGTGCCTCTCCCACCTTCTCGACCTGTGGCCTGGGGACTTCTGGCTTATCACGTCATAGGCGTTTGGCTGATGTGACCTCTGGATCATTGCTTATATTCATATTTTACTTTGGGGGTTCTTGTTTGACTTTTGACTTAGGGGTAGTTATTAGTATCCTCAACATATTTGCTAATTTCTAGAAAAAAGCCTTCAGAATGTCCATCTTACTCACCTCTGCAGGTCACATAGCTCCCAGCTTAGAAGATGCTCAACAAATATTTGTCAGTTACCAGAAGTTTCTTACTAATTAGCCAGTTAAACTAGTGGCATGTTGTGAAATGCGTTTCAGTGGTTGCTATTTAAAAAGTAAACCAACACACCAAAACAAGCAAACAATAATAAAAAATAACAACAACAAACTATGGCAACTGAAATATCAAATTCAGGATCCACGTAGCTTCTTTTCTTCCCAACCAGAAGCTGCAAAGTTGGTTTTCAGTTGTTCTGAGGATAACGCCGATCAGAGAGGGCCTGGAGGGAAGGTGGTTGTTCTCCTCCTATTTCAATGTGTTGCACCTTTGGCCAACAGGCCCACAGCATTGCTCGGAGGAACCACAGGGCTTCAGGACATGACCATGTGCTGGGACTGGAATCAGGGTCATTTCTCTGGAGCTAGGGTGTTTGAACTGTCTCTGAACCCTCGTTGAAGTCCACTACCTGCATGACTTTGGACAATCTCTTCACCTCTCTGAACATAGTTCCCTGTCAGCAAAATGGGGACAAATGTTTACTTCGTGGGTGTCATAGGATCCACTGAGGTGTGGCAGTGAGTGTGTGGTGCACAGCTAGAGCCTGGAGCCCTGGGTGTGCTCTGCAAGTGGCTTCACACCTAGACAAACTGACATTGCTTGCAAATTCTCTTTCTGGGACTTGCCACTTAAGTTGGCACAAATACACTTAAGGCCAAAGGCAATTCAACGTAAAATATTCAACTGTTTTCAAACAGAGCAGGCCGAATAACAGGGATCACTTCTTTCATCTGACAAAAGAGGACATTCAATAGGACTGAGTTAACTTAAATAATGTTTCTTTCTGCCGGGGCTGTGTTCCCCCTGCCTCTCCCGAGCAGCGAATGGGATGAGCCACCGGGAAGGGGTCACGTGGAATCCTGATGGGACCTGTCCCATTAGTGTGTGCATGTCACACACGGAGCGTCTACACTCTTAAAAATAACCTCGTGAATTCTTTTATTTAGGGTGGAAACTCTCCACGGCTTTCTGGCTCTTTACACGTAAGGATTCCCTGCGGCGGTACAAGGTGGCCTGAGGGTGAGGTACCACTAATAATGATGTGTTTTCAGGGGGCGCCTAGTCCTCGCCGTGATGCTGTGGGGGAGAGACAGACCACGTATTATTAACTGCATTTGGCAGATGAGGAAATTTAGGTCTGAAGAGAGACTCAATGACTGCTTACAGTCACTGTGCAATGTCTCTCGCCCATGCTCCACGGTTCTTTCCAGTTCTCTGTCTTTCAACTCAGGAGCTGAGTGTGCTGCTGTGGGGTTACTTTGAACTCAACTCTCCTAACCCTAATGCTCGAGCTGCCAGTGGTGTCTCAGGGCCGGGGCATCAAAGTGCGCTCTCAACACGTTTCTTTGTCCTAGTGAAGACGGTTCCTGTGGTTTCCGCACGGACTCGTTGTTGGTGGGGTCTGGGCTGCTTTTAGAGCAGTTTGTCCACAGAGAGGGGAGACCCCTAAGTGTCATCTTCCCTGGACAGTGCTCAATGTCATTTGTCTCCCCAGATGGGGAATCAGAGGGGCCTGAAGGAGGTCGGGCTGGGGGGAGGGCGGGATGTCAAGAGAAACCTAAAGGCATGAGATCAAGTCAAACTCAACACTTCTCCTCTTGGCCTTTTCAGTGTGAGGATGGCTCACACCAAAGTACACAAACCAACAGACTGAATCCCAGCTCTCTGTTTGAGCAGTGCCCACACAAAGCCTGCCCTCTGGAGTCCTCCTCCAGGCTCCACCCCGCCATGGTAACCGCTGAATTCGCCGGGCCATGGTAGCAGGCCAAGTATGTGCACGATTGTCCTGGATTCTCTTCCAGTGGCAGACGGTGTTTGAATGTCGTGTACATGTTTTCTTTCTTATCCTGACATATTTATACCCTAGTTTTGTTTTGTTTTGTTTTGCTCAGTGGAGGAGCCATGGGGTTAGGAGGTGATGGAGTGGCTGGGAGAGCCTTTGTATCAGATTGGTTAAGAAGGCCGATCTGTGGTTCCCAACATTCTACCACCAAGAGCCATCTCCCTCCAGGACACACACGTCAATGGGCTTGGACGCAGTTTCAAAGCTGCATGCCAACGTGATCACATGGCATTTTGATTCAGCTATTAAGGAAGAAGTAAGTATAAAGACTTCAGATACCTTAGGCACCAGTTCCATAAAGGAGGCAGTAAAACATGTAATTAGGCAAATCAAATAAGGCACGGCAACAGCTTTCAAATATTTAGTCACATATCATTTCCCATTAATTTACTGTGGGCTTAAATGAGGTCTGCATTTTTATAATCCTCTGTAAAAATCAGAGCCATGGCAGAAGCATGGTGTGCTTTTAAACACGGCTTCCTCACGCCTCAAGGTGTTATGACAGTGATGGGATCATTGCATCTGGTGAAAGGGGAGGAACAAGGATGGGATATTTCAAGGACAGCCCTGGAAAACCCAGGGGTTGCATCAACGTTCTCCTAACTCCAGGTTTATAGAGCTGCGTCCAGAGGAATCCTTGAGGCGTTCTGGTCTCTTCGTGGCTTAGTCCCTTTCAGTTATGACAGGTTTTCCCAAACCTGCTGTGACGTGACAACTAATCCATCGGTCACCTTTCTTTGTAGAAATAATCAATTCTAATCAGTAATTGCTTTTGGGCAAGAGTTCAATCCTGCTGTCATCTTTTGGCTTCCAGCATCATCACATCATCTGAGTAGCTCTAAGGGCAATAATACATTTTACTGTGACGATATCCAAGCCCAGACAGTATTTATTCCTGGGCTTAACCATTAGGTTAATACACAGTTTCCACACTTTATTCTCAATCCCCCGGTATAGGAAGGAAATGTGCGTGGGAGTCTGTGTCTTCAGAATGTCAGACCTTTGAGTCCCTGAAATGAGTCTTCTTTCTGAGTTTTCGGAGACATGTTTGGTGGCAGGTAGACACAACCTGGGATTATTGAAGTGATTTTTGGGAGAATATTTCATAGGGTCTTGCATTTAGCACAAGAGGAAGGATTGACTGAGAAAAAAAGGGATTAGGTCAGAGATGAACCAAGAATCCTATGCAGTTTTCAAACGTAAACATGTATCTACATGGCTAAGCAGCACACCGGAAGGGAAAAAAGCCAGCGCAAATCGGCGTGGACACGAGGGACAATCTTTGCAAGGATGTGGTCCCTCCTTTTCCTTCCCTGCCTTCACTCGGCTTCCACCCTCTCTTAGAACTGGGCTGCTCTGGGGCCGGGCGCGCTGGCTCATACCTATAATCCCAGCACTTCGGGAGGTCGAGGCGGGTGGATCACAAGGGCAAGAGATCAAGACCAGCCTGGCCAACATGGTGAAACCCCGTCTCTACTAAAAATACAAAAATTAGCTGGGTGTGGTGGTGGGCGCCTGTAGTCCCAGCTACTCGGGAGGCTGAGGCAGGAGAATGGCTTGAACCTGGGAGGCAGAGGTTGCGTGAGCTGAGATCGTGACACTGCACCCCAGTCTGGCCACAGAGCAAGACTTAGTCACAAAAAAAAAAAAGAGAACTGGGCTGCTCTGTCCTTCTCTCATCTCAGTGTGTTATCCAGATAGGTCTGGGCTGCTGTATTCCTGAACTACAGAGATTTCTGTGGTCTCATTTGGTTTTATGACTTCTCAAATTGGAGGTCAAAATATCTTGTATGTCTTATTTACTCAATAATACAGTCCTTAAGAAGTTTAATTAAAATGAGGGATATCTGTTCTTGACTGCTGTCTTAGGTTTGGGACCTCTATAAGGAATAATGGAAAATTAATGCCATCAGGGCTTTGGAGAGCTGCTTTAAATCAGGTATGACTACCACAGGTTCCTTAGGGACGCCTCGCATTGTGACAGTTTTCCTGACTCGTTTTTCCTTTTTTCTCTCTTTTAAGGTAGGGAAAGAAAAAAATTTCCTTTTTTTCTTAATAGGAAAAACCAAGGCATTTGCTCTGAGTATAAAGGTTTTTAAGATATTTGTTATGAAGGAATAAAAGTCCTATTAAAATATTTATAAATTGAAACAACCCCAGAAGCCACACACACAATTAGGCCTTTCAGCCTTCTATTCTGAAAGCCAGATAAATCATCATTCAGAGAGCAAAGATGAAAATCAAAACAAATACGAAGTGCTCAGAAGCCGACCATGAAACAGGGAACAGAATGTGGTCTAGAAAATACTCCTTGTCTCTGAGCAGGGCACAGTTTACAGACATCCCAGGAAACCTTTTAGTTTCTGACTCATCAAAAAAGAAACCAACCAAACAAAAACCACCCCCAATAACAACCAGAAAAGGAAAAGGAAAAGCATGTATGGTATCATCTCTGGAGGCCGTCATAGAAATTGAGAAGTAAAATGCAAACAAGAAATCAGATCCAACCCTCTAATGTTCTAGAGAAGGAAACCGAAGCTTGTCGAATGCAGGTGCCTTGCTCATGTCAAGCGTTGAGGGGGTTGTGTGGGCAGAACTAGAAAAACAGACCCCGACCCTCAGATCACAGCATGAAGTCTCAGTCCACTTGGGCTTCTCTGGTGGGTTCAAAGTCCCGCCCGTGAACCAGCCCTAAAGTTCAAGGGACCATGCAGCCCGGTATTTTCGAGAGGCCGGGGACATCTGGAAGAAGGGGTGTTCTTTGGTTCATGTACCATCGTTTACTCCTACTTCCGTTTACTTCACAAGCATTTAGTCAGCTCCTCTTGTGCTAAGACCGTACCAAGACTGTCTTTTGGTCCAAACACAGGACCCAGTCCTGTGGTTGAAGTAACTCAAGGCAGCGAGTCCTGTGATGAACCAAACCAAAGGGGCTCTGAGTCCCTGGAGAGGAAAGCATGGAGTTTTCACGCTTGCTTCTGTGCCTCAGGGGTTGTGTGCGTTTCTTGGCTGGGGTGCCACGCACCGTGTAGTGGGCACAAACCTAGAGACCACGTCCATCCGTGGCACCGCTGGGATCTCCACTTCCTCCCGGCAGAGGACTTCCTGTTTTGGCTTCTGTTTGTTTCTGACGCAGAGTCCTGGGCAAAGCCATGTTTCTTTTTTGCTTTTTTGAGTGAAAGATTGGCATGTTCCCATTCCCTTGTCAGTCCCTTCCCTGTGATAGAAGCCCTTTCATGTTCAGGGTCAGAGTGAGGTCCCACCTCAGATGAGCCAAGGCCAAGTCCACCACTGCTGCTGTCATAAAATCCCAGCTCCCAAGAAACCATGGCTGGTCTGATGACTCCTTGGGTTGTTGCAATGTCAGTTCACAATCAAGCATCTGGCTTTAATTTTTTTTTTTTTTTAAATTTATAGTCACCAGAGGATATCTCTTTATTTCCTTTTCAGGTACATATTAGACCCTTCAGAAAATGACATGTTACCCATTATCTCTTGTTTGTGCAGGAGGGGTGTGGTCCTGGCTTAGCTCAGTCAGACAGATTGTTGCACCTGGGTCTCTGTTGATTTCACGTTCAGGCAGCTCTCCATTTAGTGGCAGAGATGGCTGTTGGCAGCGCCTGGCTCAGGGGGTCCTTAGCATCCCTAGTAATTCCCCTAAAAGTTTGGATTTGGCCTTCTTGGTTCACGTGCTTCCTCTGGGCAGGTTACTGTGTGTGTGCATGGTGTGGGATTCTCACTCTTCCGGCTGGGGCAGAGTGCTTCTCCAGGAGGAGACTTCCGTGGAAAGCCCTGCCAGGTGGGCGCAAAGTCCAAAGAGAGACTTTGTAACCAGAAGATGGAGGTGACAATGTGGACAGGCTGCCACGCTTTGTTTCATTTATTCAACATTGTGGTTATTGTGACTTACCAAGACTGTATAACCACTGTGGAGAACAGTACAGGGTTTCTTGAAAATCCAAAAATAGATCTACCATATGATCCAGAGGTACTAATCTCTTCTAACATTGCTATAAAGAACTACCTGAGCCAGGCGTGGCCACTCACACCTGTAATCCCAGCACTTTGGGAGAGTGAGATGGGTGGATCACAAGGTCAGGAGATCGAGACCATCCTGGTCAACATGGTGAAACCCCGTCTCTACTAAAAAAATTACAAAAATTAGCTGGGCGTGGTGGTATGTGCCACTAATCCCAGCTACTTGGGAGGCTGAGGCAAGAGAATTGCTTGAACCAGGGAGTCGGAAGGTCGCGGTGAGCCAAGATTGCACCATTGCACTCCATTTTTGTGACAGAGCAAGACTCTGCTTCAAAAATACAAAAACAAAACAAACAAAAAAAAACTACCTGAGACTGGGGAATTTATACAGAAAAGAGGTTTATTTGGCTCATGGTTCCACAATCTGTACAGGAAACCTAGCTGGGGAGGCCTCAGGAAACACAATCAGAAGGCAAAGGGAAGGAGGCACGTCTTCCATGGCTGGAGAAAGAGCAAGAGAGCAAAGGGGGAGGTGCTATGCACATTTAAGCGACCAGATCTTGTGAGCACTCACCCACTATCACGAGAACAGCAAGGGGGAGCTCCACCCCCATGATCCAATCAGCTCCCACCAGGCCCCGCTTCCAACATTACGAATTGCAAGTAGACATGAGATTGGGGCAGGGACACAAATCGAAATCATATCACCAGTCATTCCACTCCTGGGCATGTACCCAAAGGAAATGCCATCAGTGCCCTCAAGAGCTGTCCACACCCATGTCCATTGCAGCACTGTCCACAATAGCCAAGGTTTGGAATCACCGTAAGTGTCCATTGGCGGATGAATGGAAAAAGAAAATGCAGTGTATGTACACAATGGAGTACTATTCAGCCATAAAAATCAGTGAAATTCTCTCACTTGCAGCAATGTGGATGGAACTGGTGAACATTATACTAAGTGAAATAAATAAGTCAGGCACAGAAAGTCAAATATACATGATTTCACCTCTGTGTGGAATCTAAGAAAACATAGAACTTACAGTATCAGAGTGTAGACTGGTGGTTACTGGGGGCTGGCGGCTGTAGAAATGGTGGTTACTAGGGGCTGGGAGCTGTAGAATGGTGGTTACTAGAGACTGGGGGTGGGGGGCTGGGGGAAATGGGGCACTGTTGTTCAGAAGGTACAAAGCTTCAGTTATCATTGGAGGGTCAACGGACAGCAGGGTGACTATAGTCAGTAATAATGTATATCTGAAATTTGCAAAGACAGTAGATGTCAAGTGTTCTTAAGACAAGAAAATGGAAAGCATGTGAGGTATTGGATGTGCTAGTCAGCTTGATTGTCACGGCCATTTCATAGTGTGTACAAATACGAAAGACCATGTTGCACACACTAAATATCTACCATTTTTATATTTGTCTTTCCTCCATAAAGCTGGAACACAGAGTGCCCACCTGAAGCCTTCAGTGTAGAACCTTGCCTTGCACCCCAAGTCACTCCTGCACCTGGAGCACATGCCAGGCCAGGTGCCAGCAGGTGCACACCCCAGTGCTGCCCAATGGCTGTCCCCTCCTTCCGGAGAGAAGGGGCCCGCTCTCTCTTTCTCTCCGGTGGGCCTCCCCTTCTGATGCCACTAACTGACTCGTTTCCTGGGCTAGTACTGGAGGTGGCCTCTTTCCCAGAAGAGCTGAGAGATGCAAGGGAAGCGGGGTCCATGGGGCCCTACGCTGTCCAATGATGACCTAAGCTGTGCAGTCAGGCAGACAGATGCCTTAATGGGGCTCCAGCGTAGTCAGCAGCCGCACCTGGCATGTCCTCTGGGGATATGGCACTTGGAAAGGAGCGACTTGTAGGAGGATGGGTAAAACGCCATCCACCGTGTGTGTCAGGGGAGGAGTCCAAGGCCCTGGATCAGTGAGGCTCTCACCCAGTCCAGCCCCTCACGTCCTCCTTGGGAGGGGTAGGGAGGGGGATGTGACCTCTGACATCAACATATCAATGTGCCCTACAGCAACAGCTCCATGACCAGGCCCTGCTGGCTGCCCTGTGCTGCCATGTCTGGACCTCACTGATGCTAAGTTGGAGGATAGTCAGGGAGAGGCCATGTTTGCCAAGTGAAATTGGGAATTACATGAGTGGGACCAAAATCTGGAATTCTCTCTCTCTCTCTCTCTCTCTCTCTCTCTCTCTCTGTGTCTTTTTTTTTAGATAAAGTTTTATTCTGTCATCTAGGCTGGAGGGCAGGGTATGATCTTGGTTCACTGCAACCCTGACCTCCTGGGCTCCAGTCATCCTCCCACCCCAGCCTCCCAGGTAGCTGGGACTACAGGCACATGCCTGGTTAATTAAGTGGCAGGCTAATTTTTGTATTTTTTGTAGAGATGAGGTTTTGCCATGTTGCCCAGGCTGTAAATCTGGAATTCTGAGTCAAGGTGGAGGACCTGAGAGAGCTGGGGACATTTGGGAGGGAGGCATGGGCTGAGCGTGCAGGGGGCAGACAGGGATGGGGTAAGAGGTGGACCCTGGCAGTGAAGCCAGATTCTGAGGCCAAGGAGCCATCCCAAAATGACCCAGATTAGAAATCTTGTTTCTGAAGCGCCTCTGGGTTCTGGGCACCAAGGGAGAGTGAGTTCTGGCCGGGCTGTCGGGGGGCCAGGGACTCTGCCTTCAGCCGCTTTGGCTGCTGGTTTGGCTGAGCCATTGTGCGAACAGCACCCCCGGATGCACCCGAGGAGGTGAGGCTCTGTGGACCGGGTGCCCTGTGAGCGAGAGGGGAGAGGTCCCTGAGGTTTGCACAGTGCCTGTCACTTCTCAAAGCACCTCCTTCGTCCTGGCAATTTAGTGAGGGAGGTTGGGCAGCCAGGGTTGTTCCCATTTTATAGAGCAGGACACTGAGCCTCAGGGAGGGAGAAGGAAGCCGGTGGAGCCGGGCAGAAGCCTGTGGAGCTGGGTAGAGACCGGCGGGTTTCCCAGCAGACACGTCTTTGCATCTTCTGGCTGAGTCCTCCGCTCAGGTCAGGAGACCTCGGCCTGGGCCAGGAGGTCCGATTCTGGGATGCGAACGTGGTGGGGCTGTGGCCATAGATACCAGTGTGGTCACCAGCCTGAAACCCTTGAGCCCTGGAGAGATCAGACGGTGGTCCCACTCCTCAGCCTGGGGCCTGGCAGAGACGCTCAAGGAAGAAGGTGGGCTGACCAAGTGCTCCTCTCCTTTCTTCAGATCCTGCGCAGCTCGGGTGCCGCGGAGGAGGCCTGGGCGCCGTGCAGGAGGCCTGGGCGCCGCGGAGGAGGCCTGGGCGCCGTGCAGGAGGCCTGGGCGCCGCGGAGGAGGCCTGGGCGCCGCGGAGGAGGCCTGGGCGCCGTGCAGGAGGCCTGGGCGCCGCGGAGGAGGCCTGGGCGCCGCGGAGGAGGCCTGGGTGCCGTGCAGGAGGCCTGGGCGCCGCGGAGGAGGCCTGGGCGCCGCGGAGGAGGCCTGTGCTCATCCAGGAGAGAGAGACAGAGTCCAGTGGGAGGAATGCAGGGTCAGGGTGCTCTGCTTCTCAGAGTGTCCCTGGGGGCCTCTTTGCCTCTTGGGGCCTCAGTTTTTCCAAATGTAAAACCAGGGCAGCTCTTCAAGCCCCTGGCCAGTGACACACAGAGACAAGTAGATAAGGACACCAGGGCAGATTGTTCCAAAAGCGGCGAGCCGGCCTTTTCAGCGCTGGTTCTACACGGACTATCCTCCTATGGAGGTTGGAATCAGCTGGTGCAATCTGTAAAATTCTGGTGGGAAAATTTCGTCAGGCCTTCTGCAAACGTACAAACTGTTTACCCCCACAGACCCTGTCTTTGTAGTGGCGCCATGTACTCAGAATAAACCAGTAACCCCCACTTAATGCTGCTTGCTCTGGAAACGTTTCTAACTTGGTTATCTGGCTGCAAACCTCCAGCAGTTTCAGAAATAAAACGACAGAAAGGGGAGGGATTCTTGGAGGTTGGCTTCATGAAGGGAAGAGATTGAACAATGATATGAGCTGAGTGAAGGGACTCCCGGCCAGAAGACAGGGGACACCCCACCACTCACGGTGCTCAGCTCGCTCCTGCCTTCAGTCCAGCAAGACCTCACAGTTGTGTAAAGCAAGGAACAGGCACGTGAGGAAGTGACTTTGTCCAACGTGGGCTTCAGTGATGCAGAGAAATGTTGTAATGCTTCTTGAGAAACATTTGCATCCAAAATGGTTGACATACAAGACGTTTTAACATTTAGAGGAAGGTTAGCCCCAAGTTTCCAGTATCCTTCTAAGAACGGCGGGAGCTCACATCTCAGAGCTCTTCAGGAACACGAGGTGACGACCAGCCCCTTTCCCAACCCCGAGGTGGCAGAAGGAGGGAGCTGGAGCCAGAAGCTCCCTGCCTCTTGCCTCCCTGCAGGAGCTGGGGCTGGGAGGAGAGCTGGGGGTAGGGAGGGTGCCTGTGAGGCAAAGCTTCTAGATGTCAAGGAGAAACGGGACTGAGTGAAGACTCAGCTAGTCTCGAGTGATCCTGCAGAGCTGGGATCTGCTGATGTGTGGGCCCAGAGATTTTCTCTGCGTCTACTCACTTTCCAGCCCCAACCCTGGCCCTGGCCCTGGGACCTCCCTGCAGGGGTCTCCTGCCTCGGTGCTCCCTGCTGTTGGATGAGTAGCCCAGGTGGTCCTGACAAGGAGTGAGAGCAGTTGCTGCCCTGGTGTGACCCATGCTGCTGTCTTCAGCCTAGCAGGTACATCCTGCTCTGGGACTTTGCTGAGATGGGCTTGGCATGTCCTTGGGTCAAACACTGCCCTGACCCTGCGTTTGCTTCAGTTTCCGGGGGAAGAGAATCTTCCAGAGTGACAGAGAAGGGCCAAAGGATGTTTGAGCTGGAGGGAACCGAGGCCCCAGCCAGTCTCATCAGGTTTTCAACTTCGGCTGCACATTAGAATCATCTGGAAAGTTCTAGAAAAATGCCTCTGCCTAGCCTCACTGTCAGAAGCCATGATTTAATTTGTCTGGGATGGAGCCCAGGAATTATCTCCAGGTGACTCTGCTGTGTAGCCAGGGTTGAGTTTCATGGATCCCAAAGCTGTGAGCCTGTGTGGCTCAGAGTGGGGAAGTGAGTTGGAGGAGGGGCCGTGGCGCAGGCCTCCGATGGCCTCATGCCCTTGGCCCGCCACGGCTTGCTCCTTCTCAGAGGCTACGGGTTTAGGCTATGCAGTAATTTTTAAAAATACCATTTCTGGATCTTGCAGGCATTTAGAGTCCCCCAAACAATTTCTTCAGTAAATCCTGAAAACAACCTTTTATACAAACTTCTGTGCATCTCAGCAGAAACTAACAGCAAAATGGAACTTGGCTTAAACTCTGGAGACATTTGAAATCTTGGCTAGTTGCACAATGATGTCTCGTGGCATTTTGGTGTGCTGGGGACCGTTTGTGGGCATGGCCGCAGTGGTGCTGCTCTTTGGGGTCTCTTTGACTGGCGGTCCAGCTGCACCTGCTGGGAACCTGAGGCTGGGTCTGCACCACCCGCATCGGAATTCCCAGGCAGTGCCCTGGGAACCTGCCTGTCCCTGCGCTGAGTGGTGACAGCTGGTGCGTTGTCCGTCCCATCATGGAAAGCTGCTCCCAAGACAGTCTACAGCTTCGGACACGAAGTGGCTTTTGTGATGGACGGTGCCAAAGCCTGGGGACACTCGCTTCCTCCTGAAAAACCAAACAGTCTTTGGTTCTGCTGCCTGGGAAGTCCAGCCATGCCTCCACCCTGTCCTGTTTGGGGCTGAGTGGGAAGCACACAGCTGGGGCCAGCTGACACATCTGGGGTGACAGAGGCCTCTGGCAGCTGGCATCCTGAAGGCCAGAGGTTTGCAAGTGCACTGTGAGTTTCCTGCTCTGTTCTTTAAGGAGAGCTTGGTTCTCAAAAAAGTGCCATTTGCTAGATGAGGCTCAGTGTGTGGGGACAGAGTGCTCCAGAGGGACCTGGGGGGATGGGAGGACAGGGGCTGCCCAGTGGGCCAAGCCCCATTCATAGCCTGCTAGGTCACTCCTTAAGCCCATGGCAGGAATTGGTTGGTGATTTTCTGGGTCCATGAGCTGTCACTTAAAAAAACAAAAGATTTTTTCAAGATGTAATTTGCTCACCATACATTGACCCATTTGAATTGTATAGTCCAGTGGTTTTTAGCATATTCACAGATACGTGCAGCCATCACCACAGTTTCAGAGCTTTTCATGACCTCCAAAAGTAACCTTGAGCTCTAACGCTCCCTCCCCTCGGCCTCTCCCCGTGGATCCACTCTCCGGCTCTGCAGATTTCCCTCGTCTGGGCATTTGGCATGAATGAAATGGCACAATGCGAGGTCCCCGTGGCAGCTTCTTTAGAATAGTCACACAGCACGATGCTTCCAGGCTCACCTGTGTTGTGGTGTGTGATGGGGCTGCTTGTCACTTTGTGGCTGAGCGACACCACAGGGCATGGAGGCGCGTTTTGTGTGTCCGTTTGTCCACGACGGACGTTTGTGTTTTCTCCACTTTTGGCCGTTGTGAGCCGTGCTACTGTGGCTGGTGATGTGTGCAGCTCTCCTGGGTGTGTGTCTAAGTGCGTATTCCTCGACTGGAATCTGCATTCGCTTCGCAGGAGCCAGGTCAGCAGTGGAGGCTGAGTGAGGGGTGAGGCCTCCTTCAGGGGCTGGGTGGCAAGAGGGGAAGGCCCTGGGCCACTGGCAGTTCTCAGGGTTTCCCTCTGCAGAGCCAGCCCTTTATCATGTTGTCCTCTGAAGACAAACAGTGACTGTCTCTGAGCTCCCTGTCCTTAGTAAGGGTCTCTTTGAGTTCCTTCCTGTAATTCTTTTTTTGGTGGGAAGGGGCAGTCAAGGTCTTGCTCTGTTGCCCAGGCTGGAGGAGTTCAGTGGTGCAATCCTGGCTTACGGCAGCCTTAACCTCCTGGGCTCAAGTGATCCTCCCACCTCAGCCTCCCACCTCAGCCAGTACTGGGAGCACAGGTGCACACACCAGGCCTGGCTATTTTTTTTTTCTGTTTTGTAGAGATGGGGTCTCACTATGTTATCTAGGCTGGCCTTGCACTCCTGGGCTCAAGCGATCCTCCTGCCTTGGCCTCCCAAAGAACTGGGATTATGGGCATGTGCCACTGTACCTGGCTCCTTCCTATAATTCTTACGATTCCTATATATAATAAAAATTATTTACAAAATGATATGTTTAGAGATTGTATGTAGGAAATGACTCCTGTATATAATTTCCTGGAATTCTCATAACTCCTTTAGTTTATCTTCCGAAATGATGGACAAAAACGCACTGTGAGGACAGACCTCTGAGCCACAGGGAAGGCCTTGGTGCCTGTAGACGGTGAAGACACAGGTGAGGCCCAAGGGGTATGGCATGGTGCCCGACTTGGGCGGCTGCCCTCCCTCCCCCAGCTCAGGCCCCCCTGGGCCCAGTGACTTCCAGTCCAGGCTCCTGGTCTGGGCTCCTAGGAAACCTGCCAGTGCTCCTTGTGTCTCTAGGCCTCAGTTTCCCTAGCCTTGAAACAACACACCCGTTGCCATTTGATGAGTGTGTATCTTCACATCTCTCGGGTCCTCACCGCCAGCACCTGCCCACACCTCCTCAGCATCCTTAGTTCCAGCCACGCCCAGAGCACCCTCCCCAAGTACCTGCGACTGCACCTGTGGGCAGGCAGGCCACGGGCTTAGTTTCTGGGAGCAGCCCTGGGCCCAGGGCAGATGGCTGCTGGAGGATAAGCCCCTCGGTTGCCGCCAGCCCCTGATGGGCTGACCCAGCTGTGTCCTGTGCTGACCACCAGAGCTCCTGGCGGGACAGAGCCCCACTGTCTGCCCCAGGGGCCTGCCTGTCAGTAACCCTGCATCGACTCCTGGGGTCACCTCCCTATAACTGCTTGCTCTGAAATCTTTGTCTTAGGAAACTAAGTTGAGACAAGAATTCCTCTAAACATTAAATATCCCTCCTTGTCTTTTGTTGCTCCTGGACAGCAGGGGCTTGGGGTGATTCCATCTGCATAACCTTCCCTTGGCTGTTCTTGCCCGGGCCCCGGGCCTCTCTGATCTGTTGTTGTGGAGACAGATTATTCTTGCCCTTTGTGGTTGGGTCAGGTAAGGGAGGCCTGTTTATCCATGAACACACACGGCACTCGGCACAAACGTTAACGGGTGGAGATGAGGTGTGAGCGCGGCTCTGTCGGTGACTGTCACCTGGGGGGAGCACGCCGTCCTCCTCGAGCCCCACAGACAGACACACCAGTAACGCAGGGCAGCTGCACAAGGTGAACTTGGACAGGGAGGAAATCTGTCAGGGCAGAAGTCAGCGTCCCGTGAACTTACACACGCCCCTCTCCATCCCCAGACAGCAGGAAGTGACTTGAGCAGGGCGGCCCTGAGCTGCCAGCCTGGGGTCCTGGCCTCAGGAGGGTGCCCAATGTCTCTGGTGGGCTTGTTTCCTCCTCTGAAAACAGTCCTTGCACCTTATCATCCAGCTGGAGGCTCAGCTTGTATCAGATGCCTCCCAGCTGCACGGGGGGCGAAGGTGCTGTGTGGGGCCTGGCCAGCAGAGCCCCTGCCAGGCTTGATGCCCACCTCTCAGCTACACGAGGGGTGAAGGTCCTGTGTGTGGGGACTGGCCAGCAGAACCCCCTGCCAGGCTTGATGCCCACTGGTGCATGGCCAAGGCTGTAGAGGGGCGCGACAGGGCTGGTGTCTGAAGGGTCTGGTATCTGCTGAGGGGCAGGCAGTGGCCAGGGGACATCAGCAGGCTCTGGCCCTTGGTAGCTGGACACGGGCCTCTGGCTGTGTAGCTCAGAACTGGTGTGAAGCTGCAGGCTCCTGGGCTGTCTCTCCTCCTCCTTCTAGGGAGGAGACGCTGCAGCACAGCAGGCTGGAGAGGCGAGTGGAGGCTGCCGTGGAATGGGAAGGGTCTCGGGGAGGAGCCTCTGTCTAACATGCCTCCCAGATTCCACCTTGTCCCCCAGCCCCAGCTCCTAGCCCTGGAGTAGGCATACAAAGGGTATTTAATAAATGTCAAGTGTTTGACGAATTTTAAGTGATGTCCCAAAGCCTCACCAATGAAGACATCGCTGGAACATAATGTGAGTGATTCATCTGTCGCTGTGGTTTTAGCCAGGATGGTCCGGGACACTGGGGCTGCATTGACTGTTTCGCCTGGGAGTACATATTTCCTTCTTCACGGTGGCTCCCTGGGCCTTGCTGGCAGGGATGGGCTTTGAGTCACTGTATGTGTGACAATACCCATTTCAACTAAGAGAAACCCAGTCACAGAGCCAGCTTTTTGCTGGAGTCATTGCCAGCTAATTGTTCAAATAACGACTCTTCTCAACTTTGCTTTTCTTTTTTTTAATTTTATTTTTCTTTACTTTTTATATTTTTGAGATGGAGTCTTACTCTGTCTCCCAGGCTGGAGTGCAGTGGTGTAATCTCGGCTCACTGCAACCTCTACCTTCAGGGTTCAAGTGATTCTCCTGCCTCAGCCTCCTGAGTAGCTAGGATTACAGGCACCTGCATCGCACTTGGCTAATTTTGTATTTTTGGTAGAGACAGGGTTTCACCATGTTGGCCAGGCTGTTCTTGAACTCCTGGCCTCAAGTGATCCACCCGCCTCAGCCTCTCAAAGTGCTGGGATTATAGGCATGAGCCACCACGCCTGGCTGACTTTGCTTTTCATAAAGGTGACAGAGGGCAAGACTCTTCAAACATGCTCACCTCTTGGGCATTGAGGCCCCTGCATTGCCTTCCCATTTCTTTCCCTGTGATGCTGGGCTGGGGCTCAGGAGGGAGATCCGGTGTAGTCCCCTCTGATCTCAGTGGCCTCGGAAAAGCCACTTCTCAGCTACATGCTCTTATTGTGAAGGGGGAGAGTGTCCCTTTACTATCCCACAGGTTTGCATGTGGCTCAAGGGATGCATACAGTGGGTGTAAAAGTGAGATAATCAGTAGAGAAGAGAATTGACCAGTCCAGAGACACAGAACTAACGCCAAGCTCATGAGTATTGTGGATGATTGTGGGACCTGCTTACTTGGTTTTTGATACAGGTTATCTTGGAGCACAAACAAATGCAGCCAGAATTTGCTCTTTTCTTTTCTTTTTTCTTTGTTTGTTTTTTTTTTTTTTGGCGGAGTTTCAATCTTGTTGCCCAGGCTGGAGTGTAATGGTGTGATATTGGCTCACTGCAACCTCCACCTCCCAGGTTCAAGCAATTTTCCGGCCTCAGCCTTCCAAGTAGCTGGGATTACAGGCATGCACCACCATGCCCAGCTAATTTTGTATTTTTTTTTTTTCAGTAGAGACGGGGTTTTACCATGTTGGTCAGGCTGGTGTTGAACTCCTGACCTCAGGTGATCTGCCCTCCTTGGTCTCCCAAAGTGCTGAATTACAGTCGTGAGCCACCATGCCTGGCCTTTCTTAAGTTGTTTGTGATAGAGTGGATCTTCTTTCAAAGCAGTGTTCAGTGCTTCAGATTTTTGGGAGGTGAGACAGAAAATTGTGGTTCAGGATGTCTCAAAATGATGGTTCTAGAAAGCACCGCAACTGGAAAGTGACTGAACTGAGAGGCTCCTAGAGAAAATAGAGTGGCTTTGGTTGTTTTCTGGAATCATTTGTGATAATAAAGGTTTAAAGCTCGATGAACTGAATTAGAAATAAAACTTAATGGATGTAATTCCCTCCATGCTAAGCTTATGACCTATGGAATTTTCTTAAACTGTGGCATCTCCTATCAAGTGTTATCAGGTAACAAAAATAAGTGAACACATGAAGCGTGGTAAGTACTAGGTGAGAATCTTTCCAAAAATAATTAAGTTAGGTTCTTAACCTAAGTTAGGTGACTTATTTTTGGTGGACACGTGTCCTTATGACTGTAACTGATTGTATACAAACTTATAACGTCAAACATTCAATAAGCAAACCATTTTAACTCCTATAACTGCATTAGATCAGTACATTTGTCACGATCGTCTTAAAAACTGCCGTGTCTATGACAGCTCCTTCATGGGGAGGGCATGAAAGTGGGAGGACTCGGCACTGAATTCCAGGGTCACCACGGAGCCCAGTAGCTCTCCTACTATTCTGTGGTTAAGGATTTAGGGTCAGACACATGAGCTCATTTCACTGGGATGCGGGAGGCCAAGCTCCAAGTCATAGTGCGGATGGCTTATTATAAAGTTATAGCAGAGATGTGGCAAGAGAACAGCGTGAATCAGCCTTCTCTGAAGTCAGCAGTTCTTTACTTACTGTTTCTTGATGATGGTAATCTGGGTGAAGCTATGCAAATATGCTAAGCCAAGTCGTTAATGCTGGTGATCTGGAGGACTGTGGCCATCTCAGAACCATTACCTCTGGGGACTATTACCCAGTTCCTGGTGAGGGAGGCTGGCTTTCGGGCACCACACATCTCAGGGGGGCAGAACCTGCTCAGTGTGCAGTTGCAGCACTGGGTTTGCTCTTCAGAGAGATTCTCTGCTGCGATCGCAGGACTGTTTTATGATGGTATCCGTCATGCTGTCAAAGAAGAAATCTTATCTTCTCTCATCACTCAATATACAAAGGACTGGGATTTCCACTTGGCCCATGTTCCTGTTTACCTGAAGACCATTTTCCCCTGAACGCTGATAAAGTTCATTTGCAGCTATGTGCAGAGACAGACCAAACTTCTAATTCCCAGCATGCTTTAATGCTCATATACGAAGCTCTGCTCGCAGCCAGGAGGACCTTTGTGGTGCAGAGGCTTTGGTGAGGAGAATCAGAGGTCTGATGGTAGAAATGACCAAGGAGTCTTGAGAAGATGTTCCTTCCAGAAGTTAGCACCAACACCGGTTCCCTGTCCCGGAAGCTTCCTGCACCTGTTTCCCTTCGTGTCATAGAAAACCGGAAGAGTTTATTGGAATTTGTGAGCAGTTTTCCACTTAGAGTTCACAGACTCTCAAAGTGTATTTTGTATGCCTGTGCATTTCAGCCAAATTCAGCTAGGTCCTATTTTAAGCACATCTGAGGTATAATCAAAACAAAACATATCTATTTGAAGGTATACTTGCTTTCAAAAGGGATGGGCTAGTAGTTGCCTTTTAATAGTAGGTTCCCCAGTGCATATACTTGTGAGTCTGTTAGCTTTCCGAGGCTTCAAAACAAAGTGTGAGATGTGCCAGCGAGCGGGCACACACACACCCCTAGCAAGGAAAGAACACCGATTTTTCTTTATCCAATACACTTGACCACGCACATCCCCATGAGTGTTTTTTCCTTCAAAGTCCTCACCTTGGGAAGCCGAGTTCTTCTGTAGTTTGACCGTGCTGGACAGCCCAGTGCAGTCACCGCATTTGGCTTCTGACATCTTTGGTTGCTTCAGAAGATGAAATTCATCCTCAAAGGACGAATCTTGGTCACTTTTGAGGATATCTGAAAAGTGTGCTTCAGATTCTGAACCCAGGTGTTGTCGGCTGCATGATTGGAATGGGAGCCTGTTTGGAAGGACAGACCTGTTCAGAAGGAGTGGCCCTGCCTGGGTAGAGAACGTCCAAGTCTGTGCTGTTGTCAGAACTGAGTGTGTTTGTTCCACGTGGGTACCTGTCCCCATCGATACAAAGGGCTGGAGCCTCAGAGATGGAATGTAACTCACATGGTCACTTAGCCGGCTCAGTCATCTCCAGGTACCTGGGCGCCTTCTGGACTGTGCTTTCGTTGGATTTTTCTGCCCTTCTTGACAAGTCACTGTTGAAAAATTATCTCACTTTTAGGTTTTCTTATGTCAGCTCTGGCAAGCTGGCTTCTGGGTTACATGGCATTGGAATGCAGCCTGCTTGGCCTGGTTTCATCGAAGACCAGTTCTTGGCTTTGTGGACCAGGCCCTATTCCTCCCTGCAAGGTGAGTGATGTCCCGTTCTTTCCTTGCCTGCCCCAAAGCGAGGATGATGCAATCCCGCGGGCACATGCGTCTCAGGATGAAGGTCCACGCACTGACCAATATGTGCAGACAACAGACCGCCCCGTGTCGATGCTTTTATTCCTCACCCATGGTGTGCATGTATTTCTGTGTACCCTGGGTGCTGTTGCCCATCTTCAGTAGTGACCAATTTGTCACTAAACAGCATTCTGTTTGGTTTGCATGGACTGGAAGTTAAACTGTCTTGGTTTTTACGGTTTTGTCTCTTAATGCCGACTGCTGATGTTTTGCTACCCCTTTGGTTCAGTGGCAGCCCACAGGGCTGTAGTGGTTGAGAAACAGGAGGGTGGAGGGCACATTCCTGGGACATTAGCTTGGCAGGTGTTCACCCTCTGATGCGTCTTCACCTGTACCTTCCTCAGCCCCTTCAATTTTTTTTTCTTGAGACAGTCTCCCTCTGTCGCCCAGGCTAAAGTGTAGCGGCATGATCTCAGCTCACTGCAGCCTTCACCTTTTGGCTTCAAGCGATTCTTCTGTGTCAGCCTCCTGAGTAGCTGGGACTACAGGGGCATGCCATCATGCCTGGCTAAATTTTGTATTTTTAGTAGAGATGGGGTTTTGCCATCTTGGTCAGGCTGGTCTCAAAGTCCTGATCTCAGATGATCCTCCCGCCTCAGCCTCCCAAAGTGCAGGGATTACGGATGTGAGCCACCATGCCCTGCAACCCCTTTAATTTTTGAGAAAAATCATTCATTTTTATTCTCGGAACAGCTTCACCTTGGAAGTGGAAGAGTGAATTCTGATCACAGCCCACAGATCCTACCTGTGTCTTCAGTACCATGCTCTGTCCTGGGTGTGAGGAAGTGGGCTGGAAGTAAGTTGCTAGCATCATTTCCACCTCGTTTGATATTAAATCATCTGCAGTAAGATGGGAGAAGCTATGGTGGGTGGACCTTTCCTTTCTCTCTCATCCTCCTGTGTTACAGATGTCTCGGAATGTCGTCCTTCCTCTCTCCAGTGACATGTCAGGTTAGCAGGAAACCAGCACCTTCCCCCTCAGAGCTATTTCCTTCTTCCCCAACCACAGGTGTTTACCAAGTGTCTGCACTGTGGCAGTGATGGAGGTGGAGGATATATAAAAAGCAAATAGTAGGGCCAGGTGCAGTGGCTCACACCTGTAATCCTAGCACTTTGGCAGGCTGAGGTGGGCAGATCACGAGGTCAGGAGTTCGAGACCAGCCTGACCAACATGGTGAAACCCGTCTCTACTAAAAATACAAAAATTAGCCAGGCATGGTGGCTCACGCCTATAATCCCAGCACTTTGGGAGGCCGAGGCGGGTGGATCACGAGGTCAGGAGATCGAGACCATCCTGACTAACACGGTGAAACCCTGTCTCTACTAAAAATACAAAAAATTAGCCGGGCGTGGTGATGGGCGCCTGTAGTCCCAGCGACTTGGGAGGCTGAAGCAGGAGAATGGCGTGAACCCGTGAGGCGGAGCTTGCAGTGAGCCGAGATCACACCGCTGCCCTCCAGCCTGGGTGACACAGTGAGACTCTGTCTCAAAAAAAAAAAAAAAAAAAAAAAGTAATGTCTTTGTTTTGGCGCACATAGAGCTTACCTCCTCCTTCAGGAGTAAAGACTGCATGCACCAAATGTGGATTTGTGTCGCCCCCACAACAAGTGCCAGGGCTTTTGGTGCCCAGGGTGGAAGGAGCCACGTCCTGCGGTGGCTGTGACATGAACTTCAGGGAAGGGTGGTCAGCACTGAGATGGGGAGAGGCCAGGACGAAGGAGATGCCAGAAGCGGGGAGTGAAGAGGGAGTTTAGGGCCCCAGGCAAGGGCTCCTTTCCATGCAGAATGGGCCAAACGAACACGTCCCAGACTCACTGACCAGGGAGGACCGAGGATGCCAGGCCAGGACCCTCTGTCCCTTATGGAGCCGTTGCCTACAAAAGTATCCGGGAGACAACAGTGACACACATGAGATGTCCTTGAAGTGAAACTACTCAAACTTCCCCAGAGCAAATCTTCACGGAGACCCCAAGAAGGGGCTGGGCCCAGGTTACCCTCATCCACATCTCAGGTCTGAGAGCTGCATACAGCAGGTCAAGGCAGAGCAGGGGCTGACCTTGGTGTCCTCAGAGTTCAGGGGCGTGTCTTGAGTTGTGGTTTTGTTTTGTTTTTGCACAGGCTCTGTTTTACACACATGGACTGTAAACCTACGAGACGCCCCTGTTCTCAAGGGCAGGGACCAGGCCTGACCCCTGGCAAGGCCCTCATGCTTAGAACTCAGCCACTTAGCACAGGTTGACTCTCCCTTATCCGAATGCTTGGGCCTGCAGTGATTTGGATTTTGGACTGTTTTGGATTTTGGCATATTTGCATGTGGGATATCTTGGACGTGGCACTCAAGTCTAAACACAAAGTTCATTTCTGTTTCATCTGCGCTGTCTATACACAGCCTGGAGGTGATTCATTTCTGTTTCACCTGCGCTGTCTACACGGCCTGAAGGGAATTGTGTTTCCCCTCAGAGACGCTGCAGCAACTGTGTGTCATGCGCCTGAGTTTTGAGCTGTGCATGGAATTTTCTGCTCGTGGTGTTGTGTCTGTGCTCTAAAAGTTTCAGATTTTTGAGCATTTCAGATTTCAGATTTTCAGGTTAGGGAAGTTTTGCCACTCAGTAACTGTCTGTGGAGCTGAGGCCTGTGGTGTGGGGCACGGAGGGGCTGTCACCTGCAGGGTCTGGTGTCCGCGGGGCCTGGTGTCTGCAGGGCCTGCTGTCCTAGGCCAGGGCTGTGGGGTTCCTCGGAAGGACATGAGTAGGATGAACTCAACTGATGTGCTCCATCAGCACCTGCTGGACATTTTCTCAAGAAAGGAGACCAGGAAAGGACGAGAGAAAGCATCCAGAATGGGGCAAGCATCCCCTGGGGTCAGAGTGTGGATAAGCGGCCTCAGCCAACCCACACCACGCCCAGGCCAGCTGTCAAGGGGTCGGATCCACAGAAGGACATGGGGGACGGGCTGCTCCCTGCATGTGGCCAGTGCTTACTCCTCAACTCAGGAAGCCTGGGGGACGTGAGCCTGGCACTCGTGTGGCGGGCTTAGCCCTGCTGAGCCGTGCTGGCCACCTTACGGGGACTCTCAGGTGACTTCTGGGGTGCTGGCTGGGGGGCTCCATGAAGAGTGGCTGGCCCTGGCTTCTGGCAGGCCAGGCCCTGTGTAGCTGGGGTCCCGGGCAGGTCATCGCCCCCTCACCCCGCAGGCCTTGCCCTCCTTACCCTGCATCCTGATCCCTGGCCGGCATGAGGACTGCACCCCTGCTGCCCGCCTGTGGGTGTTTTGCGTGGGGAGGGATGAAAAATGTCTCTGATGTCCAGCTAGGGGCCTCCCTCGAGCGGCAGCGTCCTCAGGCCACTTCCTTAAGAGCTCTGGACGGCCCCAGGAGACCGGCAATGATTAACCACAGCGTTCCTGGGTGTTCCCTCCCGGGTCCCCCTCCCCCGCTCTTGACCTGGAGCCAGAAGGGCGTTGGGAGGCGGCATGGCTTGGAAGAACATGAGCGGGGCCCAATTCCAGTTTCTCCACTTTCTGACTCTGAGAATCTCTGGAGGAAGTTACCAAACCAAAGCTGCCCTGATATGGGTCTGTGTCTGAGATCCAGGGGCCTGGCAGCGGCAGAGACTCAGAACAAGCACCCAGAGTTCGCGCAAACCTCCAGATGCGTTTCCACGGAAGATCCCGGGCAGCTGGGACTCCAGCACGCCCGAACTCCACGCGGGCATGGAACCTGTTTGGGCCTTTTCCTGTCTCTCTGTAGGCACTGGGGGTGTTTCTCTGCTGAGGTCACCATTCTGCTCCTCCTAGCGGCCCGTCCTCCCCATGCCCCGGCCCGAGCACGTCACTCCCTGTCCCCTCCTTGCCCCTCTCCACCCACACCCTGGGACAGACCCTCGGGGAATACGGGTCTCCTGAACCCTGGACAGAATGGTCGGGTTACCTCTGGGGCTCTCTGAGCAGGAAGTATCTCTCCCTGGAACCGGAGGCCTTTCTTCCTGGTGGGGCCCTGCCTGTCCCCAAGACAGCATCTGGAGCCCGTGGAAGCCCCTTCTGGGTAAAGCAGGTGCACACCTGCATCTAAGCCAGGTGAGGGTCCTGGGTCCACACACCTGCTTCCCCTCCTCACCTCCCGATTTCTATCTGTGGTCACGGAGAGAGATGGGTCCCGGTTTTCCAGTTTTGGGTTTTCCCCCTAGAAACCTGAAAGCGAATGCAGGCTGTCCACGTTCACAGGCCTGGGGAGGGAAAGGCCATTCCACATGGCTTTGCGCGGGTTAGTTGTCTTCGCCACGCCCCTATTTGGTCGTTACTAGTAGATTTCTTCTGTGAGTGGGAATCTGGGGCTCAGGGATCCTCCCACTTGCCCAGGTCTCTCACTGTGAGCTCCCCGGGGTGGACCCAGCCTTCCTGCTCAGCAGGACCAGCTCTTTCACAGGATGATAATGGCGCCTGACGGCCCTGCAGTACCTCTTATTAGACCTGGCAGCCCAGCCCCCTGGACGAAGACCCCCGACTCTCACCTAGGGGCACAGCTCCCCGGCACCCCTGATTTTCCCACATTTCAGAACAGTTGTCCTCACATGCAGAGTGGAGCTCATCGGACATTCTCTATTCTTTTCCCTGATACCCTCTGTTTGTCCAGGGACTGCAGCCCTGCCTCACAATACTTAAAAATGTCCAAAAAATTAATAACTTTCCTCCTATAACTACAACCGGATATGCTCTCACACCCGAACTTCAACATCATTTTACCTGTACTCAATCTTTACCGCCTGCTTATGAACCACAAACTAAAACACTAGAGTCAAGTAGTCTCCTAACACCCGTCGAAGAGACCACTCCCGGACTCCCCGACCCGAGGCCTCAGGCTGCGGTTCTCAGTAAAACTTCCAATAAAACGAACTTCAAATCTTTAAAAGCTTATTTTTTTTTCTTTAATCAACAAAGGTAATATGTATTTTTAGAAAAAATAGAGCCAGGTAAGGAACTGGGTATGCTTGGGGCAGTGAGACAGTGCAAGCCGCGTGGGGCATCCGGATGGGACTTTTGAGAAGATGCTGGCTGAGCAGAAGGGGAAGTCGGGGTGTGTGGAGTGAGCCTGGCAGAATTCTGGGGGAGCATTCTGGGAGGAGGGGTGTCCATGCGAAGGCCTGTGGCAGCATGGGCTTGGTGGGGGTGGGCTGTGGGAGATGAGGTTGGAGAAGTGATGGGGCAAATCTGTAGGACTCCGGAGTCCACTCTGGGACTTCTGCTCTGACTCTAAGAGAAGTGGGGTCCTTGGAGGGTTTTGGCAGAGGAGTGGTCTGACTTCTGCTTTGACAGGATCAGTTTGGAGCTCTGTTGAGAACAGATTCCAGGAGCTTGGATGAAAGCAGGAAGACCAGTAAAGCATGGAAAGATGTCTTGGACCAAGGAGGACCAGGTGGATGGAATGGAGAAGATCAGAGTGCCTGGTCGTGGAGACACTGTGAAATGGAGATGTTGTGAGGTGGGAGACATTGTGAGGTGGAACGTTGTGAGGTGGAATGTTGTGAGGTGGAGACGTTGTGAGGTGGGAGATGTTGTGAGGTGGAGACCTTGTGAGGTGGGAGATGTGAGGTGGAACATTGTGAGGTGGAGACGTTGTGAGGTGGAGACGTTGTGAGGTGGAGATGTGAAGTGGAGATGTTGTGAGGTGGAGACTTGTGAGGTAGAGATGTTGTGAGGTGGGAGACTTTGTGAAATGGAGACGTCGTGAGGTGGGAGACGTTGTGAGGTGGAGATGTTGTGAGGTGGGAGACGTGAGATGGAGACATTGTGAGGTGGAGACGTGAAGTGGAGATGTTGTGAGGTGGGAGATGTTGTGAGGTGGGAGATGTTGTGAGGTGGAGACGTGAAGTGGAGATGTTGTGAAGTGGTGATGTTGTGAGGTGGGAGATATTGTGAGGTGGAGACATTGTGAGGTGGAGACGTTGTGAGGTGGAGACGTGAGATGGAGACATTGTGAGGTGGAGACGTGAAGTGGAGATGTTGTGAGGTGGAGACATTGTGAGGTAGAGACGTTGTGAGGTAGAGACGTGAGATGGAGACATTGTGAGGTGGAGACATGAAGTGGAGATGTTGTGATGTGGAGACGTTGTGAGGTGGCAGATGTGAGGTGGAGATGTTGTGAGGAGGGAGATGTTGTGAGATGGAGACCTTGTGAGGTGGAGACGTGAAGTGGAGATGTTTTGAGGTGGAGACGTTGTGAGGTGGAGACGTTGTGAGGTGGAGACGTGAGATGGAGACATTGTGAGGTGGAGACATGAAGTGGAGATGTTGTGAGGTGGAGACATTGTGAGGTGGAGACGTGAAGTGGAGATGTTGTGAGGTGGGAGATGTTGTGAGGTGGAGACATTGTGAGGTGGAGATGTTGTGAGGTGGGAGATGTTGTGAGGTGGAGACATTGTGAGGTGGAGGTGTTGTGAGGTGGGAGATGTTGTGAGGTGGAGACATTGTGAGGTGGAGATGTTGTGAGGTGGGAGCTCTGTACCTATTAGGGAAGACCTCCCCACACTTTCCTCCCCGCAGCCGTGAGAACCTCGAGCCCGCCTTCTCTGTCTCTGAATTTTAGATATTTCATCTGAGTGGAATCGTGCAGCATTTATTTGTTCTTTGGTGAGTGGCTTCCTTCACGGAGCATGAGGTCCTCAAGACTCACCCGTGTTGTGGGTGTTGTGGCAGGTGTCAGAATTTTCTTCCTTGTGAAGGCAGAATGCCATTCCTCTGTGTGTGGCCACATTCTGCGCCCATGGGTCCCTGGATGGACACCTGGGTTGTTTCCCCGCCTTGGCTGCTGAGGATGCTGCTGCTCTGAGCACTGGGAAGGTTTTAAAGCCACAGGAACGGAAAAACAGAATGTGTTCAGGGAAGCGCGGCTAGATCACCCGCTGGCGAGGCTCTGCATTCAGGAACAGAGGGTGTTTCTCAGGTAGGAGGCAGGTGTGTGGGACAAGCTTCTGCAGTCCTGCAGGGAGTCTCTGCAAGGGCCTGTGGGAGGAAGGCCCTGGCCGGAGGCCCTGAGGCCTCAGGGAAGAACAGGAGGGACCTGGAGCTTTCCTGCCACCTGCACAGGCCCCTCCCTCAATGTTGGGAGTGCAGGGGACCTGCACCTCCCTCCTTCCCTGCCCACTCTCCAGCCTCCCGTCTCCTATTCTCTGAAGTGATCCCTGCAGAAAGGTGCCCCCAGGCCTGGGGCTCTCAGTCTCTCCTCTCCTCCCCTCCCCTCCCCTCCTTTCCCCTCCCCTCCCCTCCTTTCCCCTCCCCTCCCCTCCTCTCTCCTCCCCTCCCCTCTCCTCTCCTCTCCTCTTTTTGACAGAGTCTTGCTCTGTTGCCCAGGCTGGAGTTCAGTGGTGTGATCTCAGCTCACTGCAACCTCCGCCTCCTGGGTTCAAGCGATTCTCCTGTCTCAGCCTCCTGAGTACCTGGGATTACAGGCACCTGCTGCCATGCCTGGCTAATTTTTGTGTTTTTAGTAGAGATGGGGTTTTGCCATGTTGGCCAGGCTGGTCTCGAGCTCTTGACCTCAGGTGATCCTCCTGCCTTGGCCTCCCAAAGTGCTGGGATTTCAGGCATGAGCCGCTGTACACATTCTGGGTCTCCACGTTCATTGACCCACCCCTCTTCCACTTGGCTCAGAAGACCAACGTTGCCCCAGGACTTCCTGCCACGTCCCTCAGTGTCCTGTCTCCGTCTTCTCTTCCTCTGCCCATGTGACAGGGCTCACGTGTCAACCACGGTCCTGGGGTCCTGGCTCTCCCACCATCACTCTGAGTACAGAGCTCTTCGCTGTCCGTCTGAAGGATGTATGGGTGTAGCAGCGAAGGGACAGGGTGTGACACAGATGTAGCTAAAGGGGAGGAGGTATGTCAACAAGTCCCACCGCTGTTCCCAGGGGCTGCTTCCTTTAACAGGTGCGTAGTTCGCTCTTAATGCCCACTGTGCCTCGTGAATCCGATAAAAAGGGCAGTTATCCTCCTAAAGACACACTTGGAGGTGTGGGGCTGTCCCGCCGGCCTCCCTCCTCCTCTGAGATGGGATTTTCCGGGTGGTT
This sequence comes from Macaca mulatta, assembly GCF_049350105.2. Classification (NCBI taxonomy): domain Eukaryota; kingdom Metazoa; phylum Chordata; class Mammalia; order Primates; family Cercopithecidae; genus Macaca; species Macaca mulatta. The sequence goes on from NC_133408.1 coordinate 195,306,386, forward strand.
TCCTCTGCAGCAGCGACTCTGCTTGTGCGGTTTTGCACATTCAGAAAAGTCTGTGTCTATAACTGGGTCCACTCCTCTGGCCCCAGAATCTTAACTCCAGCTGTCACCTGGGGCCTGCCAGTGGACTGTAAAGAACACCTGTGGGGTTACTGCTCTCAAGACTGAAAGATGAGTGGGGAGGAGATGGTGGCTGTCACACACTGTGACAGGGGGCCATCGGCCGCTTGCCGAAAGCCAACCTGAGCACCCTGTCCACACACCCAGCTCCAGGGATGGGGCGTAGCAGCGATGCTTGCTTTCCATCCTCCCTCAAGAGGGAGTTGGTGCTGTCTGTTTCCTCATCTGCCTTTTGTCTAATCTGTTGGGCACCTTGGTGTCTCCACAGCTCCTGTCTTAGGTCCCTCTGGGGTGGGTCCAGCAGCAGTGAGACCCTGGGGATGGCGGTGCACAGCGTGACTTAGCCCTGGGATGCACATAGCCCTGTGGCAGCTTGGCCTCAGGGGCAGGGGGCAAGGAAACCTAGGACCAGGGGTGGGGGGCGGAGGTAACTTGGACCCAGGGGTGGGGAGTGGAGGTAACTTGGGCCCGAGGTGGGGGGTGGAGATAACTTGGACCCAGGGGTGGGAGGTGGAGGCAACTTGGACCCAAGAGTTGGGGGCCGAGGTAACCTGGGCCCAGGGCTGGGGGTGTCGCAGCAGCCCAGACTCTGGGGGGTGGTGGGGCAGGTGCAGCAGCTACTCAGGCCCCAGGGGTGGGGCACAACGGTGGCCCCTTCTTTCAGGGAAGTGCAGCGGTGTGGACTCTGAGCAGCTCTCTTCATTGTGCAGAGCCTTGCTGACGAACGCAGGGGTGCCTGGGGTGAAGGCTATGGGTTCTGCAGGGGTGTCGGGGACCATCAGGATCCTTCTGCTCACCTTTTCCCTGCAGGGAGAAATCTCTCTGAGAGGACCCGTCCTCGGCTCCAAGCTGCTCCCCACGGGGGAATGGGGTGGCAGAGCCAGGTGGCATCTCTGGTTTCTGCTGTCCACAAGGTTTCTGTGACTTCTCTGCTGTCCTGGAGCTCTCCCAGCGTGGTTTTCAAGCGATGTAGTGTCTGTGTGTTGTTCTGTTATTTTGTGGGGGGAAAAGCACTGAGATCTCCTAGTCCACCGTCTTGCTGATGTCGCCTCAGGAATAGTTTTAAACTTTACCAAGGGACAGTCCACAGGGTTGATTTTAATAACAAGGGCCCCAACTTGTATTCAAACTAATGCTTGATTGATTTCAAACTGCCTTGCATATGACTTTGCAGGAAGCTGGTATCTTGCTAAGTGAGGCACATTGTAGCTGTGGGGGTTCCTCCTTTAGTACTTGCTTCCAAAGTGTATTGCTATACCTCTGATGCGTCTCCCACAGGCCCCCGTTGAGTAAATGTATCACTTATTACTTTGAGGGTCGCACCCCGGCCTCTACGATGTTCTCAGGAAGCCAATAGAACACGCCTGGATTTAGTATCTGCTTCATGAAGGCTCCAAAGCACTGGAATAACAGGCAGGTGTTTAAAGCACTGTCCCTGGCCTCGAGAGGTCTGTGGACTGGTAGGAAACAGAAACATGCTCTGTACAGCATGGAATTGTGAGCAAAGTGCCATGGAGACACGAGGGGAGAATGGCGGGCTGGAGGCGAAGGCTGCAGAGACTGGCTCCACACAGCTGCTGTGAGAAATGGTAAGTCACTTGTACGGCTATACTAGTGAGCTCTACAGAGTGCGGGCACCTCGGACAGGGTCCCTGAAGTAAGACAGTCCAGAGTTAGGCTCTGGGATTCAGGGCAGGGCTGACACTCACACAAGGCAGAGCCTTCCTGGGCATCTGGACCGTGTCCAGACTCTCACTGCTGTGCTAGGAAGTGCCAGACTGATGTCTGGGAGAGTGCCACCAGGTTTTTAGAAACCTTATTGGAACCCTGCTTCCATCATTGCTTCTCTGTGAACTCCTCTCTGTCTACACATGAAATCCAATCACTTCTACAAGGTTCTCTGTAAAGGAAAAGCATCACAGGGAAGCAAGCACCCCACCGTGCCTATGCTCCCCCGGTACGCTTGGGGAACACATCTGCCCCAACTTCTGTGCCAAAGGGCGGCAGGGATAGGTACCCTCCTTGGCATAAACAGGTCACGGGGCTGCCTGGAAAGGGTCTTCTTGGCTTGCAACCGGGAAGGTCCCTCTGGGGCTCCAGGTCTGATGTGGGTATGGACAATACCACCATAAAATGACGAGACGAAATGCTAAGCTGCTGCAGCCGGGAAAATGTGTTCACAGTTTGTGGCAGAAAATCGCAAAGTGTGAATCTTCAATGAAGGGGCAAACTTTTCCTACTAAAAATCATTATTCCTGCTCTGCAGCACCGCTCAGCAAAGAGCAGGAGGGCAGAACACAGGCTGAAACATCATCTTTTCAGACAGATCCTGGAAATGGAGCTGGATGAGATCTGTGTTCTTGAGGAACCACACCAGAGGCACTGGGCCTCTGAAATCATGTGAAGAACGCTGAGCTCCAGGCTGCTGCAGGCCCAGTCATCCCAGGAACTGAAGTCACCAGCGCTGTACCCTGCCCCTGGGGCCCTAGTCATGGCTGGACCCTGCCGTCCCTGGAGCCTTGCCGCCATGGTGTTCTGACATGCCTGGACATGAGTGGCAGCGGTCCTCTCCTTCCTAGGCCTGAGCCACAACAGCACTGCACCACCCCAGGGGCTTCAGTTGCCACTGTGCCCTGACATCCTTAGGATCCAAGTCGCTGTGGCACCCCTCCTCTTGGGGTTGCAGCCACTGGCATGCCACTGACATCCACTGATGTGCACCTTCATCCCCGGGGCTGAGCTGCTGCTTACCCTACACCTTGGGGCCCGAGCCACTGCCATGCCCCATCTCCCCAGGCCCAAGTTATTGAGGTACATCCTAGTATCATTGACCCCAGCTCTGTGGGCAGTCTGTACATGGTCATGCCTTAGCAGGTGCACCCGTGCCATAGGACCCATGGATGCACAGCAGTTCTGTAATCCCCCGAGTCCCATACTTGTCTCTGCAGCTGTTCTGAGCATCTGTATCCGAAATCCGGCACCGCTATGGCTGCCCGCAGACTGTGCCAGGCCCAGAACCAAGAGGAATCTCCTTGGCTAGGACTTCTCCTGCAGGGAAAGGCCCTCCTAGGGCCTGAACCATAACAGTGCTGCACCACCTCAGGGGCGTTAGTTGCCACTGTGCCTTGACATCCTTAAGACCCAAGTCACTGTGGTACCCCTCTTCCTGGGGCTGGATCCACTGACATGACACCGAGATGCCACTGACCGAGATGCACCTTCATCCCCAGCTGCTGCTTACCCTACCCCCTGGGGCCTGAGCCACTGCCACACCCCATCTCCCCAGGCCCCAGATATTGTGCCCCAAGAGGACACTAGCAGCTGTTGTCACCAAAGATCCCAACAGCCCTTGCTGCCACCACCACCACTTCAAACACTTGCAGGTTTGGTCAACAAGGAACCCCACAGTCTTTACCTCCTCTAGCCTCAAGGCTGATGGAGGCAAATAGAGACTGCACACTGCATTCCTTGGAGCCAGAGCTGCCACACCTCCCCCAGCTGGCACCCTTATGCTTTTACCTGCAGCTGAAAGTCTTTCCTCATCAAAGGTCTTCTGTAAAGTCTGGAAGAGGTGACTGCTTCTTCAAGTGCTCAGACATCAACACAAGTCTGCAAAAAACCTGGAAAAGTAAGGAAACATGACATCACCAGAAGAACAAATAATTCTCCACTAACTAATTAGAAAGAAATGGAGATCTAGGAATTATCTGGAAATAAATTCAAAATTACTATTTTACATCAGGTATAACTCCCAATGCAATCCCTCCCCCATCCCCGCTCCCCCCTCCCCATGATAGGCCCCGGTGTGTGATGTTCCCCTTCCCGAGTCCAAGTGATCTCATTGTTCAGTTCCCACCTATGAGTGAGAACATGCGGTGTTTGGTTTTCTGTTCTTGTGATAGTTTGCTAAGAATGATGGTTTCCAGCTGCATCCATGTCCCTACAAAGTGCTGACGAGTTGATGGGTGCAGCACAGCAACATGGCACAAGTATACATATGTAACAAACCTGCACATTATGCACATGTACCCTAGAACTTAAAGTATAATAATAAAAAAAAAAAGAAAACAAAATTACTATTTTAAGGTAGCTTAGTAAGATACAGGAAAACATAGATAAACAACTCAATGAAATCAGGAAAACAACATGTGAATAAAACAAGAAATTCAACAAAGAGATAAAAATCATAAAAAAGAACCAAACAAATTTTGAGGCTGAAAAATATAATGAATAAAATGAAAAATGCAATAGAGAGTTTCAACCATCCCAACAGAGCAGAAGAAAGAATCTGTGAACATGAAGATGTGTCTTTTGAAATTATCCAGTTAGAGGTGAAAGAGAAAATGAAAAAAAAAGAGTAAAGAAAGTTGGCAGGGTGCAGTGGCACACGCCTGTAGTCCCAGCACTTTGGGAGGCTGAGGTGGGGGGAATACTCAAGATCAGCCTGGCCAACATGGCAAAAATCCATCTCTACCAAAAAATACAAAAATTAGCTGGTTGTGACGGTGCATGCCTGTAGTCTCAACTACTCTGGAGGCTGAGCTGGGAGAATTGCTTGAACCAGGGAGGAGGAGGTTGCAGTGAACCTCAGTTGTGCCACTGTACTCCGGCTTGGGCAACAGAGTGAGACTCTGTCAAAAAAAAAAAAAAAAAAAAAGAAAGAAAGAAAGAAAGAAAGAATAGAGAAATCCTATGGGACTTATGGGACTCCATTAAATGACCAAATATGTGCATTATTGGACTCTCAGAAAAAGAAGACAGAGAAAAAGAAACAGAAAGCTTATTTTGAAAAATAATTGCTGCAAACTTCCCAAATCTTAGGAGAGATATGGACATCTAGACTAATGAAGCTTAAAAGTCCCCAAATAGGTTAAACCTAAAGAAATTTTCACCAAGACACATTATAATCAAATTATCAAGTCAAAGACAAAGAGAGAATTTTGTAAGCTGCAATAGAAAAGTGGTATGTGTTAGTCTGTTTGTGTTGCTGCAAAGGGACAACTGATGCAGGGTAATTTATCTTCTTAAAAAACAGGTTTCTCTGGCTCACAGTTCTGCAGACTGTATAAGAAGCCTGGCACCAATATCTGCTCTGGTGAGGGCCTCAGGCTGCCTCCACTCATGGTGGAAAGCAAAGAGGAGCCAACATGTGCAGCAACCACATGGCGAGGGAAAGGGGAGGGAGGTCCAGACTCTTTTTAAACAACCCGTTTTCATGGGAACTAATAGAGCAAGACCTCATTCCTTACCATGAGGACAACACCAAGGCATTTATAAGAAATCCACCTCCATGATCCAAACACCTCCCATGAGGCCCCACCTCCAACACTGGAAGTCAAATTTCAACATGACAATTGTGGGTGGGTGAGTGAGACAAACCAAACTATAGCACCTACCTTACAAGAAACACTAAAGGGAGTTCTTCATTGGAAACAAAAATACTAATTACTAATATAAACCATGTGAAAATATAAAATTCACCAGTAAAGGTAAATATATAGTCAAATTCAAATACTCTAATACTGTAATGAGTGTCTGTAAATCTCTTTTAACTCCAGTATACAGGTTAAAGACAAAAATATTAAAGCTAACTATAGCTTAGTTAAATATTAAATAATTAATAAAATTAAAGATAACTATACAATCTTTCCTTAATGGATACATTGTATAAAAATTTTGTGCTATGTAAATTGTGAACTCACAAACATGTAAGGTAAGGAGGGAAGTGAAACTGTAGTTTTTGTATGTGATTGAAGATAAGCTATTATCAGTTCCATATAGATTTGTGTAATTAGGTTTTCTGTAAGACTCACAGTAACCACAAAGCAAAAACCTATAGTAGATACTCAACAGACAGAGAAAAGTAACAGCAAACCACTACAAAAACTTATTCAATAACAAAGGAGGAAGCAAGAGAAGAACAAAGGAAAAAGGAAGTACCGAACAGTCAGAAAACAATTAACAAAGTGGCAATAGTGAGTTCTTACCTATTAATAATTACTTTAAATGTAAATGGATTAAATTTTCTCATCAAAAGACATTCAGTGGTTGAATAAATAAAAATATAAGATCTAACTATATGTTGCCTACAAGAAATTCATGTTAGCTTTAAGAATATGCATTGGCTGGAAGTGAAGGGATGGAAAAAAATCCCATGCAAATGGCAACCAAAGGAGAGACAAAGAAGGTCATTATATAATGATAAAAAAAAGTCACTTCATCAGGAAGCTATAACAACAGTAAATATTTATGCACCAAATTTTGGAGCACCTAAAAATATAAAGTAAATGTCAACAGAACTGGAAGGAGAAATAAACAGCAATGTAATTATAGTAGTGGGACTTTAATACACTTTCAACAATGGATAAATCATCCAGACAGAAAATAAATAAGGAAACAGTCACTTTGAACAACACCATAGACCAAATGGACCTAACACACACGTTCGGAAGACTTCATTCAACCTACTAATTTTTGTATGCTAATTTTGTATTCTGCAACTTTACTGAATTAGTTTTCTAGTTGTAACAGGTTTTGTTTTTGACAGAGTCTTTAGGGTTTTCATCATACAAGATTATGTCATCTGCAAACAGAGACAATTTAACTGCTTCCTTTCTGATTTAGATTATTTCTTTTTATTGCCTAATTGCCCTGGCGAGGACTTCCAGTGCTATGTTAAATGGAAGTGGTAAGAGTAGGCCTCCTTATCTTTTTCCTTTATAGAAAAAGCTTTCAACTTTTCACTGTTGAGTATGATATTAGCTGTGGGTTTCATATACGTGTGCATTATCACACACACACACACGCACACAATAGTAACTATATGAAGTGATGGATATGTTAATTGTGGTGTCATTTTACAATGTACATGTATATCAAACATTGTGTTATATACCTTAAATATATACATTTTTTATTAATTATACTTCAATAAGGCTGAAAAAAGAAAACCATTCCCAAATTTATACTTTGTGTAAATTTAAATATAGAGCTTACTTAAATTTATGTATTAACCATGTTGCTCATAAAAATGACACCACTGAATCTTCTTAGGAAAGAACATAGTTTGGGTATCCTTTTCCAGTTGAAGCTGGATCCTCACCATTCTTCCGCACTTTTTTACTCGATTTTCTGTGTAATCTGTGCAAGGCATTTGTGTATCACTAGAGTGAGGTGCACTCATAAAAACCACTCAGGGCACTTTGGGAGGCTGAGGTGGGCAGATCACGAGGTCAGGAGATCAAGACCATCCTGTCTAACACGGTGAAACCCCGTTTCTACTAAAAATACAAAAAAATTAGCCAGGTGTGGTAGCGAGCGCCTGTCCCAGCTACTTGGGAGGCTGAGGCAGGAGAATGGTGTGAACCCGGGAGGTGGAGTGTGCAGTGAGCTGAGATCATGCCACTGTACTCCAGCCCAGGCGACAGAGCAAGACTTCATCTCAAAAAACAAAACAAAACAAAACAAACAAACAAAAAAAAACCACTCAGGGTACCTGATGCCTGAAGGTAGCCAACTATGACACTGGCTGTGTCCCTGTCCCATCAGCATGGCTCAGCACAGCCAGGACCGAAATCCAGCATGGTTTATGCCTAGGCTAAGACTTGTGCCATGCTTCTGATTATGGGCTTTCCCTAGTACAGAGTGAATTGGGAAAACAAAAGGAAAAGGAACATATTTCCTAGGAGCATTCAGTTCCAAAGGAAAGATCATCTACTTTTCTTGGAGAGGGAGTTAAAACACTGCCAAGGAGGAATAGCCACTTTTTTTTTTTTTTTTTTTTTTTTTTTTTTGAGACGGAGTCTTGCTCTGTCCCCCAGGCTGGAGTGCAGTGGCCGGATCTCAGCTCACTGCAAGCTCCGCCTCCCGGGTTCCCGCCATTCTCCTGCCTCAGCCTCCCGAGTAGCTGGGACTACAGGCGCCGCCACCTCGCCCGACTAGTTTTTTGTATTTTTTAGTAGAGACGGGGTTTCACCGTGTTAGCCAGGATGGTCTCGATCTCCTGACCTCGTGATCCGCCCGTCTCGGCCTCCCAAAGTGCTGGGATTACAGGCTTGAGCCACCGCGCCCGGCCTGGAATAGCCACTTTTTGATAGCTTTAGACTTGGATCTTCTCACAGAAGTCCATGACTTTGCTGAGTAATATCCTGGGAGAACTGGGAATTGTGGGAGCCCCCATCAGAACAAACCCAGAGCCTTGCATGGCATCAAGATCTCTCGCAAGCTGGCCCAAGCCCACCTTTCCAGGGCCTCCCTGGCCAGGCCTTCCTTCCCACGGGATGCTGCATGACTGCCTTCACCATGTGACATCATGCTTTCCAGTCTTCGTTCTTGGTGTTCCTGCTGTCATGTCTGGAGGGCTTCTGGTCAACCTCCAAGGCCATCTCCACCTCCTGGCTCCCTCTGCGTACTGCCCCTTGCCTTCCTGCTGGGCCAAAGTCCCTCCTGTATCTTGCAGAGCTCTCTAAACATGCCTCTGGCTGTGCCCCCATCTGACCAAAGCTCTCAGAGGTCTTTCGTAGTTATCTTGCATTCTTGACAAGTAGTTCAACATGCATGTGCTCCGGATACTGTACAAACACTGGGAGGCACAGAACTGTCTGAGGCTCACTTATGTTGCTGATTTTTGACAGCATTTTCTAGTTTGGTCTGGAAACTTCCACTGATAAGAGGAGTGCATGTATTGCTCAGTGGTGGGTCATCTTCTGGTCAAGAGTCACACAATACAGGGGGATAATCTTGATGAAAAGTAAGAACAGGGGATATTGGCTAGAAGAAATGGTGTGAACTTCCATTGCTCACTAAGCTTTATGCCCAGGAATGTTGCCTACAGTACATATACCTGGATAATCCACAGCAGGGTAAGGGTGCTCCTGCCTCAGTGGGCAACAGTGGAATGAACACTAGAGACTGGCTTGGCTGCTGAGTGTCTGTGTGACCTTGAGGAAGTCCTGCAGCCTTTCTTGGCCTCAGTCTCCCCATCTGTTAAGTGAGGGTAAAAAATTTGAGGACCTTCAAGGTCTCTTCTTGCTATAATGTTTGTGATTGCTGTTGCTTAGGATTTTGGCAAGTAATCATGTGAGCATTGAAAGCACTTTAGTCTTGAGAGCTGTACACAGTGCTCCAACACCTCAAAGTGCTCTAAAAATTTCCACTCTTTGGATCTGGATCAAACCCCCAAATATTCTATAACCTACTCCTCAAAGTATGGTCTGAGGAGCTGCAGCATCACTGGGAACTTCTCGGAAATGCAGAATCTTGGTCCCACCCGGACCTCCTGCATCAGAATCTGCAGTGAAACCACACCCTAGGTGGTTTGTGTGCACACTAACCCCCAAGGAAGGTCACAGGTGAGAACTTTATTTTTCTATCACTTGTCTGTACATCTCCGATCTTTGCTGCTGCTGTTGCTGTGGTTTGAGCCCAAAGCTGGATTTGGGTCAGAATGATCACGATGAGCTTCAGCCTATATGAAGGAGAAAGTGACTATGCTCCTTGCTTTGCAGGTGTTCGTTCACGGAAGTCAGGGGAGACGTGATCATGGAGGGCAGTCTAAGGGAGAAGGAAAGGGAGTGAGATGTCCCAACAAACACTGTGCAATCACCAGTGTGTATGAGTGTGTGTGAGTCTGCATCTGGATGTGTGACAGTACATTTGTGCGAGTGTGTCTGAGTATGTGGTATGTGCATGTATGAGTGTATATGTGAATGTATCTGACCATGTGTATGTGAGGATGTGCATGTATGAGCATATGGGCATATGTTCATGTGAGTACATATGTGTGTGTATGAATGCATGTGCATGTGAGTGTTTTAAGTGTGACCATGTGAATGTGCATGTGTGAACATGATTGCATGAGTGTGTAATAACGTGTGTGTACTTGTGAGTGTAAGCATGTGAGTGTACACTGTGAGAGTGTGCAAGTATGTGTGCACACATGCGAGTGTGTATATATATATGCTGTGTGTGTACATGTGAGTGTAAATATGTGGGTGTATGCCATGAGTGTGTGCACATGTGAATGTAAGCATGTATATATGTGAGTGTATGTGCATGTGACTGTGTGAGTGTATGTGTATGTGTATGTGTGTGCTCATATGTGTGGGAATTTGTGTGGTATAGCTGTGTGTGTTAGCGTGAGATTGTGTGTGCATATGTTCATGTGTGAATGTATGTGTGTGTACATGTGTGTGGGTGTGTGCATGTGTGAGCTTGTATGCACGTGTGACTGTGAATGTGTAAGTGTGCATGTGTATGTGAATGTGTGTGTCCATATGAATGTGTGTGCATGTGTGTGAGTGTTAGCGTGCATGCATATGTATGTGTGAGCCTGTGTGCATTTGTGTGCATGTGTGTATACATGTGAATATGTGAGTATGCATGGGTGACTTGTGCAAATGTGTGTGTGCATATGAGTGTGCATGTGTGAGTGTGTGCATGTGTGAGTGTGGGTGGGGCAATGGAACTAGTAATAACGAGTAGTTATCATGTGTTGAGAATCACTGCCAGCCAGCCACCAAGCCAAGCACACTTAGCATGAGTCGTTGTCTTATTCCTTTTTCCCGGTCAGTGGAGTGGCTGTGTGAGTTAGTGGAAGGTGCTGGACTTTGCTTTGGGGCAATCACTTAGCCACTCTGCCCAAATTTCTCCCAGACCAGCAGCAGAGCGTTCTTGTGAGGATTAAATGAATTAATCCATGAAAACCCCTTAGCTAAGAGTCTCACATTTTAAGTCTTCAATAGGTGCTATAATTATTCAGTTCTTAAGGAAACCCTGAAGTGGTTATTGTTATCTTTATTTCGTAGTTGAGGAAAATGAGGCTCAGAGAGACTAAGTGACTTTACCCAAAGCTACACAGCTAGGATGAGGAGGAGCGGAGATTTGAACTCAGTCCATGTGACTGTAAAGCTCTAGTCCTTCCATAATTCTCTGTGGAGGTCTATCTCTGCACCTGTATCTCCATCTGTATCTGTAATCTCTGCATCTGTATCTATGTTTGTAACTGTATCTGCATCTATCTGTATCTGCATCTGTACTGTATCTATCTGTATCTGCATCTGCATCTGTATATATCTCTGTCTCTGTCATTGTATCCACATCTGCATATGTATCTGTATCCATCTTTGTATCTGTATCTATCTTTGTATCTGTATCTATGTCTGCATCTGTATCTGTATCTGCATCTGTATTTGCATCTATCTCTGTATCTGTCTCTATCTCTGTATCTGTCTCTATCTCTGTATCTGCATCTGTCTCTGTATCTGCATCTGCATCATCTGCATTTGCATCTATCTCTGTATCTATATTTATCTGTATCTGTATCTGCATGTGCATCTATCTCTGCATCTGTATCTGTCTCTGTATCTGCATCTGTATTTGCATCTGTCTCTGTATCTGTATCTGCATCTGTATTTGCATCTGTCTCTGTATCTGTATCTATCTCTGTATCTGTCTCTATCTCTGTATCTGTATCTGCATCTGTATCTGTTTCTATCTCTGTATCTGTATCTGTCTCTGTATCTGTCTCTATCTCTGTATCTGTATCTATCTCTGTATCTGTCTCTATCTCTGTATCTGTATCTGCATCTGTATTTGCATCTGTCTCTGTATCTGTATCTATCTCTGTATCTGTCTCTATCTCTGTATCTGTCTCTATCTCTGTATCTGTCTCTATCTCTGTATCTGTCTCTATCTCTGTATCTGTCTCTATCTCTGTATCTGTCTCTATCTCTGTATCTGTCTCTATCTCTGTATCTGTCTCTATCTCTGTATCTGTCTCTATCTCTGTATCTGCATCTGCATCTGTATCTGTTTCTATCTCTGTATCTGTATCTATCTCTGTATCTGTCTCTGTATCTGTCTCTATCTCTGTATCTGTATCTGTCTCTGTATCTGCATCTTCATCATCTGCATGTGCATCTATCTCTGTATCTATATCTATCTGTATCTGTGTCTGCATCTGCATTTGCATCTATCTCTGTATCTGTCTCTATCTCTGTATCTGTGTCTGCATCTGCATCTGCATCATCTGTATTTGCATCTATCTCTATATCCCTATCTATCACTGTATCTGCATCTGTATCCCAGCTCCTCTTCCCAAGCGCCCAACAGCAGCATCGTCTGCTTCTCCTTGTCCCTATCTCCCTGAAACTTGGCCACCGTCGGCTCTCCCCAGGGATGATGCCTTTGTTGCTGATCTCGAGAGTGGGTCTCTTCTTCTGTCCCTGCCTCCGTTTCCTTGGGGGTTAACTGGGGCAGAATCACAGGGACTGGTCCCCAGGTCATCAAATGGTAAGAAGGCATCAACGACAAAGCAATGTAGGATGAATACTGCCGAGCCCATGATGAAGAATGTCATCAGGCTTTCAGGTGTCTTCTCTGTGTGTTGGGAAAGTGTCTGGCTCCAGGAGCACTGATGCTTTGAAGGCTTCTATTTTTAGGCAGCCTACTGCCTGTGAGGTCTAAAACCATCAGTGCTGGGCTCCCGGCCATCTGAGACCCCAAGTGGCCAGGGCAGTGACTGCTGCATGGGAGATCTGAAAACAGCTGTACCTGGGCCTTAGGGCTCCTTTGGTCCAAATGAATGGGGAGAATTCAGATGGAGGAGAGAGTGGATTTTGAATGACCTCATCCTGCTACCAACCTTTAGCCTCCAAAGAGAAAGCTGACGTCTGCTCATATTTGCAATCATTTTTCCTCTTTCTTGCAAAACGGCCCCTTCTGCTGGGAGAGCATTTGGCAGGCAGCCCGCTGCGGGCTTGCCAAGGCACGGTTTCATCATTGAGAGTATTTCTCAGTGCCCAGCGAGGGGGCAGTGAGAGAGTGGCCCCTCGCAAGTGCCTCCCTGGGGGTGATTCCAGTACACTGGGTGCCTCTTGAGGTGCCTCCTCCAGTCCTGGGTGAGGAGACGATGTCAGAGACGAGGGCACCTGGTGTGGCTCTGCAAACACTCTGCAGAAGCAGCAAAGAGCTGGCCCTTGTCCAGTCATGAAAAGGGCTCTCAGGGAGATCACTACCAGGCTTGTCTCTGTAGATAAGTGAAAATCACGGTCATGCCCACTGAGCAGATATGCCCTGGCACGAAATGGGGAGGGAGGCAGGGCAGGGACGGGAACAGGAAAGGCCCCAGGGCGAGCACCAGGGTGGCGTGGCAGAGCTCTGGTCCTCAGGAGACCGCAGAAGGCTGGGTCCTCTGTCCAGGAGGAGTGAGGTCGAGATGCACGCCGAAATGGTGACATCGCCCAGGAGCCAGGCAGCTGTGCAAGGTCATAACGACAGTCGCATGTGGCTGCTGACAGGAATTACAGTGGAATTCACACTCTGAGTAATAGTTCCAATTTTGTAAGTGCATTTCTCCTGCAGGCTGGCTCCCTCTGCATGCCCTATACATAGTGAGTTGTTAAGCATTTCACTCTGCTCTGTCACACAGGTCCCTGCTGCTGACACAGGCATGCGGTGAAGAAGGGTCAGCCACACACCTTCCCGGAGCTGCCCGGTATCAGAATTCACTCTCCGGTCTTCTCCGTCACTGTCACCACAGCGATTATGTCGTCGCAGTCATCTTTCTTTTTATTGGAGGCACTGTCCTTCCCATTCCAGGCAAGGAACACTTCCCCACATCTCTTCCTTACTCCACCCAAGATGGGCACCATCACCCACTTCAGTCTACACATTGGAGTTCAGGTGTTCTCAAAGACAATGGTCAATTAACCCCAGGAGCTTGCAGACATCAGCACATATTTACTGAACATTGAATAGTTAAGATAGGGGGCAAATTAATAAGGGTGCCTGATTCTCACATATTTGCAATTGTATATCTCATCTTCACTTAGAATCTCTTTGAGAAAAAAATTCACCATGACCATATGTAGAATGTTGAAAGTTCTGGGTCATATTTTTATTTAGCAAAAAGGATATAGAACATTCTTATCCAGTCACCTGTCATAAGATTAAGAAAACACGCTCCACCCTGCTGTGGCTCAATTTCAGCAGTATTGATTTTATTACTCATACTTTATAAATGAGAATGCTATTCTTAAAGAATGCAAACATTTGCTTTGTTGTGCTATTGTCTCAGCCCTGCATAAGCCTCTCACTCTTAATGTATACCCATCGATTATTATTCTTGTCATTATTTCGCAACAGGAGGCGTTTTAATGATGATTTACAGGGTTACATGTTGTTGGACCATAAACTCCTGTTTGCAATTAAAAGAAAGTTAAATGCAAACTTCAACTTGAAAGTGACTTAGGTTTAGCGTGATGATAAAATGCAAAGGGAGCTGCCTGCCCTTCCAGACGCATCAGAGACCTGCAAGCCTTCCTGTCAGACACGGGCTGTTGTCTCTGCTGACCCTGACTCTGGAGGGCTTTGCCTTATCTGTTGTCTGGACGGTGCCAACCTCAGCGCTCACAGGTGATCCTTCCTGAACAAGCTGCCTGGTGCAGCTCACTGGGGCCTCTGGTGGCTGCACCCTGGGAGGCCAGCCCTGATAAGCCGTGGGGACATAGTTTTTCCCAATTCAGCTAACAGAGGCTCTTCATGTTATGGCCTTCTGTCCTCTGATGGTGCTGCACAAGTCCTCGCACTCAGGAGACACAAGAAAATCCACAGGGAAATGAGCTATGGCCCCAGACCAACCTGCTTGAATTCCAGCTCAGCTATATCCATTTCCACTTTTGTAAAATGGGATTCCCAGCAAGGACCTTGCAGGGTCACCCCGACATGTGCATGACACCAAGCAGGAACACCTGTGGTCTGGGCTGCCCAGCAGACAGGAGGTGGTGTGTGTGGGGGCTCCTGGTAGATTGTCCTCCATCCCCTTTGGAACCTCAGACTTTCCCACCGCCCCTCGCCTGCTCCTCCCACAGAGGCCTGTCCCTCAGGGAGCTTGCCGGCCTCTGGGCTAGGGTGCCAGGCCACCCTTCTGAGTGCCGCCTCCTTCGCGCTCAGAGTCACTTTCCTTTTCTGAGGTTGTTGCTCCTTCCAATATCTTCATCACTGGCTTGACGTTTGTACCCTGGGGCTTTGTGAGGAGAGGATGCAATTTCCCAAAGCTTTTCAGAGTAAACAACTCAAAATAGATCAAGGTCCACCCTTAGCCGGTTTTTTTTTTTTTTTTTTTTTTTTTTGACAGTCTCACTCTCGCCCAGGCTGGAGTGCAGTGGCGTGATCTTGGCTCCCTGCAACCTCCGCCTCCCGGGATCAAGTGATTCTCCTGCCTCAGCCTCCTGAATAACTGGGACTACAGGCATGTGCCACCTCGCCTGGCTAATTTTTGTATTTTTAGTAGAGACGGGGTTTCACCATGTTGGCCAGGATGGTCTCAATCTCTTGACTTCATGATCTGCCCGCCTTGGCCGCCCAAAGTGCTGCGCTTACAGGTGTGAGCCACCGCGCCTGGCCCATCCTTAGCTTTTTATCCTTATCCAGAACTGCCATGGTCCCTGGACTCCTTCAGCTTGGAGGGGACCTGCTTGGCACAAACTCCCTGCAAAGCTGCTCTGTGAGAGCAGCTGGTGGCCCCGTCTGGCCTGAGCTGCACTTCTGTGCACCAAGCATGCATGCACATTTCAGTGGTGGCCTCCTCTGCTCTCTGCACTGCTGCACCCTTGGGTGTCCAGAGCTGCCTGTCATCCTGAGACAGGATCTGGCCCTGTTCACAGGCCTCTGGGAAAACCATGCACACAGGTTACCCCAGGAGCTTGCAGACTTCATAAAGACACAGCGGAGGCGGCTTCCAGTGCTCTTTAGCTTTAGCTTTACCTGTGCTCTCCTTCCATCGGGGTCTCCACAGTGCGGCACTGACTACGTCCTCGACCCCAGGCATTCACCAAGGATTTCTGGGGAAACAAGTATATCTCCTTTCTAAGAGCAGTTCTGTGCTGTGACTGGCACTTCCCCAGTCTGCTGCATGCGCAGTGGCCGCTCTGTCTCCTTGCAGAATCGGGGTGGACCTTCTAGCCCAGGCCCATGCCCACCTCACACTTGTGGCTGTGGTTTTTTTTTTTTTTTGGCAGAAGGGCACATTTCACACAAGCAGGCAGGAATATGAACCTACGAGTTGACACATTTAGAGATGTTTCTGCTTTCTTCAAAAGCTGTCTCCTGTGGGGTCTGCTCTAAGGAAGGGAGATCTCTTGGTTCTGTAGCTCCAAATCCCTTCACTGCGTCTTCCTTCCTTCTTCGTTCCCAATCCCGGGGCAACAGCCTGTTCTTGGTAAGCATCATTCTCTGGGTGCAGCCTTGCCCTCACCGTGCTGCCATTCTCTCTCCTTTCTCTTCTGTTCAATTCCAGCTTCAGCACCACCTCTTCAGGAAGGCCTTCTTGAATGATCCCCCATTAGGCTATCCTTTTATTTATTAGGGTGGAGACTAAGATACTGTCTCAGAAACCTTCGCATGTGGCTGCTTAGGTAAAAACAGGAGTCATCTCTCTTCCACATCACGCTACGGAGGCTCCTCTCCTTCAGGACAGGCAGGGCGCCGGGATCTCCAACACGTGGCTTCTGTCCCAGGTCCAGCGCTCATTCATGACAATTTCCCGGCCATAGGAAAGGGGGCAAGAGAAGACGGGGACACACAAAAATACCCCAAAACCAACAATGGCCTATTAAGTTAGTGATACAGAGGCTGCCATTTTGCTTCATAGCCCATTGGTGCAAGTTGCTTGGCCAAACCTGGCTCCCCAGAAGGCTGGGAATACAGTCTCTGGTTAGACAGCCGTGTCCTCAGCTAAGACTGGAGGTCATGTGGGAAATCGTATTATTAAAAGGAAAGGGAGGTGATTATTGAGGACCATACACAGCCCCTGCTACACGACCCTGAGTGGTTCCTGCTCAATACACTATTGCTCAGAGGGTGAGAGCATGAGAACACGTCCTGGGGTTTCAGGACGCACCATTAGGCTTTCTTCTGTCTCCAAAAGAAACACTTCTCCTGGACAGGCTAACCGGCTGACAGGCCTTGCCAGATCTCCTTCTGCTGCAGTGGGTGGGAGCTCCCCTCGGGTGGCCCTGTCTGCAGCACGGCTCCCTGGTTGCCCATTGCCCAGAGGAGGTGCAGCCGGTGCTCCCCTGGGGCTTGTTGCAGATGCTTGGAAGCCACTGACTGTGGCTAGATCCTAGCAAGGGTCCTGAGCTGGAAGCCACCCAGGCCTTGGCTGACTTCTGCTTTGGAGTCCTCCCCATGAGGCCCTCCTCATCATTGTTCCCTTCCCTATCCTCCCTCTGGGACCTGTCATGGCCCTGTGAGCAAATGTCCCGACAGACCCTGGTTGGACCTGTTCATCTGTGCAGCTCCCTGGGCCATCTGCCTCCAGCCATCACCATTCTAAGAATGTCAGCATGTTTCAATAAACAGAAACTCTCACATCCCCTGCGGAGGATGCTACGCCTGCCTAAGGTCCAGCCCCACTGAGAGCAGAGCCCAAGATTAGGGTTTGGGGAACATATTTGTGGGGGAGGTGACCCCAGAAATCAGGAGTGAGGGCGGAGGAGCATGAGACTTGGAAGGAAGAGCTGGGAGGTCACTAGGGTTCCTGCTGAAGGCAGTCAGGGTTCTGCTTGGAGAAGCCAAGAATGATTCCCAGAACTGCCTCCAGAAGGAAGGGAGACAGGAGCACTGACCCACAGCTACTCTCCTCTTTAGGTAGAGGGGAACACCTGGGTGTTAGTTTCCTCTCATTTTCGTGTGCGGCTTGCTTCAGGCAAAAGAGCAGAGAGGGCCCAGCAGACCTGGAGGAGGGCGAGCGGCCTGGTGCTGTCCAGCACAGGCTTGTGGAATCAGAGGTGCCCAGCGTGACTTACTGTAGTAATTAAGCAGAATGTGATTCTTTTAATGAGAGAAGTTGATGTTTAGAAGTTGTTAACCCCTGTTTGCTCGTCCCCAGCAGCATCAGATCCTGCTGAGAGCCCAGTGAAGGGGAATGCAGAAACGTACCTGTAACAGCACAGGTCACAGTGGGTGGCAGGCGGTGAGATGGTTCCGCAGATTTACGTAGGACCTGACCTGGATGGAAGCTGGTCCAGGTGGCAGAGCGGGGGAAGCACAGCCTTGGACCAAACAGGAGACTGGGCGTGGCTGCTTCCCAGGTGGGGCGGATCTGAGCTGCAGGTGTGGCCACAGGTGTGGCGGGAGCGGCGGGTGGAAACGGAGGAGTCGCCAGTCTGTCTTGGGGATGCTCATGACTCTTCCCCTGGCCTGTGGGTCTGCCCCCAATCCCCGACCCACTGCCAGCCCCATGTAGAATGCAGGTGGCAGGTTTGCAGGAACAGGACTTATACCATAGACATGGACGGACTTCCTGCGGAACTTCAGGGTGCCTTTCCCAGCCTGGCACTTTTGGGACCCCAGTTTCATGGTGAGCTCCTTGTGGGCCAGTCATTAAGTACCGTACTTGCACACAAAGTACCCGGTTAACCAACAACCCCATTCAGGGAACAAACGGCAGGAAAACAGATCTGTGTCCGGGTAAAACCCCCTTTGCCTTCCTAGAAGTCCACCTAGTTCTCTGTCTTAAGTATTAACGACGTAGATTCATAGAATCTTTAATACATAAAGAAGATCTACCAGTAGCACAAAAGAGGAAGATCAGAATAAATAAGGATAACTACCCCAGATAGAAAAGAAACAATTCTGGGATCATAAATTAATTTCAAAATGAAACATTTTGAAGTATTCTTCAAGCAGATACTGCATTTAAAGACAAGAACAGGTATTATGAAACCTTGAGAAAGAATACTCAGAAATGAAAACAAAAGGATTGTAAAACAAATCAAAGAGGAGTTGGGAGGTAAGTTGAGGAAATTTCCAGAACACAGAGTAAAATAGGAACTATGAGAAAAATGACAAAAAAACACAAAAGATCAATTAAGGAAAGAAAAATATCAGACTATAATATTTCTTGAAAGAACAGAGAAAAAATGGACAAGAAAATTATCAAAGAAGTAATATATGAATATTTCAAGACCTGAACAGAGACACAAATTTTCAAAATAACAGGAACTCAGTGAGTGACCAGCATGATAAGTGAAAAAAGACATGCATATCTTGATGAAATTTTAGAAAACTAAAGATAAAGGAAAGCATGGAGGACCTTGCAAGGAGGGGAAATCAGGCCACCCACAAAGGGGTGAAATTCAGATTAGAGCCAGTGTTTTCATAAGCAGCCGCATCAAGGTCAAGTATGATTCAGTGCATGGGCGAGGTGGATGCATTTTGTTTCTGATAGGCCTTTGCTGAAAATGCTACCTGAGGATACATTCCAGAAAGTCAATAAAGATAAGGTAAGGCAAACAAGAAACAGAGGCACTACCCTGGGAGTCCAATGAAAATGCCTTCAAGAAAGATGTTATACTGTAGCCTCAGAGAGCAACAGAGCCCAGCCAGCACAAGAAGTCAGTGGGCACTAAGAGGACCCCATAAAACAAAACTGGATTATGTCATATATTGAAAAATGAGCTGAGAGATAGTAGTGTCATGTGGAAGAAGAAACGCTTCTTCTCTAACATGGTAAGGTCTGTCAGTTGGCGAGCTTTTGACTGCAAGTAACAGATCATCTGCCTGAAAGTGGCTTAATCCATGAACGCATTTATTGTTCACTTAACAGAACTCCCCAGAGAAGTATGGCAGGCCCGGGCCCCCGAGAAGACCGGTGTGTGGCAGCCAGATGCCTCTGCTCCCCGTTTGCTCCATCCCTGCGATGAGCCTGTGAGCTCACCCAATTTCGATAAGATCACAGCCCTCAGGGTGCACGGTTGCAGGTCCATTCCCTACGAAATCAGAGTTAATTAATACAAGGCCATGGACAGAGCCTGTCAAAGACGTCATCAAGGACCTGGCTATTTCCACTGCACTGTTCGGCCACTCTCAGCACGAGGACCTTTTGTTCTCCAGCCTGTCACCTCATGATGAGGAGGTGGCTCTCATATTTTCAGGCACAGTGTACCCACACTGCATTCAAAGGCAAGAAAGGAGTAATGAGGGTGGGTGGAGAAGGTCTTTCCTCTTGTCACAGTGGAAAAACTTCCAGAACTTTCCGGCAGACCTTTTCTTACGTCTGTTTGGCCACAGGTGGGTCCTGTGTGCACCTCGGCTTCAAGATGGGATGGGAAGGTGCGTATCTGGCAAGATGAAGCAGAATGGTTATGATTGGCTTCAACTTAATATAAATGGGGGATGAGGTCCCACCCTAGGACATCTTGTCCAGCTGGCATGGAGTGGCACTTGGGCATGTGTGGTTGTAGAAAGTTTCCTGGGTGATGCTAATCGATAGATTAGAGACCCACTGACTGGACTATTGGTGACTCCTGAGGCTGGCATATTGTCACCTGGACAAGTCAAGTTCTGTTTAGCCAGAGGCAAGAGGGAGGGCATACCAGCTAGGCAGGACTAATAATAATGTCTAGGAAAAGCCCCAAAACAGTACAAAAAAGTCATGTTCCAGGTAGGAAGAAGAGGGAATCCATTCATCTCTGATGCTGGGAACCTTCTCCCTTGAGTGGCAGAAGATCTTAACATCGGACTTGTAGAGAATAAAATTTTACTGTGCTACTTGGCCTTGGAAGGAACAGTTTTATACAGTCATAATCACATACATACATTCTTCCTTTTAAAAAAACTATTTTTCTTTTAGAATCAACCTAGGAATAAAGCCCTGAAGACTTGCTTATGGCTTCAAGTTGAATGCTATTGTTACAATTCCCGACAATGAAAAGGTACAGTGATAACTGACGGAAGTAGGGCGGGAGAAGGAGAGCCAGGAGGGCAGAGGAAGAGTGCTTTACTGCCACGCTGATGTACCTGGTGGAAAACCAAAAGATACCTTCAACGTCGGTGGAAGAAATTTAAAATATCATCTAAATTTGCAAAGGTAAGCAACCTATTGTTCGAGGGGTAGCGAGAAGTGTGTAAGTGAGGAAAGCTTCACCTTCCTAACCAGCAGTCAACTGATAGTTCCTAAAGCAGAGACACAGGGCTTGTATCAAACAGGACGGACAAGCTTCTGCTGTGTAACAAACAGCCCCCAAAGTCTTAGTCACAGAACAAGACTTATTTAGCAACACAGTGAAGCATGTTTCTAGCTCCTGTTAATGGTGGGACAGTGACCCAGGCCTGGGGGTGGTGGTGGGTGGTGGTGCAGGCCCTGACAGTGGTTTCTGGCTTCAAGAGAGCCACAGGAAGCAACTTCAGCTGCATTTAGGATCTGAGCTGCTCAAGTAGGAGGTTTGGGGCCTTGGCAGAAATCCAGCAACAGAGGGTATGACTTGGTCTCTCTTCTTCTACATGATTCCTTGGATGCTGTGGCATCTGGACCAGTCGTACCCTGGCCACCAATGAAGGTGGCTCTGCAAACTCTGGCTGGAGGGACAAATATGGCCTAAGAATGGTTTTTACACTTTTAAGTGGTTGAAAAAAATCAAATGGGGAATATTTCACGACACGTGAAAAGTATGTGAAATTCAAACGTCCATGTCACAAATAAAGTTTGATTGGAACAGCTACGCTCACCCCTTTCCACACTGTCTGTAGCAAAGGTGAATGGTCACAACAGGAACCACATGGCCCAGAAAGCCTAAAATATTCCTGTTTGCCCCTTTACAGAAAAAGTTCGCCCATCCTTGCCCTAGATGTGTTTTAGAGGTTAGGATCTGCTCTGTGGTTCTGTTCACATCTGGAGTCACTCACTCACTCACTCACTCATTCATTCATTCATTCATTCATTCATTCATTCACTTAGCAAATGTTTAGTTAGCACTTACCTGGTGAGAGAATATGCCCCCGAGGGCTGCTGAGGAGACGAAGATCAGGAACGTGTGTTTCCCATCCTCAAGGACAGTAAGTACAAGTCACATTCAAGTCCCACTCTTCCGACAAAAGTCAGGGGCTCTTGCTACATCTTCCCTACTGCAAGAGGGTCCTGTAGCTGTCTGTTTGGATATATGTAGAGTAAATTCAGTGTGATATTAGGCCTTTCTCAGAGACGGGCCTCCGCCCTCAGGGGGAGTGGGGTAGAGGTTTCCTCTAAAGGTCTCAGGAGCCCAGAGTTTGCTGTGTGGGGTGTGCCTCGAGGATTCCGGTCTGCCTGTCACCTCCCTGTGGAGCTCCTGAACTCATGAAATAAGGCCAGCAAAATAGTCCTCAGGGCCCAGCCTCTCTTCAATGCACAGGCATAACTTGGTTTATAAATATTACATGGAGTTGTTCATGCACAGCTGGGGGAGAATAGGCCCCCATTGTCGGGCTCTGTCCATGGCCTTGTATTAATTAACTCTGATTTCGTAGGGAATGGACCTGCAACCGTGCACCCTGAGGGCTGTGATCTTATCGGAATTGGGTGAGCTCACAGGCTCGTGGCAGGGATGGAGCGAATGGGGAGCAGAGGCATCCGGCTGCCACACACCGGTCTTCTCGGGGGCCCGGGCCTGCCATACTCCTCTGGGGAGGGGCTTTCACAGTCTCCTCGTCCACCCCATTGGTGATCCCCCTCACAGGCCAGGGTCACCGTGCAGGGCACCAACCTTCCCCGACTCATCCTCCTCACAAGCCAGGGTCACCATGCAGGGCACCAACCTTCCCAAACTGGAACATCTCCAACGACTCCCCTTTCCTTAAAAGAGTTTTGAAGATCAACAAAACATATTTTTAAAATTAATAAAAAGTGTGCATGGATTCAGCTTGTCTTCTCTTAGGGGTGGTGGTGAAGGGGAGAGTAGTGTTCTTCAGATGTAGACAGCTTCGTTTTGTCCAAAGTTGACTCCTGAGCAAGGCGTTCAGAGCCCTCCATAGGAGCCCAGCCCTGAGTTCCCGCGGTGTCTCTGCTCACCCTTTCTAACTCCACCCCCTGCTCCCGGTGGCTGTTCTGGGCACTCCCTCTGCTCCAAACACCCCAAACTGCTTCCTCTTTGCCACCCGGGTTGAGCTCATCCTGTCTCAGGCCTGGAAAACTGTCTCCTCTCCTCCTCCATCCGATCCTCCAAGCCAGGCACAAATGCCCCGCCTTTAGCCGCTGTTCACAGCTGGCCTGCTGTCCCCTCCTGGGAGCTCCTGAAACACCACACAGCACCTGAGGACAAGCTCCCCAGACCCAGCGTGGCCAGGACCTGCCTCCCCTGGTCTCTTCCCCTTTGCTGTGGGCAGTTGAGGCTGTCTGCCAGTGGCGCGGGGCAGGACAGGGCCCCCAAACTCCTGTACTAAATCTGAGCTCTTGCCTGCCACCACTTCACCCAATGGACTATTTCTCTTAACAACCATTTGCCTTGTGGGAATTTTTGTTTATTGTGTTCACTTGCCCTACGTTAGTTTGCTAGGGCTGCCGTAAGAAAGCACTGCAGACAGGAGGCTTCAACAACAGAAATATATCATCTTACGGTCCCAGAGGCTGGAAGTCCAAGACCAAGATGTGAGCGGGGCTGGTTGCTCCTGAGGCTTCTTTCCTTGCAGATGGCCTGGTCCTTGTGTCCTCACATGGCCGTCGCTGTGTGTGTGTGTGTGTCTTCTTATGAGGACGCTAGTCGGATTGAATTAAGGTCCAGCCAATTGTCTCATTTTAACTTGATTCCCTCTTCAAGGACCGTCTCTCAAATACGGTCACCTTCTGAAGTCCTGGGGATAAGGAGTTCAAGATATAAATTTTGGGGTAACACAGTACGGGACAAAACACCCCAAAAAGAAGAACCAAATTGAAACTGTTATGTAAAGAAACATTCTGGAAAATAAGAAAAAGGACTAGAAGCTGTTCAGAATGGATGGAAAAATTGTCTGAAGCCAACAGGTCCCGTGTGAATGAGCCTCCCAGGCCCCTGCCCGGGCTCTCTGAGCTCAGTGGCGGGGAGGGGGTCACTCCTGTTTCACAAGGGAGGAGGCAGGTCCAGAGATGGGTGTCCTTGCCTCTGAGTGCGGATAACAGGAATTCCAGTTCTGGCTGGAGAACACGGGCCTATCATTCTTCTCAAACCATCGCATCCTTTTGCTGGGACGATGGCAGCTGCAGTATTGATGAGATTTGGAATCCTGTTTCTGCTGCTTCTCCAAATGCGGTAGATTTCTCAGGCGGGAGAGGCCTGACTGCCTTGTCCTTGAGGTCTCCTTGGGACCTCTCTTTTGCTACCAGGGAAGACACAGGTGTGGCACCAGGGTACGCATTCCTTCTGGCCCTCAGAGCTGCGGGTCCCTGTTAATCTGCTTTCACCATTTCTAGATAATTAGCCCAGGGTTCATGTTGCTGAATTATAATTCCCCAAATTGGAATCCAAGAACATTTTTACCCAGAACAGTCACTGAGTCCCAAGGATGGGATTTTGAAGAGCAATACCAGGTATACTGTCCTCTCAGCTGGCAAGCACACCTATTAGCTTCAGGCAAAAGTAAGTGTGGTTTTTGCCATTAAAAGTGACAGCAAAAACCACGATTACTTTTGCACCAACCTAATATTTTTATTTACAGCTTCACATTTTCTTAGTTCAGAGGATAATGTTATTTTTGTCCTGAAAAATTCAGCCTTCCTATTAATAACAAATGCAAACCCATGGTCATATCCTGCCTCTGTTCCGTGCTTAGATCGATGACAGGATATAGCTTGAGCTATATGTGTATTTTCTTTACTGATGAAACATTCCATTTAGGGATGTTTAATATTATTTAGTTATGATGTGTCCAGAGTGGCCGAAAAAAGTCCCAATTGTTTTTAGCCTCTTTGCTTGGTTACCATTGTGCAAACATGATCCACGGAAATTTTAGTCCAATTTTTATAGAATAAAAATTTTGGAGGTTAAAAAAGATGTTAAGATCATCTGCTCCCACAGCCTCATTGTAGAGATAAAAAGAACTGAGGCCCAGAGAGCTTAAAGAGCTTAAGTTCATCTGCTAGTCAGCAGCAGAATCAGTGCTAGAACCCAGGGATGCTTTCTCAATGTGAAATTTCCTCTTTGCTGATACTGCCTTAGCTAAAACATGGATTCATGGGGTTTGCTGCTCTCCCACTTGGAGGGCTGTTCTGTGGCCCTGGCCCGCTGTCCAAGGCTGAGTGATGCAAAGGCAGTGCCTTGAAAGTGAATTGTTTGCATGACCTGATTTCCATCAGTCTGGTCATTGCAGTGGCAAATCACAGTGCCTCAATGTCCATTGGTTAACTCTGGCAATTACCCGGCTGCCTGTGCTAGTATTGGTATTGGCGTCTCATATGTGCACGGGGTTGGAACTGATTGTCTGTATTGCGGAATTAAGGAAGAAAAATAGAGCCACACTCGAAGAATCAAATGAGACGTTTAAGAAAAGAGCAGCCCCCCTGTGTCATCCCCCAAAGTCTTCCTTTGTACAACTCCAATAGGAAACAACCTTGGCACAATCTGAAAATATGCACAAGCCCACTGTTCTTACCACGAGCAAAGGCGCATCGATCTCGTGCTGCTTCTATTGATTTAATGTCACCTCTGTGATGTAATCATGTTTTCTTTCCTATCTGTTTGCAGTCTTTTCTTCTATTGTCTGCCATGAGGCAGCCAAGGCCTTTCAGCCTCTGAGCTGGTCAAAATAACTTTGTCTTCCATTTGCATTGTTTTTAAGAAATGATTATACTGACTCGGGTTGGGCCTTGGTGGATAGTGTGCAGGAGAGTGCATAATGCCATGGGAAAACTCCAGGCGCTAACCTTGGGGTCCCAGCTACAATGCTGGCGCTAACCCTGGGGTCCCAGCTATGATGCTGGCGCTAACCTTGGGGTCCCAGCTACGATGCTGGCACTAACCTTGGGGTTCCAGCTACAATGCTGGCGCTAACCTTGGAGTCCCAGCTACGATGCTGGTGGGAGTCAGGCCTCAAAGGAGCTTCTTCCTGCTAGCCACGAGGGAGGTATTGGCTTCACGCATGGGTGATGCCCCCTTCCTTCCTTCCTTCCTTCCTTCCTTCCTTCCTTCCTTCCTTCCTTCCTTCCTTCCTTCCTTCCTTCCTTCCTTCCTTCTTTCCTTCCTTCCCTTCTCCTTCCTTCCTTCCTTCCTTCCTTCCTTCCTTCCTTCCTTCCTTCCTTCCTTCCTTCCTTCCTTCCTTCTCTCTCTCTCTCTCTCTCTCTTTCTCTCTTTCTTTCTTTCTTGTCTTGTTCTGTTGCCCTGGCTGGAGTGCAGTGCTGTGATCATAGCTCACTGCAGCCTCGAACTCCCGGGCTCAAGTGGTCCTTCTGCCTCAGCGTCTCTAGTATCTGGGACCACAGGTACATGCTACTATGCCTGGCTGTGAGTGACGCCTCTTATTCCACTTCTCTCTCTTCTTAGATTGTGGACATACGTGGCTATTGTTGATCATGTCGGAGATGGTGAAAGGTAGAAATAACTACACAAACCCATATCCAAAAATAAAAGCTACTTTGGATTTGGTAGGGACAAGTGTATGGGGCTTGAAAGTCCAGAAAGACACATGGAGATGCACTTTGTTTTAAAACAGGCTTTGGTTCCTAGGGTGACTTTTGTGCACGCCACCTGCACGTCAGAGGTAAATGGTGGCAAGCAGGCAGTAGCGGTGGCAGACCAGGGAGACAGATACTGGCTGGGAGGCCCGCCCCCATTTTCTGGTGGCAAGAACTGCTCTTGAGTTTTGGCTCTCCACCATGGAGCCTGTGCTTTCTGCCAGCATGTGGGCAAAGAAAATGGCTCTGACACACTCAAGTACATGTTTGTTTATGGCGATGGTGATGAGATTTCTATTGGAGACTTCATGGTTTGAGAGCATTACTAAGATTATGAAATAGTGCCTTTTTGAAAGAAAGTTTTTATTTTTTTCAGAAGAGGTTGATGTAGAAATAGAGAGAGCTAGAGATGGGGATGGAGAGAGGGAGAGAGAGGAAGAGAAAAAGAAAGAGAAAGGAGAAAGAGAGAGAGCAAGTGCAGGAGTGCCCCCCTCCCTGGCACTAGTCAGTGTCCTAGGACTGGCCTGGAGGCCCAGGCCCTGAAAGGTTCATTGGTTGCGTGGTCCTGGCTGTGTCATCCTCCTGAGCTGGGACCACAGGACTCTGGTGACTGGCCACTGTGGCTGTGCATGTCTGTGTCTCTGTTCACGTTCCCTCTGCCTTCCCATCCGCCTCCATCCATTGAGATCCGGATCTGCTCATATGTTATGTTAGCCTTGACCAAAAGTTTTAGCCCCAACCCTAAACTTTTTGGAAATTAAGAACCATTCAACAAAATAAGTGGCATTAAAGAGAGAATCAAAACGGCACTCGCTGTTTAGTTAGTATCAGTGGAATCCTGCTTTTGAGCTCTTGTAGGAGTGGTCAAAACAGTATTCGTGAAAATATACGGTGTTAACATTTATTATTCATTCATTACCATATTATTCATTTATTACCTTTAGGAAAAAATACAGATAGATATGCTAGGTATTCAAGAAGTGGAAAAAAAGACAAAAAATAAGCAGAAACACAAAAGAAGAAAAGCAGAGAAAATAAGATGATATATGCAAAAATTATTATATTAGAAAACAGAAGAATATCTATATGGGTTATAAATCTATCAACTGGTTATTTGGGGGAAAAAAGACATCCAAAAGTCAAATAATAAAGAGAAAATACAAATGCATAAAGTTAGAAATGGAAAAGGAGATATGAACATAATCTGAAGTTTTAGAGAGTAAACGAGAAAAAACATGATTATAAAATTCTGCTTGTAAATTTTTAGGTTTTGATAAATTTGATTATTTTCTGGGAAAATAAAGTGGGCAAAACTGGATTAATAAGATGTCTAAAACATGGATAGATTGATGACACTGGAATACTATTTACATGTTATCAAAGAATTATCTCAAATACAAGAATACATAGTTCCATGACACAGACAATTTTAGTGGCAAGTTTATTTTGTGCTATATAAATATCCAACCATAAAATGAAAAGCCTCCTGAATTCATTTTTCAAAGATAGCAAAATTCTTATATATATATCCTGGCTGAAATAGTATTAAAAACTACAAACCATTCTCATTTATGCCTATCAATGCCTTACATTGTAAATAAAATACTATCTAATCAAATCATGGAGAATATGGAAAGAATATTACAGCTTAATTTTAATAAAGATTTATGTCAGAAATGAGAACTGGCTTAATATAGGATACTGTTAATATAATTTGTTACATCAATAGGTTCAAGGACAGGAAAAATTATTCATCTTGACAAACTTCTAGGAGATGCTGCTAAAATTTTTTTAGTGGATTAGGAATAAAATGATTACTTTTAAACTTGGTAAATATTCTGCCTTTTAAACTAAAACCTAACATCAGACATTAGGATAAAATAATCAAAAGAAGCCTATTAAACTGAAGAATAGGGCAGGAGAGCCCATTTCCCCATTTTAACCCTGATCTATAAGTTTTAAACATGCAATAAGATAAGGAAAACATAAGAAGTAATAGATATATTGCCAAAAGGCAGAAAAAATTATTGTAATTTGTAGACCTTTTACTTGTCTACCTAAAAAACTCAAGAGAATAAATTGAAAACACTAGTGCTACCATTGAAAGAGTTTGTACTAAATTGGCTAGTCATAGCACAAAAATATTAGCCAATAGGTGTTCTCTGTGTTGGCAATAAAGGTTTGAAAACATAGGGGAGAAAAGATTGTATTATAGTGCATAAAATATCTTGGAATCAATTTTAGAAATGGGAAGAACTTGTATAACAAAACAGTGTTTTTAAATTTAATTAAATGAAAAGATTTGCCATATTCTCAGACGTGAAGGCTCAATATTATCAAGGTAATACTTTTCCCGTAATTAATTTAAAACATAATGTAATTCCAACCAAAATCATTTCAGGACAATTTTGGAACTTGACCAGGTGATTCTAAATTGGAGAAATAACAAATGAGTGAAAATAGATGAACATTTTTGTAAAATAAAATTTGATAGTTGTATTTGCTCTACCAAACTACAAGTATTATAAAGAAATATTCAATCAAACAGTGCAAGAAAGGTAGATCAACATAACGAAAAATGGGAAAACAAAATATTTTACAAAAAATTAATTTCATGTTGATTAATGTATAATGTTAAAATGTTTTAAACTACTTTAGTATATGATAGAACGTACATTTCACATGGGTTGTTGAGTGAAGGGTGCTGGACAGTGGGTTACTATTTGGAAAAGAAGAGTTACAGTCACTTTCAATCAGACACCACCATGTTTAAAAAACCATAAAAAAATCAGAGAGAAAAAACCAGAGCAATTTTTATCTGATCTTAGAATGGGAAAGACCTTTCAAAACATAACAAAGAAAACCTACAAATGCACAGATTTATTAGGTTTGACTGTATTAAAATTAAAATATTTGCACATTAAAAATAAGATTTCAAGTTAAAATGCAAACAAAATGTACTGGAAAAATATTCCAATATGGCAGACTAAGAGTTAAAAACCTTAAATATAAAAGTGCTCTTAAAGATCAATAAAAAAGTGTTGAACATCCAGGGAGAAAAATTAGCAAACAGTGTCAACAGACAATTACCAAAAGTAAGACAAATGGCCAATAAAAATAAGTGAAATGTTCAACCCCACTAGTGATTAAATAATTTACAGTAAAATTAAAAAAATATTTTTCAATGCTCAAATTGGCAGAGATAGAACAATGAGATAACAGTCCGTCAGGTTTAACAAAGGTTGAGTAATACAAACATTCTCCTATACAGCTATGAGTAAATTGGTATAATTTTCTGGAAGTAATTCTATGACTTTTTATCAGGATTCTTAATGTTTAAACCATTTGACCCAGCAATAAACCTGTCCTAGGAATTTATCCTAAAGAAATAATAAAAAGCTACATAGTAGATTTTGTTTTATTTTACTGCAATGCTGTATATAATACCAAAAGAAGGAGACAACACAAACAGCTAAAATAGGAAACTGTCCAGTAAGGAAAGCCCTATTCGTGGGTGGAATGCCACAGCCATAATTTTGAAAAGGATCTAACGAGTTGGAAAATTTGCATAATGTGTTGATACAGGAAAGAAGGATGCTGCTCATAAGAAATTGTACAAACCCAATGTTGTAAGATAAATCTTTTATATATATATATATCAAGTCCATAACGTAGTTATTATTTAGCTCTGGATGATGAGGTGAGGGGTGATTAAAAGTGACCTTTCTGGCCGGGCGCGGTGGCTCACGCCTGTAATCCCAGCACTTTGGGAGGCCGAGGCGGGCGGATCACAAGGTCAACGGATCGAGACCAGCCTGGCCAATATGGTGAAACCCCGTTTCTCCTAAAAATACAAAAATTAGCCGGGCGTGGTGGCGGCGCCTGTGGTCCCAGCTACTCGGGAGGCGGAGGCAGGAGAATGGCGTGAACCCGGGAGGTGGAGCTTGCAGTGAGCTGAGATCCGGCCACTGCACTCCAGCCTGGGCCACAGAGCGAGACTCCATCTCAAAAAAAAAAAAAAAGTAACCTTTCTGTGTCTTCCAAACTTTGTCCAATGAGCTTATATGACTTTTATAATCAGTGGGGAGAAAGGAGCATCATGAGGTTCAACGAGGAACTCTGTGGACTGAAATGGAGAGAGTAAATTGTCTAAGAGGACAGCTGGACACGCGAGACCCGTTCGTGCTTTAGGCCTACATGACGCACGCCCAGGCTGGGGAAGAACTGCTCAGATGTGTTCTCACCCTGCTGTAGGGAGCCCTCGGTGCGAGGACCAGCAGCGCCCAGGAAGGCTGGAACCCGGTGAGCATCACTCCTCACCTCTAACCGGGAGGTGTGGGCAGGGGCGGGGCTGAGGTGCGGGCAGGGGTG
This sequence comes from Macaca mulatta, assembly GCF_049350105.2. Classification (NCBI taxonomy): domain Eukaryota; kingdom Metazoa; phylum Chordata; class Mammalia; order Primates; family Cercopithecidae; genus Macaca; species Macaca mulatta. The sequence continues at coordinate 195,337,269 of NC_133408.1, forward strand.
GGGCCGACGCCGGGAGGTGGGGTCAGGGGCGGGACTGACGCCGGGAGGTGGGGTCAGGGGCGGGGCTTACGCCGGGAGGTGCGGGGCAGGGGCGGGGCTGACGCCAGGAGGTGGGGTCAGGGGCGGGGCTCACGCCAGGAGGTGCGGGGCAGGGGCGGGGCTGACGCCGGGAGGTGGGGGCAGGGGCGGGGCTGAGGTGCGGGGCGGGGGCGGGGCTGAGGTGCGGGGCAGGGGCGGGGCTGACGCCGGGAGGTGGGGGCAGGGGCGGGGCTGACGCCGGGAGGTGTGGGGCAGGTGTGGAGTCAGCCTCTTGGTGGAAGAGGGGCTCTGAGTGTGTGGGAGGTTGGGAGGGGACTCTCGCTCTCTCCATTTTCTGTTCCCAGCCCTGGGACGTGGCTGTGGATAGGTTTGGGCTTAGGTGAGTTAGTTCCTCCAGAGAGCAAAAGGCTTCCTTGGGGAATATTCTTATACTCTTAGGTATTGGGAAGGCCCAATACGTATGTATGTTATTTAATACTGAAGTTGCAGAAGGTGTGAGAGAAAGAGCTGCAGCACCTTAGAGGTGGCCAGAGGCGTGTGGATCACCCAGCTCACTCCGTTCCCATTCAGTGCCGGCATTTGTTCTGGGACACCTTGAGCTGACTGCACACTTTGAGTAGAAGTGTAGCACTTTCGGAGGAGTGCTTCTCAAATTTAGTATCCACAAATTCTGCATTGCAACCCAACTCCCTGAAGCTGGGGGCGTGTCATTCTCTGGTGGCTTTTCACCTTATCCCTGGACACCTGGCCGGCAGCTCCCACCTGCTGGCCTCGGCGCACCAGGAGGTTTTTTTGTTTTGTTTTGTTTTGTTTTAGCACAATGATACTAATAACAATAATTTAGCAAATTTGTTGAGTGCTTGCTTAGGGACAGTCATTGTGATTGACATAATTATCTCAGAGAAAGTTTACATTGTATAGATGAGAAAACAGAGGTTCAGAGAGGTTCAGATGTCTAAAGTCACACGGTTAAATGGCAGATTGGAGAGTGGGCTGCAAACTCCACCTGCTGACCACATGCCTCAGTACATCCCTCACTGAGATGAGCGTTTTGGTCTAGTCTAAGCATTCTCTTTGGGGATCACTTAGTATTCTCAAGAGTTAGTCTTCAAAGGGTCCGGGGCTGAACCCAGTTCGCGGAATTTGGTTTGACCAGCTGTAGTCTGAATGTTAAATTCTATTGATGTAGTCCAAATTTGTGTTTTAAACATCATATTCTATTTTGCAGACCGCTCACATCTGCCATCAGATTCCCTGGGTCTTCTTCACATGTCCTAAATCATCTTGGCTCTTCTCCAGCTTACATTTGAGTTCAGGATGTTGTATTTGTGCTAGATAAATTCCATCTTTTAAGTTCTTCTGTAGATCTCATCTATTTGCATGCTTCCTTAACATTTTTGATCTGGTCATTTGAATATGAGCTGTATCTTAAGTCTTTGATCAACCTTACATTTTAGGAATGGGTTGACATCTTTGACATTGGTAAGATATTGAGGAGTGATGCTCGGAGGATGGGACCAGCCACACCAAGGCCTCCTCCAAGAGACATGAGCCCGTGACCAGCGCCCGGTTCCATCCTGCGGCCCTCTTCCTCTCCTGCACCGGTCCTCATTCTGTCTTCTGAAATGCCCCAAGACTGGGGCTGTGTTTGTGGCTGTCCTGGAAACGGCACTGTTGTAGCTCAGTCCACCACATAAGTCTGTTTAAATGATGTTTCTCAACTTCTCGTCAGAGTAGGATGAAGACAGGGTGTCACCTAAGCCTTTGGTTCGTGAGTTTTGTGACTGTAGCAATCTGAACTGGTGTGCTTCCTCCTGGACCAAAGGTCTACTCAGTGGATGCTCAAGGCCACCACCCTCACCACTCCGGGAGTCCCTGTGGCTTTCTCAATTTGCTTACCATTCTGTTGGTGCTTTCTGTCCCCTGCAGTCTCACCACAGACGTCTGATGGATGATAAGGATAATATCCAACCTCTAAGTAGGCCGAGTCCCTTCCCAGACACAGCTTGGATTCCACTTTGTTCTTCACACCAACAGACCTGCATACTTCAAGTGCAAATTAAGCCTCTTGCAGTAATATGCCTATGGCATGACTGTAAGGCAGTAAGATGGATTCCATAAGCCACATGCAAAACCCGTCTCCGTAATTTTATGGTGAGGTGTCCTATGTATTTAAGTTTATCCACTGACAAAAATTGTATATTGGGATAACTTTTAAAGAGCAACTGAAAAATAAAATTTTAAAAAAGATTGCATTTTAAGTACTCAGTTAAATGATGGGGTCTATTAGCTGCCCTCTGGACAGCTTTCCAATCTCTAGACGCTCAGTTCTAGAAACTCAAAGCAGAGCAGTTGGAAAATCTAAGATTTGGACTTTTTAGAAACCGGGTTGCCTTAGAATTTAACTTCACGTTGTTCTTCCCAAGCCCCCACTTAACCACAACTTCTCAGAAGTCCCCGGACCCAGGAAGGTGGTCCCCATTGTGTCATAGCACCGTGGAAAGTAGAGATGCCAGCGACACTCATGGAGTGGATAGCCCGGGAAGATAAACGTGAGAATGGGCATTGCACTGGTTTTGGCTAGTTCGAACTCGTGCTCTCCTCTCTGACTCTGAAAGTGTATTTGACTTTCATTTCTTGGAAACAATGCCACCATCTGGGATATGAAGCCAGGTGGGAAGGAGCCGCTGCTGTGTGCTCTGCCTGGGAATGCTGACGATGGGCTTCCGGTACTGTCAGGCCACTGGGTGAGTTGGTGCGGTCCAAGCTCTGCACACTGTCGCCCTGACCAAAGCACTTACGATGCTGTACAGTTTCCTGAGAGGTGTGCACCTGGGAGGGTCCTAGCCACGTCCCACTGCCAAGGCACCCAGAAAACAGATGGCTCTCTCTCATCTTACATCCGCCATTACCCTCTCAACTCCAAAGTAAGGAGGTATTGTACAAAGAGAAATCCTTCATGGTTACTTGAGATGCCCACCCACTCTGAACACTGCATGAGTGGCCCCCAGCACCTACAGTCTCAGGATGGACACTCCAGTTGTCCCTGGACCTCCAAACACCCCACCAATGTCTCACACTGGCTTTTGCCAAACCCTCTTCAATGAAACATTTCCCTGTCTCCTTCGGGAAAGCATCATTACGGGAATTACAAATTCATACAGAATCAGACCCAGATACATTAAAAAAAAATCAGCCTTGTCATTATCACAGTGTTTTCTCCCCCAGAATCCTGCAGAAAAGCCAAATACCATTTCTGGCTGTGTCATTGGTGCTGGCCACACACCAGAGAAAGAGTCCTCCAGCCTTTGGTTTGGAAGCTGACTCAAGCTATCCATAGTCCATCCTGGGAAGCTACTCTGCTGTCACCGCAGTCCAGGCCTGGTGTGGTGGTCTCCTTTCCTGTTTTTCTGTGGGGGGGCTGACACACGAGAAGGTGACCACCCAGAGCTGTCATGGTCGGCACCAGGTGACGGGGAGCTGGGAGCTCGGCTGAGGGGAGCTGGGTTAGGCAGGGCATCCTGGAGGGGGACGGGAGGTAGTTCACAGTGCTCTTCACCAGGAGAATCCCAGACACCTGTATTCTAGGGTCAGCCTTCATTTTAACTGAAAGTTAAGTTCACTCTTAATTTTCACCAGCACAAAATGTGCCCTGAGGCAGGTCACCACCAGCCCTCTCTAGGGCTAATGTCACTCTGTACACACCACTGACCGGTCACGTGACTGGGAACGTCTCAAAGCCTCCTTTTCACCATCCGCGAAGTGAAGCTGATGACGGTACCTGCCTCACCTGGTTGTCGCTAAGGTAGACGAGGCAAGGAGATATACAGCAAATGTGACAGCAATGGTCGCTACACTATTGTCAATCAAAAATGGAGGTGTCAGATGAGGCTGCCTCCAAGGATTCTGCCAAATCGGTGATTCCAGGGCAGGCGGTGCTGGGTCCCTCCAGCCTCCTGGAGACAGTCTGCTGACCGGAAACAGAAAGCTTTCCCATGACGGTGCTCCCTCCCGAGGCGGGGCAGAGGCGGAGCCACGGCAGCCACGCAGGCCCTGAAGGAAGGGCTTTCGTTGCGTCCTCTCGCCTCTGGGATGGAACGGAGGTGTTTCTGTTTGGAAAGCCCATGGCGTCTCAGATGAAAGACTCTTCACAGGATCACAGCGAGAGGATTTGCTGTCTTAATATGAATCGGAATCTATAATAGAAAGGCAGGAGACAGCTGGGCTTGGGCAGTGTGCCTGCGGTCCCAGGTACTCAGGAGGCTGAGGCGGGAGGGTCACCTGAGCCCAAGAGGTCAAGGCTGCAGTGAGCTGCTATAGCACCACTGCACTCCAGCCTGGGTGACAGAGCAAGACCCTGACACCCTCCCTCACAAAAAAAAATAAAAATAAAAATAAAAAACATAGGGGAGAGGCTTAAAACCCAATTGTTCTGGCACACTTCTGTAATCACCCAGGAAACTCAGGAAACTCAGGGCCCAGGAGGCTGAGTGTCTCTACCTGGGCCCCTCGGGGATGTAGGGAACACAGCAGGTCTCCTTGCTCCTGCCCTCTGTCCCACACTGACTTCACTGCGTGTGTAATAATACCGAACGCATTATTCGTCATGCTTCCACTTATGAAAACCTTGAATTGTGAAATATAAAACATACAGAAAAATGCATAAAATTTACAGACGGCGTGATGAATAATTGTAAACAACAGTGTGATTCTTTCATTGACTCAGGAAGCAGGACCCTGCTGTCTCCCCAGAAGTTCTCCTCCCTTCTCATGGGGAGCCCCAGTACTGACTTCTATGTGGAACCCTTCCTTGTTTGGCCTTGTAGTTTGGAACTATGCATGTGTCTTTAAAATAGGATTTAGTGTTGCTGTTTTAAAAAGATTGTAAAGTGGAATTCCACTGTTGATGTTCTTTTGAGTCATTGATTTTGCTAAACATGATGTTTTAAGATTAGTCCACGTTGCTGCCTGCAATTCTAACTTGTTCATTCGATTGCTGTATAAGGGTCTGTCTTTCTAAATGTGCCATAATCTTGGACTCATCCTGCGTTTGATGGCTATTCGAGTCATTTCCAGCTGTTAGGAGCGTCACTGGTCCGCGTGGCCTGCGTACGGGCCTGCGTGAGCGTCACTGGTCCGCGTGGCCTGCGTACGGGCCTGCGTGAGCGTCACTGGTCCGCGTGGCCTGCGTACGGGCCTGCGTGAGCGTCACTGGTCCGCGTGGCCTGCGTACGGGCCTGCGTGAGCGTCACTGGTCCGCGTGGCCTGCGTACGGGCCTGCGTGAGCGTCACTGGTCCGCGTGGCCTGCGTACGGGCCTGCGTGAGCGTCACTGGTCCGCGTGGCCTGCGTACGGGCCTGCGTGAGCGTCACTGGTCTCTAGGCCCGTGTCTCTAGGCTGTGCTCTCAGCAGTGGAACTGCTGGGCCCTCGGATGTGTATTTCCTCAGCTCCCCTAGACAGTCAACTGTTCTCTAAGATGCTTGTATCAATTTTCGGTCTGCTATGGTCTGTATGATTGTTTAAAAATACCTGGTGCCCCTCCTGTGAAAGGATTACATGTTTCTACCTTGTTGGACCCGAGAGCGGCTGTGTGACTTGCCCGAGTCAATGACATATGTACGGCAGAGGTCTGTGTCACTTTGGGGCAGAAGCTCCAAGAGCCAGCACATCCCACACTCTTCCTCGACCCCGTGATCCTGAAAGCGTGCGCAGAGATGGGCAGGCTGCCTGCCGGGGTCCCTGAGCAGAGCTCTCGTCTGCCATGGTGGCCAGGCAGAGTGAGCTGGGACAGAAGGGGCTGACGGACCGTTCCTGCCCTGACCCACCTGCATGCCTAGGCCAGGGCACAGGTGTTCCCTTGATGCTACTTCCCACGTGGTTTCCAGGCTCCTGGAAGGTCCTGCAGCTCCTCTTCCTGTTCTTGGTATGAGCTGCCCCCAAGACAGTGGGCTGGGGTGTGCTGTTGGCGTCTCTCTTTCCTTCTTGCTTCCTTTCTTATTTGCGTTTTGCTTTCCTGCCCTATGATTGCATCGGGCCCCGGACTCCTAATGGTGGTGCCCCGGGCTGTATTCCAGGTGATGCCACGGGTGGCCCGTCCGTCTGAGGAATGACCGCTGTGATCTGAGACATAGGCTGGAGGGTGCAGGGAAGGTGCTTTCAAGAGAGGGAGTGACAGTCTTCTGCTGGGCCTGGAGGAGGACAGCCCGTCAGTCCCCGCGGGGCTCACCTGCTTCATGCGGCGCCCCTTTCATTTCTGTTCCTTCTGGAAATTCTATCTGATTAGGTAAAGGTCTAAAGAGTTGGACATCAACAGCAGGTTCTTAGAGGCTGGGTAGCCCTGAAGGTGCTGCGAGGGAGAGGGGTTTGCCGGGGGTGGGTGGGTTTGGTTTGAGTGGTCTGGGAAGCGTACTCAGGGGGTTTTGTATTTAAGGAAGATTGCTTTCCAGCCCCCCGGCCCCACGCTGTGCCCCTCTGCTGCTGGAGCAGAGGCCTGGCCATCCACTCCAGGCGTCCGGAGGCAGAGCTGGCATTCAGCAGGGGAGTGAGTGGCTGACAGCAAGGACAGACGGGGAAATGTCAGCTTGCTCAGCACACGGGGCTCTCGGCCACCCACAGGGTGGCTCCTGGTTCTGCCCTTGCTGTGATGTTGTTTTGCGGGGGAGTGTGGGGGACAGCCCTTCCTAGACACCTGTGCCCGTGCCCATTCACCACCTTCTCAGCCCTCGTGGGTGAACTGGTGCCGGAGACACTTTCGACAAGGAACAAGTAAAACTCTGTCTCTATCAAGAGGGGCTGTCCTAAGGCCTGGCCCCTTCAGGCCTGTTCGCTGGAGCTGGGGGCCCAGTAGCAAAGAGCACACTTGCTGGGAGAGGGTTTCTAAATGGGGTTGTGCCCTTTATGCACCGGCGTGAAGACCCCTGATGTAGTGGCACTGTATGGCACAGGAAGTGAGATGCAGAGGTCACGCCACACAACTAGAGCAACGGACACTGGGCTGAGCCCCAGAGGGTGGCTGTGGGTCGGGAAGGGGCAGGCCCCTCGTTGGGCCCCTGGAGCGTGTCGTAGAGGTTGGTGGCATTCTCTTGGGTTGACTTTAGCTCTGGACCGCTTGTGGCTTCAGAGGCCACACAGCTATTGGGCACCCGCTCTGCCTGTGCCCGCTCTTGGTTCCTGCGAATGCCTTGTTGCTGGGTGTGCCTGCGGTGGCAGGAGTGTCACGGGCAGTACAGTGACGGGGAGATGCCGTGGACCTTCAGGTGCCTCAAAGTTTGTGCAAGGAGGGGGTGTCCCAGGAAGGATGCAGATGGAGGCAGCAGCCATCCTCATGCTTAAAGTTGGTACAAACCAGAGGGGCCAGGTAGGCCTAGGGACGCCTGGCAAGGCCAGGCTGGTGCCACAGGCTCTGGCCGGAGCCTGAGGAACTGGGCCGGACACAGAGCCTGTGGGCGCTGCCTGGAGTCCTGGAAAGTCGTAGGGTGAGGTTGCTCCTTGGCCTCACATATTTTCCAGCCTAGTCTAGCAGTTCATCCTGTGGCTGAGTCTTCTCAGCGTGGGCCTCTGTGCCCCCTCCTCTGTCCTGGGTGCCCTGTGAGCACACTGCTTCCTGGAAGACCCATGAATGAGCCTGCACTTCCTGCGGCCCCCAGCCCACACCCAGGAGCTGCCTTTCTTCCCCGAGTGTTTGCTCCCGGCTCTGCCCTGGGTTTGGTAGCTGCTCCATAGAACTGCTTTGTTCCGCATGGAGCCCGTGCACCACCCCACCATTGTGAATAAGTCACAAAAGCACAGCCCTGAGTCACCACTGCCTGGCCAGGCCTCCTGCCCTTCCCTTCCCAGGGCTGTGAGCTCATCCCGCCTCCCGTTTCCTCTCTGCACATACTGGGCTATTCGATGATTAGACTTGTGTTTCTCTTTTGATTCTCTTCTTTTCTCTCTTCTTCCCCCGTCCTTTTCCTTCTTCCTTTGGTGTTGGTGGGGGCGGGGGAGAATGAGGTGTTAGGGAAGTGAGCAAGGCACCCTGGAAACAGCCCCCCGATCCTGCAGAGTCAGAGTGGGGCCTGTGAGTGCACGCTGGGCGGAAGGGACAGACGTCCTGGGAAGCAGGCTTGGGGGTTTCAGTTCTGGGAAGGAGGTTGGATTGAGTGGCCTTGAAGCCTGCTTCCCTTCCTCAGACACTGAGGGTCCTGGGGAGTGGTGTGGCTTTGTTCCTTTCGTGGTGAAGATGCTCTGAGGGGGGTGAGTAGCGGAAATCCATGAGTCCCCATTCATTCATTCATTCACTCATTCGTTCACTCCGTCGATATTTACCAAGCCCTGTGCTGGGCACGGGATGTAGAGTGGGCAACACCGGCCTGTGTCACGGAGTGTGCAGCCTGGTGAGGGAGGCGCACCCTTGTGGGTGAGAAACACGGGTAAGCGTGTGCAGACGTGGAGAAGGCGTGGGGGGGCAGAATGTGGCTTTACAGGTGCGATTGCAGGGAGGACAGACTGCGATGGAAGGCTCAGCCTGGAGGTGGTCCTGTTTACCTGATCGAGAGGGCGTCTGCTGGCGCCTTTCCCTGACAAGGCCGATTCGGAGGGCAGGCTGAGAGTCTGGGGTGGGGCTGGGGGAGTGAGGGGGCTCAGAGGGACACCTGTCTTCTTCATGATTTTCCCATCCAAGACTTGCAGCACGTCAGCTTCTTCCAGGCTCCACCCACAGGCAGACCCGTGCAGCTCCGCTGAGGGGTGTGCCTGGTGCGGGTGCCCTGCCACCACGTACAGCCGAGGGAGGCCGCAGGGAGCCTCCCTGGACTCGTCTCTGCCTCTGTTTCTTCCCTGTGAGACATGGGAGCTGAGACCTGCCGACTGGCTGTGCTCCTGCAGGGACTGGAAAGGGCTTAACCCAGCTTGGCAGAGAGCGCTGAGTGTGACTCCAGCATCCCGGGCATCCTGATTTTGAGAAGCACTTTGGAGCTGCTAGACCCGCTCAGGGCCTACATAATCGCTCAGGTGGCTCGCACAGTCAAGCACGCGGTCCTCGTCCCTGGCCTGGCCTCTCCTCCAGGGACTGGAGTCCCCAGGCCCAGGAAGCCACTTGGCTTCTGCCTGAGAGCGTTCTTTTGACCTCCTCTCTCTGGGTCTCTTCTCCCTCAAGGACGGCCCAGATGGTTCACCCCGGTCTTCCCCTGTCCAGCCACGGCTGGGAGTGGAAGGAATTCTAACTGTGCAGGGGACAGCTGCGTGGCCAGGTCGGACGGGAGGCCGTGCGGAGCCAGGGCTGGGGCTTCTGCGCTTGGCTGTGGCTCCCCCAGTGTGGAGGGGTGTCGGCGTGGGCGCTTGTTCTGGAGGGGACCGGGCAGAGGCGCCTGTGGTGCGGTGTGAGGACTGGGGGCCAGGCCAACCTACCAACCACACTGCCGGGGCTGGGCTGCTTTGGCCCTTGCTGTTTTATTATTTTTTAATTTAATTTTAAAAATTGAGCTATGATTCACTTATTATAAAATTAACCATTTTGAAGTGTGCAATTCATGTGTTTTAGTGTATTTCAGAGTTGTGCAGTCATCATCATTAGTAATTCCCAAACATTTTTATCACCCTGAAAGAAATCTTGTGTGCAGTAGCTCTATCTGCCCTCTATCTGCCCTCTATCTGCCCTTCCCCCAGCCATGGCACCCACAAATCCGGTTTCTGTTTCTGAGGGGCCCTGATTCTGAATACTTCATGTTTTCAGGTGGGATCACACAACATGACCAGTCTCTTTCACTTAGTGTGTTCTCATGGTTCATCCATATGGTAGCATCGGACCTTATTCCTTCCCATGGTGGAGTAATAGTCCAGTGTGTGAATAGACCCTGTTTTATTAATGCACTTATCTGTGGGTGGACATTTGGGCTGCGTCCCTGTTTTGTGGATTGTAGGTAATGCTGCTGTGAACATTCATGTGCAGGTTGTTTGTACGAATGTCAGTTTCATGTCTCCTGGATGCATTGCTGGGAGTGGAATTGCTGGGTCACGTGGTAATGTTACGGTTAATTATATTTTATTTTATTTTATTTCATTTTTTTTTGAGACAGAGTTTTGCTCTTGTTGCCCAGGCTGGAGTGCAGTGGCGTGATCTCAGCTCACTGCAACCTCCAACTCTCAGGTTCAAGCAATTTTCCTGCCTCAGCCTCCCGAGTAGCTGGGATTATAGGCATACACCACCATGCCCGGCTAATTTTGTATTTTTAATAGAGACAGGATTTCTCCATGTTGGTCAGGTTGGTCTCGAACTCCCAACCTCAGGTGATCCACCTGCCTCGGCCTCCCAAAGTGCTAGGATTACAGGTGTGAGCCTGGGAAACCTCACCCTTAGTGTATCTCAAACCGTGCCAGCCTGGCAGTGTCCAGTGTGTCGGCTGGTGGCCCCATCCACACGATGGCCTCGTCCCCTCCCTTAGGGTCGTCTCTGTCTCCTGTGGGTCCCATCAGTCAATGCCTAGTCAGCTTATAAATCTAGCTTTCTATACCAACCCCAGCCCCCTAAACCTTAGAAGTACGTGGAGCTTTTGTTTTCTTTGTTGTATAAAATCAGGTCTGCCACTCAGCTAACTTAGTTAAGCTGGAAGTTTAGGAACCTCACTTTGCCAGAGACTACCAAGAAGAGCCTATGTTTTGCTTTTTTCTTTGAGGATGACTTTTAACTATGTGAAACTGAATTTCCAGGTACATAACAAGCCCATGTCACATTCCTGGTCATTGTTATTTATTGATTGTCGACCAGCAACTCCAATCTTGTTTCTCTTCTGTTTGGGACCCAAACAATGCAAGTGGTGGAGGGATTTTCTTTGTCAGGTCCTTTCAGGCTGAAGTGTGGGCACATTTGATGGTGGTGAGGGGAATGCACAGATGGTGGCATGCTTGCTGCCCCGGGGCGTCATCGCTGCAGGCCCTGGGGTGGGTGAGCTGTTCAGGCAAAGGGACTTGATCAGGGGAGTGTCAGTGACAACAGTGACGAAGACAGAGTGCCCCTCCTTAGTGCAGCACTTGGTGAACAGGAAGGACTTTCACGCACGTCTTGCCGAGGGCCCTCTGAACTGGATAGCATCATCATGACTTAACAGGGGTGAAATGACTTTCCCAACTAGAGTGACCAACTCACCCCAGTTTGCCTGGACTTCCTGGGTTTTAGCACGGAACATCTCACATACTGGGAATCCTTTCGGTCCCGGCTCATGGGTCACAGACTATTTAGTGGTAGTCTGGGCCTTGAACTTCAGACCTTTTCACTCTAGCACCTCCGCCCCTTCAGGTACTTGAAACTGTTCACTGAGGGCTGCCTGGGAGCCCCTTTTGGTGCTAACCCCCTTTTGTAAAGTTTGTAATCACATTTTCAACCCTTACCACGTCCCTAGGAGAAGGAAGTCTTGCCATATGCATTTAATGGAAGAGGACCCGAGGCTTGTAATCAACGGATAACTCACTCATGCAGCCAGGAGAGGCAACGTTTGAGCTCAGCCCTGACTCCAAAGCTCTGGCTTGAATGCATGTGGCCTTCACCGCTCTGATTGCAGGAGGGAGGCGGAGGATGGCAGCTCAGGGCCGCTCCTGCCCTGAACCAATCCAGGGGGCAATGGGGAAGTGAATGGAAAACCAGTGCCTGCCGTTGTCACCACGTCCCCACGTCACGTGTCCTGCATTGGCCCCTGTCCTAGGAGTGGGTCTGAATGAACCTGAACACCTTCATCAATTCCGGTGCTCAAGTCTCTCCTCAGAGGCATGAAACAGGCTACCCAGGGCTGGCCACAACCTCTGGGGGACTCAACAACCCCCAGCACCCCAGCTTCAGCCCGCTGGCATCCAGGTCACACCCCTCACCAGGATGTTGTGCAGCTGAATGTGCCAGGCTGGGGGACAGATGCTCCTTCTCACTTGACTTGCTCCTTCATTCTTGGTCTGCATTCAACCCCTGCGAATTTGCCTAGAGAGGCCTTCTCTGTGGAGTCAGGTGCTCAGCACCTGCCTGCTGCACCCACGTACTCTATTCCCTGCCCTCTTTGGAGGTAAGAAGGAAGTAAATCTACTTCTTATGAAATTGCCAAAGCCTGGGCACTCACTAATGGTTTACTTTTTGGCTGAAGGACATTTTTCCCAGCCCCACCTTCAATACAGGAGATGTCCTGGGGCCTGGCAGCCAGACACAGACAAGCTCTGTGTGGTGCAAAGAGTGCTGGCCGCAGCCTGGGCCTCACTCAGCTTGATCTCAACTTCTCCCTAAGCAACTACAAGGGAAGCCAAGGTCGGAACGCCCTTCCCCAGGTCTGCTCACTCGTAGCAACTGTGTTTGGGGGACAACGCCCCCCATTATTTGCCCTCGCAGCTGTTCTAGCACAGAAGGGGGTTTACCAGCACCTACTGCTCAGTAAACGGAAAGTTTTCCTTCTACCTTCCACTGCCTTCCGAGAGGTGGAGGAGGAGGAGCGGCCTTGGGAAGCCGAAACTTCTACAGACACTTAAGACACAGCCAAGGGGCGAGGAGGGTCTTGATACCAAGGCAGACAGGGCAGAGTGCACAGGGCAAGGTCTGAGAGACTCCAGCTGGGCTGAGAGGGGTGCTGGCCATGAGGATAACCCTCAGAAAGGACAGATTCCAAGATGGAGCTCTTGACACATTCCAAGACCAGCCTCTCTAGACGAGAGTCGCCCAGGGCCCTGAGACCTGAGTGGCATCCTGTGTCCTGGGACATGGCCGGGCTCTTCTAAATGGTTTCCCCAAGAGAGGGGCGCTGGCCCTGGACTCTCCTCCAGCTGGCTTTGTTGGAGCCCCCTCAAAATGGGATCATAAGCAGAGAGGTCTAAAAACCATCTGTGGTCTCTGAATAGAGCGTTTTGGATTGCTGAAGCCTTTCCTCTCCCAAAAAGCTTTCTCCAGAGAGGCCAGAAGACAGTGGCATTTAGCCCTGCCTCACCGGAAGGGATATTGCTGTTAGGGAGGTGGTAGGGGTGATGGAGGTGATGGTGGTGATAGAGGTGGTGAATGTGGTGAGATGGTAGAAATGGTGGTGGAGGTGGTGGGGGAGGTGATGGAGGTGGAGGAGGTAGTGGGGATGGGGGAGGCAATGGAGGTAGTGGTGATAGAGGTGGAGAAGGTGGTGATGGAGTTGAAGAAGATGGTGGCAGTGCTGGAGTGGAATTGCTGGAGGTGGTGGAGGTGGTGCAGGTGGTAGAGGTGGGGGAGGTGGTGATGGTGGTGGAGGTGGTGGTGATGCAGATAGTGGAGGTGATGAAGGTGATTGTGGTTTTGGTGGAGATCAGGAAGCTGATGGAGCTGGTGGTGGTGGTGGTGGTGGAGATGGAGGTGGTAGCAGTGGTGGAGGGGTTGGAAGTGTTGGTGCTGGAGGTACTGGAGGTGGTAGAGTGGTATTGGTGGGGATGGGGGAGGTGATGGAGACAGAGGTGGTGGTAAAGGTGGTGAAAGTGGTGAAGGACATGGAGGTGGTGATTGTGGTGGAGGTGGTGACAGTGGTGGAGGTGGTCTTGGTTGTGTTGGAATTGGGGAGCTGATGGAGCTGGTGGTGATGGAAGTGCTGGAGATCATGGAGGTTGTGAAAGTGGAGGAGGTGATGGAGGTGGTGGAGGTGGTGGTGGATATGGTGGAGGTGGTAATGGTGATTGAGTTGGTGGAAGTGGTGGAGGTGATGGAGGTGGCGGAGGTGGTGGTGGATATGGTGGAGGTGGTAATGGTGATGGAGTTGGTGGAAGTGGTGGAGGTTATGGAGGTGGTGGAGGTAGTGGTTGTGGAGGTGGAGGTGGTGATGACAGTGAATGTGGTGGAGGTAAGGGTGGTGCAGGTGGTGGAGGTGATAGAGGTGGTCATGATTGTGATGGCAATGGGGGAGGTGTTGGAGCTGGTGGGGATGGTGTTGGAAGGGCTGGAGGTGGTGATGGTGGTGGAGGTAATGGAAGTGGTAGTGTTGGATTTGCTGGAGATAGTAGAGTAGTTTTGGTGGGGATCCTGGAGGTGATGGAGCTGGTGGTGGTGGTGGTGGTGGAAGTGGTGAAGGTGATGAAAATGATAAAGGTGATGGAGGTGGTGATGTTGGTGGAGGTGGTGGTGGTGGAGGTATTGTTGGTGATCGAGGCAGTGATGTTGGTGGGAGTGGAGGTTGTGGAGGTGGTTGTGGTGGAGATGGAGGAGGTGATGAAGTTGGTGGTGGTGGAGGTGCTAGAGGTCATGGAGGTGGTGAAGGTGGTGACAGTGTGAAGATGGTGGAAGTGGTGATGGTGGTGGAGGTGATGGAGGCTGTGGAGTTGGTAGAGGGAGTGGTGGAGGAGGTGATGATGTTGGTGGAGGTGGTGGAGGTGAGGTGGTGCAGGTGGTGGAGGTGATGGAGGTCATGATCGGAGGTGATGAAAGTCATGGTTGTTGTGGTGATGTGGGAGGTGATAAGCTGGGGGTGGTGGAAGTGCTGGAGGTGGTAATGGTCATGGAAGTGCTGGAGGTGATGGAAGTGGTGGGGCTGTGGGTGCTGCAGGTGGTGGAGGTAATTTTGCTGGAGATTAGGAAGGTGATAGAGGGGGTGGTAGTGGGTGTGGTGGAGGTGGTGATGGAGGTAAAAGTGGTGACACTGATGGAGGTGGTGGATTTGATGGAGGTGATGGAGGTGGTGAGGGTGGTAGAGGTAATGGTGGTGGTGATGGTGGCTGTGGTGGGAATGGGAAAGGCAATGCACCTGGTGGTGTTGGTGGTGGTGGAGGTATTGGAGGTGTGCAGGTGGTGTGAGTGGTGTTGGAGATAAATATAGTAGAGGTACTGCAGGTGGTAAAGGTCGTGGAGGTGATGATGTTGGTGGAGGCGATGGAGGTGGTGGAGGTAGTGGTGGTAGTGGTAGAGGTGGCAATAGAGGTGGTAAAGGTCATGGAGGTGATGATGTTGGTGGAGGTGATGGAGGTGGTGGAGGTAGTAGTGGTAGTGGCAGAGGTGGTAATGGTGGTGGAAGTGGTGGAGGTAGTAGAGGTGTGGAGGTGGTGGTGGTGGTGGTGGTTGTGGTGGTGAGGTGGTGATGGTGAAAGTGGTAAAGGTGGTGGTGGTGGAGGTGGTGATGGTGGTGGAAGTGGTGGAGATGATGGAAGCAGTAGAGGTGATGGAGGTGGGTTGGTGGTGGATGTGGTGATGTTGGTGATGATAGAGGTGATGGTGAAGGGGATGGGGGTAGGGGGGCAGAGATGGGGTGGTGATGAAGGTAGTGGTGGACGAGGTGGTGGAGGTGCTGGGTGGTGGTAGAGGTGATAGAGGAGGTTATGGTGGTGGAGGTGATGGAGGTGGAGGTGGTGGCTGTTGTGGGGTGGGGTGATGGAAGTGATAGAGTTGGTTGTGATGGCTGTGGTGGTGGAGGTAGTGGTGGTGAAAGTGGTGACGGTGGTGGTGGAGGTGGAGGTGGTGGTGGCTACTGTGGTGGTGGGGGTGATGGAGGTGATCGAGGTGGTTGTGGTGGTGGAGGTGGTGAAGGTGGTGGTGGAGGTGGTGGTGGTAGAGATGGTGGTGGAGATGGAGATGATGGCTGTTGTGGTGGAGTTGATGGAGGTAACAGAGGTGGTTGTGGTGGTGGAGGTGGTGAAGTTGGTGGTGGAGGTGGTGCAGGTGGTGGTGGTTGTGGTGGAGTTGATGGAAGTGGTAGAGGTGGTTGTGGTTGTGAAGGTGATGGCGGAGGTGGTGGAGGTGGAGGTGGCGGCTGCTGTGGTGGTGGGGGTGATGGAGGTGATAGAGGTGGTTGTGGTGGTGGAGGTGGAGGTGGTGAAGATGATGTTGGAGGTGGTGGCTGTTGAGGTGGGTGGAGTTGATGGAGGTGGCAGAGTTGGTTGTGGTGGTGGAGGTGTGAAGGTGGTGGTGGGGATGATGCAGGTGGTGGCTGTTGTGGTGGAATTGATGGAGGTCATAGAGGTGATTGTGGTTGTGAAGGTGGTGGTGGAGGTGGTGGAGGTGGAGGTGATGATGGTAAAGGTGGTGGTGGAGGTGGAGGTGATGATGGTGAAGGTGGTGGTGGAGGTAGTGGTGATGGAGGTGGTAAGGGTGGTGGTGGAGATGGTGGAGGTGGAGGTGGTGGCTGCTGTGGTGGTTGTGGTATGGAGGTGGTGGTTGTGGAGGTGGAGATGGTGGCTGTGGTGGTGGAGTTGATGGAGATGATCGAGGTGGTTGTGGTGATGGAGGTGGTGAAGGTGGTGGAGGTGGAGGTGGTGGTGGGCTGATGGAGGTGCTGGAGATGGTGGATGTGTGGTGATGGAGAGGGCAAGGGAGGTGAGCAGCCAGAAAGAGAGGGAAGTGGTTGTTGTCATGCAAATGGGACAGCCTGCCCTGTGTCAGGTCAGGAGAGCTTGAAGGAACCTCAGGGATCCCTTATCCCACCCCACCTGGTGACATTAAGCAGCCTGCCCAGAGCTCCATGAATAACGAGGGAGAAAATCCATGCTGGATTCCAGAGCACCTGAGTCCCCTGTGGCGTTTTGCAGGAACATGAGCCCCTGCAGCTGCTTCTCTAGAGCACCTGAGTCCCCCATGGTGTTTTGCGGGAACATGAGCCCCTGAATGAACCCCTGAATGAGCCCCCACAGCTGGTTCTCTTTGGGACTGCACACGGAAGTGCGGAGCTGCTGGCCTGGCTCCCTCGACACTCACGGTCCTTCCCCACCCAGGCGCAGGTGGGGAAGAGAATAAGGCTGGGCAAGGAGAGGGAACAGGAGGGGAAGCTGGCAGGCGTGCTCAGCAGGCAGCGGCTCTTCCCTGGGTGCGGGGAGGTGACGTTGCCATGAGTTGCTGCCAGGTTGTCCCCTGGCCATCGCCTGGGAAGGCTGCAGACAGGGCAGACACTGTGCGCTGGAGGGGAGGCAGCACTGTGTGGCTGTGGGGCTTCTGTTTCTGCAGGAGAATCTGCTCCAGGGTCAAGCTGTCACCAGGGTGTTAAAAGGGAGCAGTCAGTCATCTGAAACCCTCTCTGCTGTCACTGAGAGGCATTTTTTCAGTTTGTCAACTTATTCACAGAATTGGCAGAGGCTGTAAAATTCTCGCAGTCTAGCAACCCTTGACCTCTCCAATTTAGAGAGGAACAAATCTAATCACTTTGAGGCTTGAAGACTTGTTGGAAGCCACATAGGTGGTTTGTGGCTGAGCCGGGTCTGAAGGCCTCGTGACCCTGAGCCCAGTGTCCTGCGGGATCCACCGTCCACGCCCGGCCCAGCTCCCGCTGCCGCCTCCTTCCCTCTGCATCTGGCCATGCCACCCTCCCAGGGCCAGATACAATCCCAGCCATGCTACTTAATGAGAAATTGCAGAGATGTAGTCATTAAAGTGAGGTCCTTGTCTTGTTTCCTAATAAAATGGAATGATCGCTTACCAAACATTGTCCATGTGAGATGATGCTGGCAAATAGTTCTCCAGTGGCTGGATCATGGCAGGGCCTCAGGAGCCTTGGTAACCATCATTACTACCATTGTTATCAACCAGGTCTTCTTTTTTAGTTGGTAGTTAAAAAGCCAGTACACTGCCCACTAAGAGATCCTACCTGTTGATGAGGGAATTCAGTATTTAATTCTTTGTGGAAAATGACCTTCATTAGAGATTTCCAAATGTCGATTGGAAGATATTTTGTTTTTAAAGAACTACGTTTCCCCTTTCTTAACATGAGTGTGAATATATATGATTGCAAAAGACACAAAATACAGGCATACTTGGCTTTATTGCACTTTGCTTTATGGGCTCTGCAGATATTATGTTTTTTATAAACTGAAGGTTTGTGGCAACTCTGCACCGAGCAAGGCTACTGGCGCCGTTTCCCCAACAGCATGTACTCACTTTGTGTCTCTACGTCACATTTTGGTAATTCTCACAATATTTCAAATGTTTTCATTATTGTATCTGTTTTGGTGCTCTGTGGTCAGTGATTCTTGATGTTCCTATTGTAATTGTTTTGGGGTGCCACAACCACACCCATGTGAAGACTTAATCGATTAAGCAAACTTAATCGATAAATGTGTGTGTTCTGACTTCTCCACCAACTGGCCACTCCTTGTCTCTCTCCATCTCCTCAGGCCTTGCTAGTCCATGAGATACAACAATATTGAAATTAGGCCAATTAATAACTGTACAATGGCCTGTTAAGTGTTTGAGTGAAAGGAAGAGTCTCATATCTCTCACTTTCATTTCTTATTGATTTTAAGAGATGGATGTCGTACTCTGTCACTGAGGCTAAAATGCAGTGGCGCGATTGTAGCTCAATGCCAATGCAGCCTTGAACACCTAGGCTCAAGAGATCCTCCCACCTCGGCCTCCTAAAGTGCTGGGGATTACAGGCATGAGCCACTGCGCCCAGCTACATCTCTCATTTTTAATCAAAATCTAGAAGTGATTAAGCTCAGTGAGGATGCCATTTCAAAAGCCAAGGTAGTCCAAAAGCTGGGCCTTTTCCAAATGATATAAAAGTGACACAGCCTTATTGCTGATATGAAAAATGTTTGAGTGATCTGGATAGAAGATCAAACCAGCCACAACATTCCCTGAAGCCACAGCCACAGAGAAGGCCCTAATTCTCTTCAATTCTATGAAGGCTGAGAAAGGTGAGGAAGATGCAGAAGAAAAGCTTGAAGCTGGCAGAGGTTTCTTCGTGAGCTGTAGGGAAAGAAGCTGTCTTCATAACATGAAAGTGCCAGGTGAAGAAGCCAGTTCTCCAGAAGATCCAGCTGAGATCAGTGATGAAGATGTCTACACTAAACAACAGGTTTTAAGCGTAGATGAAACAACCTTCTGTTGGAAGAAGATGCCACTTAGGACTTTCAAAGCTGGAGAGGAGAAGTCAGTGCCTGGCTTCAAAGCCTCAAAGGTGAGAAGATTGCAAAATTTTTCTCCCGTTCTGTAGGTTGCCTGTTCACTCTGATGGTAGTTTCTTTTGCTGTGCAGAAGCTCTTTAGTTTAATTAGATTCCATTTGTCAATTTTGGTTTTCATTGCCATTGCTTTTGGTGTTTTAAGCATGAAGTCCTTGCCCATGCCTATGTCCTGAATGGTATTGCCTAGGTTTTCTTCTAGGGTTTTTATGGTTTTAGGTCTAACATTTAAGTTTTTAATCCATCTTGAATTAATTTTTATATAAGGTGTAAGGAAGGGATCCAGTTTCAGCTTTCTATGTATGGCTAGCCAGTTTTCCCAGCACCATTTGTTAAATAGGGAGTCCTTTCCCCATTTCTTTTTTTTTTTCAGGTTTTCCAAAGACCAGATAGTTGTAGATATGTGGCATTATTTTTGAGGGCTCTGTTCTGTTCCATTTGTCTATATCTCTGTTTTGGTACCAGTACCATGCTGTTTTGGTTACTGTAGCCTTGTAATATAGTTTGAAGTCAGGTAGCATGATGCCTCCAGCTGTGTTCTCTTGGCTTAGGATTGACTTTGTGCACATATGCCCTAGAACTTAAAGTATAATAAAAAAGCAAAAACAAAACAAAGCAAAAACAAAGCCTCAAAGGACAGGCTGACTCTCTTGTGAGGGGTGAATGCAATTTAAGTGACTTTAAGTTGTATCCAGTGCTCATTTAGCATTCCAAAAATCCCAGGGAACTTAAAAATTATGCTAAATCTATTCTGCCTGTGCCCTATAAATGGACCTACAAAACCTGGATGACAGCACATCTGTTTACAGCCTAGTTTACTGGATATTTTAAGTTCATGATTGAGACCTAGTATTCAGAGAAAATGATTCCTTTAGAAATATGACTGTTCATTGACAATGCACCTGGTCATCCAAGAGCTCTGACATCTATGTACAAGGAAGTTAATGTTTTCATGCCTGCGGACACCACATCCATTCTGCAGCCCATGGATCAAGGAGTAATTCTGACTTTCAAGTCTTATATTTTGGAAATACATTTCACAAGGTTATAGCTGCCATAGACAGTGATTCCTCTGATGGGTCTAGGCAAACTCACCTGAAAACCCTCTAAAAAAGTATTCAGCATCCTAGATGCCATGAAGGACATTTGAGATTTACTGGCGGAGGTAAAAATCTCAACATTCACAGGAGTTTGGACAATGCGGATTCCAACTCTTGTGGATGACTTTGAGGGTTTCAGAACTTCAGCAGAAAAAGTTACTGCAGATGTGGTGGAAATAGCAAGAGAACTAGAACTAGAAGTGGAGCCTGAAGATGGAACTGAGTTGCTACAATCTCATGATAACACTTGAATGGATGAGGAGTGGCTTCTTAAAGATGGACAAAGAAAGTAGTTTCTTGAGATCAGATCTACTCCTGGCAAAGGTGCTGAGAACACTGCTGAAACATCAGCAAGGATTTAGAATATTACAAAATCTTGGTTGATAAAGCAGTGGCAGGGTTTGAGAGGACTGACACCAATTTTGAAAGAAGTTCTACTGTGGGTAAAATGCTATCAAACAGCATCATATATTACAGAGAAAACTTTCGTGGAAGGAAGAGTCCATTGATGTGGCAAACTTCACTGTCTTATTTTAAGAAATTGCCACAGGCACCCCAACCTTCAGCAGTCACCACCATGATCAGTCAGCAGCCATCAACATGGAGGCAAGACCCTTGTCCAGCAAAAAGATGATGACTCACTGAAGGCTCAGATGCTTAAGGTACGAACACTGGTTTTTTAGACACAGTGCTGTTGACCACTTAATGGACTACAATACAGTGCAAACATAACTTTTTTATACGCACTGGGAAACCAGAGGTTTGTGTGACTCATTTTATTGTGATGTTCGCTTTATTGTGGTGCAGTAGGGCGGGCAGAAGTTTATGTTATAAACACACAGGCAGACCTCGGAGATGATACTGCAGGTTGATCTCTGATAGTGCAGGTTCAGTTCACCCTGCAGTATCTCTGAGGTCTGCCTGTGTGTTTATAACATAAACTTCTCCCGCTAAGGAGCGGATGCAAAGTGTTAGCTGTTTACAATGAAGAGAACAGTTTGCATTTGGCTCCAGAATGGGCTTTTGTTCTTGGAGATTTGCGACTTTCCCTCGTGTGTTTCACATGGGATTGGGTGGCCCACGGAGTCTCAGCTGTGAGCTCTTTGGCCCTATAGAGATGAGGTTTGCTGACCTCACTCCAGGGAGGAAGAAACCTTCACCCCAGCTGGTCACGCAGGGGCAGGTGCTTCCAAGGTGGCTTTGCTCATTTAGTTAATATTCCCTGAGCAGCTACTCTGTCCATGTCCTCTGTATGGTGGGTGTCATTCTGTTAGTTTCCATAACTCAGTGAATAAATTAACTTTGTCTATGAACAGAATGGCCGTTCCTATGCCCAGGCCGTGTGGATTAATAGGAGTCTTGCTTCCAAGTGGTAGAAACCCAACTGAAATTAGTTTAAACACAGGAGGAAGTTTATTGGTTCAGGTAGGTGGGAAGTTTGGGGGCCGGTGTTTTTGGCATTGCTGAATCCAGGGATGCAGACGAAGACTGCCCCGCTCCAGGCCTCCCAGAAGTATTCGGCTTCATTCTAAGCTGTGGCTTCACCATCTTTCTGCAAAGATGGCCATAGCAGCTGCAGACTTCCACAGTGCTCAAAGCTTGCAATTCCAGAGGGGTTAGGGAGGCTCTGCCTTCCACATGTGAAACCCTGCAGAGAAGGACTCGTGTTGCCCCAGACTGGGTGGACACCGATACATCCCTGAAGGAGGGGAAGCAAGGCCCTTGGGTGATAGCCTCCTTAGAGTCTAACGAGGCTGGGAAGAGGCAGTTCCTGAAAGAAAAGCTGTAAGGCAGATGGAACATAGCCACCTGCCACACCACGGACAGGGACCCAGGTAGGGGGAGAGCCGAGGGCGGCAGAGCTCAGGACTGCCGGGCTGCTGGAGGCCGGAGAAGCTGCTTCCTGGAGCCAGGCAGGCACACTGAGCCCCAGAAAACACGCAAGGCAAAGTCAGTGCTGTGAGGCCAGGGATTGGTGGACACTGGACAGGGGGCAGGGGGCCAGCAGCAGGGAGTCTCGGGGACCCCGTGCAGCAACCAGGAGCCCTCGTTGTGCTTTCAGCTCCTCCTGGGGAAACCACAGAGGGCGAAGCCTGAGGTCCCAGGCAGAAACAGGTGAGCAGTTGAAGTAGGAGACGAATTCGTGAACCTTCCTGACGAGGAGTTAGCGGCGAGAGATGAGGCCAGATCTCTAGCATTCAAAGTGGCTTTTAACCTTTGGGTTGTGATCTGTGGGTTAAAAAACCCTGAGATTCAGATGACTTGTTTATGAGTCACTGTGCCCTGTCCTTCTCTCACCAACCCTTGACAGTTTCACACCCACGATTATTTCAGTATTTTGATTCTTAAGAGAATTTCAATTTGGGCAACTAAATTTTTTCAAAATGCCAGAAAATTCTCAGTGTCAAATATGATACCTGCTTTCCTTCTGAAAAGCGTTAGTGAAGTTTTTACCTTCTAGTAGACTCAAGTATAGAAACTACCTCCTGTGTAGTACCAGTGACTATCATGATTCCAGGCACATGGTAGCCACTCAAGACATTTTGAACTGAATCAGACTTTTGCTGGAATGGCCATCACATTGTCGTCCAGAATGGCAAGATTTTTTTTTTTTTTTTTTTTTTTTTGAGACAGGGTCTCCCTCTATGACCCAGGCTGTAGTGCAGTGGTGTGATCTTGGCTCACTGCAACCTGCACCTCCCAGGTTCATGTGATTCTTTCTCCTCAGCCTCCTCAGGAGCTGGGATTACAGGTGCGTGCCACCACAGCCCAGCTAATTTTTGTATTTTTAGTGGAGACAGGGTTTCACCATGTTGGCCAGACTAGTCTCAAACTCTTGACCTCAGGTGATCCGCCTGCCTCGGCCTCCCAAAGTGCTGGGATTACAGGCATGAGCCACCGTGCCCAGCCCTAGAATGGCAAGAACTTTAATCATATTTGGGGTTGGTAGACAGAATCGCTCTCAAGAGATCCTTGGCAAAGCTTTCATGCAATTGTGATGATTTTAGACATGGTACCCGAGGTCTGGGGTTTTAGAACTCCTGGTTCCTTTCTCAGTGGGCCTGTGACATGATTTTGAATGCCATGGTCCACAGGGTGCTGCTGAGACGCTTATGCACTGTGGTCTCTCCTAGGAACAATGTGACGCTGGTAAAACTTGCTTCTGGCCTATTTCCACCTTCCTAATCTGTGCTCTACTTCTCCTTCCTGGCACCCAACTCCACTTCTGACTCTCACTCCTCCATTCCAGGGATCTTTCTCTGTCTCATTTCTGCTGTTGCTCGCAAAGATGTCAACAAATCATGAAGATGAGTTAGAAGGGGGAGCCCTGTGTTCCAGCCTTTTCCCTGGTGTCCAGCCTCTGAAAGTTCAGCCCCAGCCTTCCCCGCAGAAGTCTCAGCCCCAGGCTCCCCACCGGAGGCCTAGCAAATAATTCTCATGCTGTGGTCATTTGTATACTCTCTCTCCCCACGTTTTTTCAGAAAAGACTTGAAGCTAATTAATATAATAATCAAGAGAAGAAGAGATAAAAGGAAAGCAAGAATGGAGACAAAGGGGCAAAACCTGATGGGAGATTTTCTCACAAACCAGGCAATGGGGTCCTGCCAGCTCACAAGGGGCAGACCACCAATTTCGCTCTGAGGTGTTCATACTTCCCTGTAAGGGGGAAATACGATCAAGTACATGGCTGAAAATGTTTATAAGAAAAAAATAGAGTTTCTCAAGAGCGGCCCAGCTGTTTCCGAGGCTGAGGGAACTGGCTGTCTTCTGCAGAAACCTGGTCTTCCTGGTCCAGCCTCAGTGACTCTAGCACTGGGGGTTCTGACAGGGTGCCAGGCTTGGCAGTGGGCTCGGGGTGTGGCTCCGGTGGACGGGACCCTCTTGAGGTGGTGTTAGATGGCAGAGGCTGTGTTTAAGCCCTTGGTGATTGTTGGGGTGTGGTGACTTGAGGTGATATGTCCTGAGGAGACCTGGGAAGCTTCTGCTGAGAAATGGCCTTTAGACCATGATCCTCATTGCCCACAGATTCTGTATTGTGAGTTTGCCTGCTTGCTAAAGTATGTTTGCACCCTCGAAATGAGTACTTGCAGAAGATTGGTGGTCATTTTTGGACACGTTCTGAATGGTGGAAAGTGCGAGCCCCCATCGCACAGGCTCCCAGGGAGGTGGAACCGAGCGCACTGCCCTCTTGCCCCAGCTCAGGCAGCAGCGTGGCCTCCCCTCCATGTGCTTCATTTAGTTCCAGACATTTTGCAATTTTGTTCTGTGTTGGTCATTTTGATGTGTGAAATGGTCCCAAGCATGGTGCAGAGGTGGTGTCTGTGTCCCTGAGCACAGGAAGACTGTGATGTACCTCACAGAGAAAATAGGCATGTCAGAGAAGCTTTGTTCAGACTGAGTGACAGCGCTGCTGGCCTTGAGTTCAGTGTTAATGAACTGACAATATACATTAAATAAGGTGTCTTTAAACAGAAACACGCATCAGGCAAGGTCATGTATTTCTTGATAAATGAAACTGAAGTGACCGGAAGCTCACAGGAACAAAACCCTGAGTTTCCCCTAGGAGCCACCATTCAGTATCCGCTAATTCCATGTCCACAGAGACTTTACGGAACACGACTGCTATGCACAAGTGCTGACAGCATCTTAGCTACCCCTGAGTCTGGGTGGGGCGGGCAGCTGTCCTGAAGTCGGGTGCCTGGTGCTGCCCCAGGGCCACCTCTCCTTCCAGGCCCGGCTGAGTTGGTGGCCTTTCGAACAAGCACCTCTTTATTTCGGGCAATTTCTAGATGACAATGGCATTTGTTTGCGAGTAGATCATGGGGCCTTTGCTCAATGTGACATTATCGGCCAATGGTGGCGATGCTGACTTCTGTCCCAGATGCAGTCACCTTCACGGGGGCGGACTCCCTGCTTGTCTAGGCAATCTCAAATGGCAATTTTTGACCTTCCAGCTGGACAACAAAAGGATTTTGATTTCCCAGAGACTTACTGCTCACCCCATGCTTGCCTTGGCTCAGTCACATTGCTTTGTGACCTTCAGGCTGGGGACTGTTTGGAAGGTCTGGGCACGAAAGCCTACTTTTATCCAGGACAATGGAAACCCCAAGTGCCAGCTTTTCTCAATACCCGGCTTTGCTATCTGTCTCGTTCAGAACCTGTAGGAGTCTGAAATACAATGTATGGCAACAAGTGGGCCTTTAAACCGCTACTGAAAACGCCTGCGTTGTGATGAGATCGCGCATAAAGCAGTGAATGGCCCCAGCCCACAGCTAATGGCAGGGGCTCAGGCTACTGGCCGGGCCGGCTCTGCGACCCCACCAGGCCCCGGCCCAGCTTTCTCACTGACGTGTCAAGAAGGGAGAGGGTGAGTGTGTGGGGACTTGGGGAGGGGTGGCTGCTGGGCCTAATCCCACTCCTGCCCCAGTAGATGACAGTACCCCAGCAGCTCGCAGCAGAGTTTCTGGGAGCCCTGGAGGATGTCAGCGTCTGACCTTTCGTGGCTGCGGCGGCTCCTGCTGCTGTTTGCGGAAGTCCCTAAGTCAGTGGCAGGAGGGTGAGTAAAATGTCACCCCTGTGCAATGGCACAGTGCTGAGGACAGTGCTGAGGGCAGTGCTGAGGGCAGTACTGAGGCTGGTGGAATGTCACAAGGTTGGGGAGAATGTGGCAGATTCCCCACACACACAGACCAGAAGCACTGTGGCCACAGACCAGGCAGCACGGGCCCCTCCAAGGGACAGCGGGACTGCACCAGGTGATAACAAGGGCTCCATTGCCCTATAAAGAAGTAATAAAATGCTCTGCTTCCCTTTGGGAGGCCGAGGCGGGTAGATCATGAGGTCGGGAGATCGAGACCATCCTGGCTAACACAGTGAAACCCCGTCTCTACTAAAAACACAAAAAATTAGCCGGGTGTGGTGGTGGGCACCTGTAGTCCCAGCTACTTGGGAGGCTGAGGCAGGAGAATGGCGTGAACCCGGGAGGTGGAGCTTGGGCAGTGAGCCGAGATTACACCACTGCACTCCAGCCTGGGGGACAGAGCGAGACTCTGTCTCGGAAAAAAAAAAATACTCTGCTTCCATGCCACTAAAACAAGCACTTCCCACCTGTGTCCTCAGTGACTACCAGGAAGGTGATGGCTCCGAGCAGGACCTCCACCCATGGGTTACTGAGGCGTCTGCACCTGTGTCCTCAGTGACCACCAGGAAGGTGATGGCTCCAAACAGGGCCTCCACCCACGGGTTACTGAGGCGTCTGCACCTGTGTCCTCAGTGACCACCAGGAAGGTGACGGCTCCGAGCAGGACCTCCACCCACGGGTTACTGAGGCGTCTGCACCTGTGTCCTCAGTGACCACCAGGAAGGTGACGGCTCCGAGCAGGACCTCCACTCATGGGTTACCAAGACACCTACTGTCATTTCCAGGGTTCCGGGACAAAATAGTATGTGGACACTTGGATTTAAATCCCAGCACTGCCATGATTTCAGGGGCTGTTATTTCAGCTCCTGAGCCTATTTCCTTGTCTGTAGAGTGGGGTGCACACGGCCAACCTCACAGAGCTGTGGGCTCCATCCAGGCAGCTGTCGCTGTTTCCCTCTCAGTGCTCAGCGGCCCCCAGGCCACCCCTGCAAAATTGCTGCTTCCTCTGAAGAGGTTTGGGCTTGGATGAGATTTAGAATTCCCTGGAAAGTGTGGCATCAAGAGAGCCCCCTTTCCAGGCATTTGCACTGATTAAACTCTCGTGTGACCTGTCCATGACTCTAGGGAGAGGAGCAATGGGGGTGATGACTGTGACAAGCTGGAGACCCTCTTGGACAGGTGGTCGCGATTCCATTTGCTCCCGGCACCACCCTGAGTCATGGCAGGTGTTGGCATTTTCCTGAGAAAGAAATGGAGAAAATGTGACTTTCCACACAGCTTGTTAGTGGCAGAGTGGAGGTGAAGCCCCGGCTGTCCTATGTCTGAGCAAGGCTCCTGCTGTGAGCTCAGTTCTGAGCCCAGGTTCTAAGGAGGGAAGGGAGGACTGGGTGCCTTGGGAAGGGGGCAGGAGGCCTGGCCCGCAGGGAGGCAGAAGCAGAGTAGCCACAAGGCTATGGTGACCAGAAGTGGCTGGGGAGGGCCGGCTGAGGACCCACACCTGGACCCGACCAGCACTAGACTTGAGCCCCCTGCAGGGTGGATGGGGCTGAGGCTGGTATCTGGTGGCAAGAAGCGGTGAGTAGGTTACTGGGTGTTAGCCTGGCAGCTAGGACGGTCAGAAGCCTCTTGTTTCAGATAGAGTGATGGGGAAGTGGACTTTGGCTGGTCTTTTTGATGGTTGATGGATCTGCTCATTCATCTGTGGGGTATTCATGAGCACCTTCCATGTTCCAGGCACGGTTCCAGGTGGGGGGATCAGGACGCAGGTAAAGGAGACAAAAAGTCTTCTCGTCAAGGAGCTTACGTGTGGTGAAGGGAGAGAAACGGTAAACAGACGTAAATAAAAACATGTCATGTTGAAGGTGATGCTACTGTGGAAACAAAAAGCAGGCTGGGGACCAGGGATGCTGGAGTAGAGTGAAAGGGGCCGTTGAAACCATCCGCATTGGTCGGAAACCTGAGCACAAAGAAAGACAGCAAGGAGAGCCTGAGTGTGCCCAAAGGGTGGAACAGGGAATGTAGCTCTGAAGAGAACTCAGTGGTTCTGAGTGCAGGAGCCCCAGGCCGGCCGTCTCTCAGCCAGGCCGCCCGATCCTGGAGGAGGCTGGCTCTGCAGAAGGATGGGCCTTGTGTAGACCACTGGGTGCACGCTGCATCAGAGGGCACACAATGTCCAGTGCTGCCTTGACATCTTGGAGCCTCCAAGTCCCCAAACTCTAACCTTTGAGCTCCCCTGCTTTCCCCAGAGATGGCCCTCCAACTCCCTCCCCTCGACCAAGTGGGAAAGGCCTCACGTTGGCTGCACGTGTTACATCCCGCCCGGCCCACAGCCTGGTTCCACCTTCCTGTCCGCCCCTGGAATCACTTACAGAAGCCATTCACTAAATCCCACGGGAACCAGTCCCCCGCCCCTCTGCCTTCACTACGTCACTACCAAGCCTACCTCCCACAGCCCTGTGCACTCTGCCCCCCAGTGGAGCCTCATGTGGCCTCCCAACTGCCCGTCTATGTAGCTGCTGATTGCATCTGTCCAGTGCCAGGTGTCATGGGTTTGAGTGTCCTCAGAAACCCAGGGTCCTCTCTCACCAGTGAGGTAAAGAGGGAAACAGAACCCCGGCCATGATGTGTGCTGAGGCCTGCTGGGATGCCAGGGGAGGGATGAGGAATGCCAGAGGATGCCAGGGGAGGCCTGCAGGGATGCCACAGAGGGATGGTCGGGGCCCCACACCCCAAGGAGGCTGAGAAGGGACAGAGCGGAACAGGGCTCTAGTGTCTCCCCCATCGCCAGCACTGGGCCTCCTGGAGCCCATCAGTCACGGGACGTTTAGAGACAGGCAGTGGATACCATGCGGCAGGGTCAGCCGGTGGCTCATGAGCGCACCTGCTCCCTGCTTCCTCTGCTGCTTTGCTGTCACCGCAGCTTCTGTAGCTCCCCTTGCAGCTGGGTACAGCTCTGCCGCCACGTCCTGGCCCATGGGGTGTGGTGTGTATCCATTCTGGGTTGCATTCTTACGAGGAATGGCTGTGCACTTTCCTTGCTTTTACCTGCTGCCGCTGGGTTTTAGGCTGAAGTAGCCACCTTCGGCCCAGAATGGAAGGTCCATGTTGAGGTTGGCACAGCTGTCCTTAGGGTCCTCAGTAACCTACATCTAAATTGTTACACAAGAAAAAGCAAACTCCAAGCTTGTTCAAACCATGATATTTGGGATCATTTTGCTATAGAAGCTTGGACAATACTCCAATCCATAAAGACAGGGAGACATTACTTACATACATTAATAAAAACAACACGAATGCTATTAATACCAGAAATGTTATCCACCTTTTTTGGAGTTATTGTGTTTTACGTACTATCCTAAGAGCATTAGGATTCAGAGACATAATTTAGTCCTCACAGCAATCTTGAAAGTCTGTTATTATTACCCTGTGTTAGTCTGTTCTCACACTGCTATAAAGAAACAACTGAGGCTGGGTAAGGAAAGAGATTTAATTGACTCACAGTTCCTCATGGCTGGGGAGGCCTCAGGGAACTTACAGTCACGGTGGAAGGGGAAGAAAACATGTCCTTCTTCACAAGGTGGCAGGAGAAAGTGTGAGCGTGTGAAGGAGGAACTGTCAAACACTTATAAAACCATCTTGATCTCATGAGAACTCACTCACTATCATGAGAACAGCATGGGAGAAACTATCCCCATGATCCAATCACCTCCCACCAGGACCCTCCATCCAAGGTGGGGATTATGGGGATTACAATTCAAGATGAGTTTCGGGCAGGGACACAGCCAAACCGTATCCTCCCCTTATCTGACAAAGAGGCTAAGTGCAGTAGGAAAGGTAACACTGAGACCCAGCAGGCCCACCTTCACCAAGTCCACTTATCATTAGATGTGATCTATGGGTGTATCGGTGTCTTATTGCTGCTATAATAAATTCCCACAAACTTAGTGGTCTAAAACAATGCAACTATGTGATCTCACCATTCCATAATTATAAATCCTGCATGGACTAAAATGAGGGCATTGCAAAGGCCACAGTCCTCCAGGAGCCTCTGGGAGATGATCTGTTTTGTGACCTTCCTGCCCTCACTCCTTGAGACTGCCTGATTCTGTACCTCATAGCTCTTCCTTCTCTTCAAAGACAGCAGCCTGGCTTCTTCCAATGTCTTTCTGACCCCAGCTCGCTCTTCTGCATCCCCCTCTGGCTTATACGTGAAGCCACCCTTGTGACATTGGACGTTGGTTCACCCAGATAAACTAGAACAATCCCCAATCTCAAGATTGTCTGATTACAACCCTAATTCCACCTGAAACCTTGGCTCCCTTTGCCCTGTCACCCCGAATATTCACAGGTTTCAGGCAATGGGATGCAGACATCACTGGAGGGCCCCTTATTCTGCCATCACTGGTGCTTGCAAAGTGTCTGGAGTTCAGCTTTTAGAGAAGGGACCACATAGGTTTGGTTCCTCACTGTCTATCCAGCACCCAGCCTGGTTCTAGGTACACAGCAGTGCTTGGAATCTGATTGGAGGACAGTCGGGTCAAACAGCCCAGCGTCATACAGTGAACAGTGAAATGCTACGTGTGTAGGACTGCTGAGTATGGAACAATACGCCGTGTTACAGTCAGGGCTGGAAGACTCAGAAAATGCTTAGAAAGAAAAGCGTTTAACCTAAGCCTACCAGGTGTGCCAGGTAGAAATGGAGGTTTCTCTTCCCTTAAGAAGCTTGGAGGCGCTGACTTCTGATGTTGGCTCAGAGGTTTCGGGATGCTGGGACCCATATCTCTGCGGTTCGCTTGGACTTTTCCTTCTTCATCTCCTCATGGTCACAGGATGGCTGCCACAGCGCCAGGATCAAGTTACGTTAAAGAGAGTCAGAGGAGGGGGCACACCTGCAGACTTCTACTTCAGTCTTATTGCTGGAATGGTGCCACCAGGCCACCTTTAGCTGCCTTGGCAGGTGAGAGAGTACGCAGTTATATCAAGATATCTCCAGTACAGGCAGGCAAAGGGGATGGGTGTTGAGGGTAGGTCCAGGTAAGCAACCCTAAGGGGCAGCCAGGCAGGAAACAGGAGGCAGAAAAGGGATTCACCTGAGCCAGGAGGTAGAGGCACAAAAACAGAGTGTGTGAGGATGTGGTATGTGGTCTGGAACAGCAGGACACTGAGCCCATGGGCGATGGGTGATGGTCCTCCTGGGTCAGCCCCAGATGCCACACTGAGGCTTTGGACATTGTCCTGGGGCTGGTGGTGGGGGAAGGGACATGATATGGGTGTGTTTTAGAGACAGCTTTAGCAGGTGGGTGGAGGAGTGGTTGTGGATGAAGCCTGGAGTCTGGACCTGCTGGTGGCAGATGGCACAACTATCCACACAGCAATGGTGCACGTCTTATGGGAAGCAGTCGCTCCTTGCACCCTGGACTCTGGTTCTCCCTGGGATTCCAGGGAAGGATGGAGCAGTGGACCCTGGGAAAGGCTTCAAGGTGGAGGCAAGGCTGAGTCATCGTCTGAGTCTAAGGAAGAAAGAAGTCATCGGTCCAAGAAAGGAAGACCATGGGTAAGACTAGGGGAAGAGAATGGTGGCCTGGGGCTTGAATTAGAAGAGAGTTTGTGCCTTAGGTAAGACGTTTTGTGTGTCTAGGGCCAGAGGACCTGTGGAGCACAGGCTGTGGGATGCACTGTTGGAGCAATGGGCACCCTGTGTGGGTGCACACAGGGGCAGTGAATGGCCGAAGATGTGGTAAGATGTAGGGGGCAAGCCATAATGCTACCTGGAGATCCAAAATGCCAGTGACAATGCGTGTTGAGGATGGGTCCAGGTGAACGACCCTATAAGGCAAACGATCCCAGGAGGATTATCCGCAGGAGCTCTGATCCGCCGGGCACGTGGTCAGTGCCAGACAGCAGGCTGGACACGTGTGGGTCGCTTCTTTCTCATAACACTGAGAGTAGGTGTGTTTACCTCTGTTCTACAGAGGGGGAAACTAAGGCTAAGGTAACAGTAACAACAATGAAATGAAAACAATGACAGAGCTGGGCTGGAGCCAGGTCCGTCTGTGGGTGGATGGCAGATTCTTCGCCTCCTGCCTGGGGACCAGCCTCACACACTTTCTGCTCCAGGTCTTGAAGAGCTGTGTTGGGATGTGGCTCTCTGCAGAGAGGGTGACATCCCAGCCCTATTCCTGCCACCCACAGGTCACTATCCGTGTCTCGGTCTGGAGCGTCCTGACGTGCGTGTGCTGGGCTCTGTTGGCACAGGCACCTGTTTCTGCAGGGTCCGTCCTGGCACAGGGGGTTGTGGGGGCATCACTCAGTGCCCTTGGGCCTGGAGACATGAATCATGAACCCTCCCACCCACCCCAGGATTTGGTCAGTTATAAAAATATCCAGAATTGGCATGGGGCGGACTCAGGAACCGAAGCTTGCTCTTGCCCTGTTCTTGCAGTATTGGATTGTACAATTATAGCTCTTTAGAAGTTTCCTAATGTGCCACAAGATGTCAAGCAGCAGCACCAAGATTAATACTTTCTTTAATGACCATTGCTGACTTTGACCTTGAAGTGTGTAGTGTGTTCTGAGAGCACATTTCCTCCCCTCTGCTTTGCAGCTCCTGGATTTTGAAAAATTAACTCCTTGCTCTCATTTGAACAGTTCACCTAAGGTGTTCACTTGCTCTGTTTACCTTGAGCTAAAGTGTTTTAGAGAGAGAGTGGGAGAGGGAGGAGGGAGGCAAAGAAAGGGAGAGGGGAGATGGAGAGGTAGGAGGAGAGGAAGGAAGGTCAGAAGGAAGGGCAGGGAGAGGTAGGGAGAAGGGGGATGGGGGAGGGATGGGGGAAAGAGACCTTTTTATTCAGAATTCCTGCTTGTCTCCAAGTCTTCAGTGGCCTGCCGGGTACCTGGTGAAGCCCCTTCTCTGAGCCCAGCCTCACGTGTGTGCTCCGCCTGGCCCTCTGGAGCCTCCGGCCCTGGCAGTGAGTGTAGGCATCCTTCCCACTACACGCTCATGAATCCTCCTCTCCTCGCTGCCCTCAGTTCTCCTCTCCTCCTTTCCTTCCACCCTTTTCTAACCTCCTCTGCTTCTCTCTCCCTCCTACGTTTGGGAATCTGGTGTTGTCCTGGCCTTTGTTTCCAGCCTAGACTGCCTTGTTCAAGATGAATCCAGGAGCCCCAGATTACTCCAGCCCTGAGGCAGGGTCCCTGGGTAGGAGGGTAGTGTGGCGAGTCAGTGGGGAGGACTGATGATGAAGGGCCCTTTTTGTAACTGTGCGTGTCAGCCAGGCCACCCTCTCAGCTGCATCGCGGTTTACCTGGCCACGGCGGAGTGACTGGGCTCCCAATCCCACGTGACAGCAGAGGCTGAGTGCAGAGGGTGGGAGGAAAAGGGGACTCTGGGGTGGGAACAGGAGGCCGTGCTGGCTCCTTGGGCTGCCACAGAGGGACCTGGGGCCACTCCTGGGTCTGACACGGCTTGCTGTGTGATCTTGGGAATGCCACTCACCTTCCCTCAACCTCAGTTTCCTCATATGTCCAATGAGAAAAACAGCCCTGCCCAGGCTGCTTTTCAGGGTGTGTGTGAGGCTCAAAGACGCCAAACGGGATCACATTCTGAGTGGGAGAAAGCACTGGGCTCTATGCTGTTAGCTTGGCTGATGGGGCCACCTGGTCAGCTGGCATTGCACACAGGGGGCCAGGCCAGGCTCTGGGGGCCTTATGCTGTAGCCCCTGTCTCAGTCCACTCTGTGTTGCTATAAAATAATACCTCAGACTCGATAATTTGTATGTATATAAAAAAAAGGTGTATTTTGCTCACGGTTCTCCAGGTTGGGAAGTTCAAGGGCATGGCCCAGGCTTCTGGGGAGGCCTCTTGTGCTTCCTCATAGCATGGCAGAGAAGGCCAAAGGGGAAGCAGATGCCTTCTGCAAGGGGAAACTCAAGGGGTGTCCTGGCTCTATAACAAATGAATCTAAGTTGGCCAGAATGAATTCAGTCTCTAGAGAGGGGGAACTCAGGCACTACAGGAGAACCACACTAAGCCATTTGGGAGGAATCTGCCTCCACAACCAAACCCCTCCTACTGGCGCACCTCTCAACACCCCACGCTGCGGTGGGATGAGCAAGCTCCATCCAAACTATTGCAGCCCCAAGCATCACTCATTAGCTGGGTGATATCGGGCAGCTGCTCCAGCTCTCTGGGCCTCTGTTTAATCATCATATTAGTCCAAGATCTCTTTCCAGGTTGGGGTGGAATGTGGAATGGACGGGAGCACATTCAGAAGGGGGGGGTGTTAACAGAGCACAACGCCTTTTGAGTTCGGTGCATGTGGGGCTGGGGCACAGGTGCTGGCAGTAGCACTCCCTGTCCCGAGGCCTTGTGTCTGCTGTGTTCCCGTCTGGGCGTCTCGCAGAAGGCCCTCCTGTGGGCCTTTGGGGTGAGATGATGTGCTGCCTCTTGGTGGGTGCAGGGGCACTGAGCCCATTCGGTTAGCACTCAGGGCTGACACCTGCAGTGGCTCACTCGAGTCAGTCTGTCCAGGAGCTGCTCCAGGAATCAGCCGTGCTGCTGAGATCCCACTCCTCTTTATGGAGTAAACCCGAAATAAGGACGTTATCGGCTGAGGAGATGATGAGTTCTGGACCATCTGCCAAGAGACATTGATGATGCTCATGATCCCAGGTTGCTGGGCTCATGCTCAAGGCTTGCTCCTTATTTATTTCTCTCCTATCTTTTCTTTATGGAGAAAAGCTCTTTAGAAGTTTCCTAATGTGCCACAAGGATCATTAGGGAATCTTCCTAATGTTCCAGTCGGACTCTGCGATTCCTGAATCTTCCCACTGCTGAGCTTTTGCCCTCCTGTCTGCCCCAGGCTGAGTCCCTGCTCCTTCTCCTCTGCCTGCCTGGGTCCAGCCGATTATGTAGGTGATGCTTCTGGTACTTCACTCCACGACGAGGACCAAATTTTAAGGTCATGAATGTAAGGTGCGAGCACGGGTCCTAACTTCGGCTTCCTGAGTACATGCTGGGGAAGCAGGAAGACCTGGACCCAGACCTGGGGAGGCCATGTTTTTGTTTTGTGCTGACCACACTCGATTTGTTGTGGTTCTGTTCTGGGCCTAGCAGAGAAACGTGGCAAGAATGGTTAAAGGTCTGGACTGAGAACCGGAGCAGGGGAGGTAGGAAGGGCGCAGAAGTGCTCTGAGTGGTGGGAGGTGGGAGAGCTGTGAAGGAACACGGTGGCTGTTCCCAAATCCCATTTCTGGGTGTCCACTGAGAGAGCCATTAGGATCGATGGGTGGAAGTTAGAGGGAAATTGATTCTCTCTCTTCCTTAAATATCAATGCTATTATGGGGGGCGGGAACCAAATGTTGCACCCCCACCCATAATTCTGTGTTAAAATGCCAACACCTGATGGGATGGTGTTAGGAGGCGTGGCCTCTGGGAGGTGATTAGGTCATGAGGGAGAAGCCTCATTAATAGGATTAGTGCCTGTATTAGTCTGTTCTTAGGCTGCTAATAAAGGCATACCCAAGACTGGGTAATTTCTAAAGGAAAGAGGTTTAATGGACTCGCAGTTCCATATGACTGGGGAGGCCTCACAATCATGGTGGAAGGCAAAGGAGAAGCAAAGGCACATCTTCCATGGCGACAGGCAAGAGAGTGTGTGCAGGGGAACAGCCCTTTATAAAACCATCAGGTCTTATGAGACTTATTCACTGTCATGAGAACAACACAGGAAAGACCGCCCCCATGATTCAATTATCCCTCACCGGGTCCCTCCCATGACATCTGGGAATTATGGGAGCTATAATTCAAGATGAGACTTGGGTGGGGACACAGCCAGACCTTGTCAGTGCCCTAATGAAAGAGACTTGAGAGAGGCTCTGCCTGTCTTCCAGGGCATAGGGTTATAGGGAGAAGGATGTGGCCCTCACCACACTGAGCTGCCAGCACCTTGATCTTGGACTCCCCAGGCTGCAGAACTATGAGAAATGAGTTCCTGTTGTTTACGAGCCACTGAGTCTAAGGCATTTTGTCATAGCCTGGACCGACTAAGGCAATCTTAAGGGACATGGAAGTAGAGGGGTGTGTTATGAAGTAGTTATGGAACTTTCCAGTACAGGGGGATGTGTGTGGTGGAAGGGATTTGTGCTTCAAGGGAGGGGGCAGTGGCTAATTTCTCATGTGTCTGCCACCTGACATGCTGCAGCCCCGTAAGTGAGGGGTAGTTTGGGTGTGGCTTGGCAGGAGGGCTGGGGCAATGACCTCTGAAGCCTCCAGCCCAGCTGTAAGCAGGGCCTGGATCAGCACAGGGAGGCAGGGGCTGAGCTCTGAGATGGACAATGGAGCACTGGAGGGAGGCAGAGGAGTCTGGGATTGGAGTGGAGGAGCCGAGAACAAGCGTGGAGCCAGGAGTGGCAGGTGTGGACCACGCTGGGAATACTCAGGCTAAGTCACAGGAGTACAGGCTTTGGGAGGTGGGTGGTTTGGACTCAGGGTATCTCCATGTGCTCCATACGCTCTCCCAGCAGAAGCTCTGAGTGCACTTAACCTGCCACCAGCACCACGCCCTCCTGCCCCAGCACCACTTCCTCCTGCACCAGCACCACACCCTCCCACACAAGTACCGTGACCTTCTGCACAAGCACCATGTCCTCCTGCACAAGCACCACACTTTGCTACACCATCTCCATGTCCTCCTGCTCCAGAAGCTCCAGCACCACGTCTTCTTGCACCAGCACCACCTCCTCCTGCACCAGCACCACCTCCTCCTGTACCAGCACCATGCCCTCCTGCACCAGCACCAGGTCTTCCTGCTCCAGCACCACACCCTCCAGCTCTAGCACCATGCCCTCCTTCTCCAGCACCACCTCCTCCTGCTCTAGCACCACACCCTCCTGCTCTAGCACCACATCCTCCTGCTCCAGCATCACACCCTCCTGCACCAGCACCATGTCCTCCTGCACCAGCACCATGCCCTCCTGCACCAGCACCACCTCCTCCTGCACCATCTCCACATCCTCCTGCACCAGCACCACCTCCTCCTGCACCAGCACCATGCCCTCCTGCACCAGCACCACCTCCTCCTGCACCATCTCCACGTCCTCCTGCCTAAGCACCACATCCTCCTGCTCCAGCACCATGTCTTCCTGCTCCAGCACCACACCCTCCTGCTCTAGCACCACGCCCTCCTTCTCCAGCACCACCTCCTCCTGCACCAGCACCATGCCCTCCTGCACCAGCACCATGTCCTCCTGCACCATCTCCACATCCTCCTGCACAAGCACCACATCCTCCTCCTCCAGCACCATGTCTTCCTGCTCCAGCATCACACCCTCCTGCTCTAGCACCACACCCTCCTTCTCCAGCACCACCTCCTCCTGCACCAGCACCATGCCTTCCTGCTCCAGCACCACGTCCTCCTGCACCATCTCTACATCCTCCTGCACAAGCACCACATCCTGCTACAGAACCACATCTTCCTGCTCCAGCACCACCTCCTCTTGCACCAGCACCACGTCTTCCTGCTCCAGCAGCACGTCTTCCTGCACCATCTCCACCTCCTCCTGCACCAGCACCACGCCCTCCTGCACCATCTCCACCTCCTCCAGCACCAGCACCACACCCTCCTGCTCCAGCACCACATCCTTCTGCTCCAGCACCACGTCTTCCTGCACCAACACCCCCACTCCTGCTCCAGCACCACATCTTCCTGCTCCAGAACCACATCCTCCTTCTACCTTTAACTTCCGTTGTGAGTCCTTACTTTCCCCCACTGTCCTGCTTAGAACAAAGCACTGTCGATCCCTATCATTCATGGATTCCACAGTTGTGAATTCACCTACTCTTGAAAATCCACTTCTAACCCCCAAATCAACCCTGGCAGCACTCTCACAGTCATCTGCAGACGTGCAGGGGGGTGAGAGATTTGAGCTCCCAGCTCAGGTGGAGAAAAACTCTGCCTGCCTTCTCACACCGGCCCATGCCATAAACAAATGTGTTGCTTTAAGGTCTATTTAGTGCCACTTTTTCCATATTTTAATGCTTTTTGTGGGTAATTTGGCTGTTTAGAATGGCCCACAAGCTCAGTGCTGAGGAGCTGTGCTCCCAAGTGCAGGAAGGCCATGATGTGCCTTTAGAGAAAATATGTGTCTCAGAGAGGCTTCAAGCAGGCTTTGTTCTGGCGCTGCTGGCTCTGAGTGTTATCAATAGTATACATAATATAATTAATAGTGTACATTAAACAAGGCATCTCTAAACAGAAACACAGATGAAACAAGGTCATGTACTGATTGTTGATGAGAATGTGACCAGAGGCCTGTAGGAACCTAGCCTTGTATTTCTCCTAGGAACTGAGGTTCAGCTGCTGATTTTCTGTTTATGGCATAACTACTGTGGATGACGAACATTTGGACTGGGCTCGGTTTGTACTGGGCTTGGTTTGGACCAGCTTTCTTTATGACTTTCCACATTCTGCACTGATAATTACATGAGTGCTTATTCGAATCTTTCTAGTGGCTGGACAAGCACACGGTCTATGGACGACAGTGGGTGGAGGCTGGAGACAGAACCCTCAGTTGTGAGATCTTCATGACAGTCCAGGAGTGGAGAGGGGAGGCTAGAAAGGAAGGCTCAGCTGTGAGTTACTATTTGGGAAACTGACAGGACACAGACTAGCAGTACAGGATTGGGCTCACTGGCTGTGTGTCCTGCAGCAGCCAGGTTGCCTGGGTTCAAGCACCGAGGTGACACTTCCCGTTCCCCGTGGGGAGGCTCCTCAATTTATCTGTGCTTCACCCTTCTTAGTTGTAGATGGGCACACCTTGCTTACATGGTCATTGTGAGGAATTAAATGAGCTCATGAGTACAAACTACTGAACATTATGCCTGGCACAGGGACAGGGCTCAACAAGCCCCAGCTCTTAGCATCTGATGGGGAGGGATGGGGAGGAGCAGGAGATGCCAGGTCCCAGCCCGAGACAGGAGAATCACCAAGGGCACCCTCACGGGGAGAAGAAGCAGCGCCAATAACATCGGCAGTCCCTCTTACCCCAAACATTTCCTTTCCCAGCTCATCAGCTGGAACTTCTCAGCATTCTTTTCAGCTGAAATTTTATTTCTGGACGTTCCTTGCCAGCACAACACCAGCTGTTATTTGCTAGAAGGAATCCACTTATGTAACTGTCATCTTTGAAAGGGGATTGGAAGAGGGCAAAGGAGTCTGGGAGAGAGGGTAGAGAAAGTGGCCTATTTCCACAGTGCCCATGTTGACAGGGCTCTGGGGCACCTGAGCAGGGCTTTTACATTCGGAGGGGACTTAGGTGGTGAATTGCAAGAGAAGGACACCTTACCAACAGGGCACCAAAGTCTTTCGGAAGTTTGTTTTTCAGAGCTCAGTAGATTCCCTCCCCATGTGATGCTTGAAAGGGTGGGAGCCCCGACGCCTGCAGGGCGCCCTGCAGCCCACATGCGGGGTCTGCACTGTCTGACTGGGGCAGGCGCCTGTGAGGGCAGGGCTGTTCCACAAAGGGGAGGCCCAGTTTGAGGGGTGCCTCTGCCTCGGTCATGCATGGGCAGGGCCTGGAGCAGGGGCGCTGTGAGCATGGGGCTTCCCATCCAGTCCAGAATGACGTGAGTGAGAGGGGCTTCCCTAGAACCAGCACACAGGCAGCTTCGGTGCCTCCACCTTTGCCTCTGCCTCCTGTCCTGAGCTGGGGGAACGTTGACAATAATGACTCAGGTTCGACAAACCACTTCCCTTCCGGGCCCTTCAGGTGAAGGCCGGAGAGAGGCCACATTGCCAAGGGAGCTTCGCGTGCAGGGGTGTGAGCTGGTCACTCACGCATGGACCCCTCTCCCCAGCACACTGCTGGCTACATGGAGCTGGTCACTCACGCATGGACCCCTCTCCCCAGCACACTGCTGGCTACATGGAGCTGGTCACTCACGCATGGACCCCTCTCCCCAGCACACTGCTGGCTACATGGAGCTGGTCACTCACGCATGGACCCCTCTCCCCAGCACACTGCTGGCTACATGGAGCTGGTCACTCACGTGTTGACCCCTCTCCCCGGCATGCGCTGGGCCACATGTCCCAGCTCCTTTATGGTTAGACGTGCTGCATCATGGAAAATGGGCAAATGGACGTGTTTTGCTTTGGGGACTAAGTCCTTAAGAAGCACTGGGCCTCCCCACTCTTTCCCCCTTTATTGCACTGGAAGCACACGAGTGAGTCCACTGCATGGGGCAGATGATGGGATTCACTCAGGTCCCAGAGTCGCCACCATCTGCGGCAAGAACTGCCCTCCATGCACTCCTGCTTGAGCGAGAAGTGAGCTTCCAGTGGGTTTGGCCCCATACGTATTGAGAGGTCTGTTGTGACCGCGTGCAGCTGACTGTAATCTGTAAACCCACTGTGCTGGTTGAAGTAGATTACTTTTGCCGGCTCTTCCAAGTAACCAAAACATCTAGTTTCCCCAACAGAGATCCATCCAGTATTTTGGTCAGTCGTGCCTCATGGTATATGTGAATAACCAGTGGTTTAAATGGGGAACCACATCTGCTTCTGGAATCCTACCAAGTGGGATCTTGGAGCAGGTTACGCCGGAGGAAGCCTGCGTCACTTGCTGTATGTGAAAGTGAAGTGTGAGGAGGTCGCCATCATCAGCCGGGGCCCCTGGGGCTTCTGAACTTACCATCTGCCTCAACAGGCTGGAGTTTCTAAACTGCACGAAAAGCCCCAGCGAGTTGCCACCCATCGCAGGTCAGTTATTAATGAATTGGCCGATGACTAGCACTTGCTCATTTATAATGAGCATCTTTAGCATATTCATTGATGCTGTAGATACCATCGTTCAACAGGAAGGGCTGCGAAGGGGTCTGCCTCTGGCTCCTAAGGTGAAGCTGTTCTATGTGTGTGTGTGTGTGTGTGTGTGTTTGTGTAAGAAGTGCAACTTACGCAGCAGATGTTGGAGCCCCGACTGTGTCCCACACCAGGAGACAGCAATGAAGAAGAGAGGCACCTGCCCCACGGTGTAGAGGATTCTGCCTGTCCCAGCCTCCAGCACGGACCCACTGAAATGGTTCGCGTGAGGCGTCTTACCTGGTAAAGGGCTTTGTGTTCCTGGCACTACCCCTGTCCCTCTCTTGGCTGTTCTTGGTAGCAGCTGGTTTCTGGGATAATGGCTCTGCCAAGCAGACATTGTTCCCTCTATGGAAGTGTGAGGAGCATGATGTGAAGCTCGGTGAGGGACAGTGACCTGCAGGTGCCTCATTTCTGGTAATAGGCTTGTGATGCTTATAAATCCACAATGGGCTGAACTGTGTCTCTTCCAAATTCATACGTTGAAGTCCTACACTCCCAGTGCCTTAGAATGTGACTTTATTTAGAGTTGGGGTCTTAAAAGAGGTCATTAAATCAAACCGAAGTCAGTAGGGTTGGTTCTAATTCAACCTGCCTGGTATCCTCATAAGAAGAAGAGATGGGGACACAGACACACAGAGGACGACCATGTGAGGACCCTGGGAGAGAGGGCTGGGGAGGAGGCAGCCCTGCTGGCACCTTGATCTTAGAGGTCCAGCTTCCAGATCTGGGAGACATAAGCTTCTGTTGTTTAAGCCCCACTCCCTCTCCCTCCCATCCTGGGCCTGAGCTGATTGATCACAGGGTCCCATTGGCTTGTTGCCTTGATATCACTTTCCACTACCCTCTCCCCACCCTCCCACCCTTCTCCAGCCACGCTGACATTCTTTATCTCCCTTGAACATGTAGGTGGGGTTGGCTGGCTGGCTTATCTGCTTGGAATGTTCTTCCCCAGACACCTTCAAGTGGCTGTTCCTTCACTTACCTGCAGTCTTTTCTCAGAGTCCCCGCTCCATCCCATCGGTTCTCCCTGCTCTTCCCCTATGGCGGCCACCACCATCTGCTTATTTATTCAATTGATTTCTCCCACAAGAATGGGGCTGACCTTGGGGAGGGTCTCTGCTCACTGAGGAGTGCCTGGTGCCCAGCCCACTGCCTGGCTGGCCTAAGAGGCTTAGCAAATGCTCGTCCAATGAAGGATGGAAAGATGACGCTGTCCCAGGGAAGTGTGTGATCCTGGCTGTGTCCTCCCACCATTACCCACAGATCTGGTGGGGATAGTGACGCTCACTTTGCCTCGTGGTTGTGAGGATTAAGTGGGATGGCACGCCAAGATCACCAGTCTTCTTGTAAGAATGCCACCTTCCCCTGGAGGACGCAGGCTGAGGACCCTGAATGCAAGGCTGTGGCATTTCTGGCAGATATCGGTGGCCTTCTGGACATTAATATCCACAAAGCTTGCCTGGGAGCTCCACAGGAAGTTCTGGCCCGTGGTCACCTACTCCATTTTCTTGGGGCTCATGGAAAGCCTTCAGCAGTATCCTCTGTCAACAGCTCATCCCACTTGCTGCTGATTGCCAAGGTCCCTTTCATCTCCTTTCTCAATCCAGTGCAGATTTGAACATTGTGTCCCTCCATTTAGACCTTCAGTGGGCCCCTCATATTCTTTTTTTTTTTTTTTTTTTTGAGACGGAGTCTCGCTCTGTCGCCCAGGCTGGA
Organism: Macaca mulatta; assembly: GCF_049350105.2. Taxonomy (NCBI): domain Eukaryota; kingdom Metazoa; phylum Chordata; class Mammalia; order Primates; family Cercopithecidae; genus Macaca; species Macaca mulatta. The sequence goes on from NC_133408.1 coordinate 195,379,458, forward strand.
GTGCAGTGGCGCGATCTCGGCTCACTGCAAGCTCCGCCTCCCGGGTTCACGCCATTCTCCTGCCTCAGCCTCCCGAGTAACTGGGACTACAGGCGCCCACAACGCGCCCGGCTAATTTTTTGTATTTTTAGTAGAGACGGGGTTTCACCGTGGTCTCGATCTCCTGACCTTGTGATCCGCCCGCCTCGGCCTCCCAAAGTGCTGGGATTACAGGCGTGAGCCACCGCGCCCGGCTGGGCCCCTCATATTCTTAAGAGCTAACTCCACACTTCCTCCTGCCCTCTCTGGCCCGCAGCAGCCGATGTCCTCCCAGCTCCAGAACCCTGGTGTCCACTGCTCTTCTGTGGGACCTCTGCTTCCAACTGGGTCCATCTCCTCACCACTCTGGAGGCCCCTCAACGCCATCCTCTGTCAGCGCCACTGCTCTCACCTCCGCCTTCCTAGTGTCCTTTCCTGTCTCTCACCGCCCCCTCCATCTGCCTGGTTCCTTGCAGCCCTCCAGGCTCAGCTCAGGGGAGACACTTCTGTCTCCGTAGTCTTCTGTGCCTTTTCTTCTTTCTTTACCAGTAATACCACTTGCCACCTAAATATCACTTTGCAATACCTCCAAGTGTTGAGTAGTTTGAGGCCCAAGCCACACAGCCTGCAAAGCTGGAAGTATTCATTCTCTGATTGTTTACAGAAAGCATTCGCTCACCCTGATCTGGAAGGTGACCAAGTGAGGAGCCTTCAGTGATCCGTCGTGAACACTTATCTCGATTGCGTGTTTAGTGAGGGCTTTGTGGAAGGTGCTGTGGGTGCCGCCTTTGGTGAAGGCACAGATTCCTCACTTATTTGAGGGCAGATCTCTGTGTACCAGAGAGGCAGAAGCAGGAGGTGCAGTGGGGCCACTCTCCATGGCCCCAGGCAGACAGTCTCTTCTCCTTTTCTCGTCGTCTCTGCTCATATCCCCAGTTTTCCTAATTTGGGCCACATCGCTTTCTCCCAGCCCAGCACGTGGGTAGTGGCAGGTAGGCAGGCGGATCAACTTTTGCTCTAAAAAGCGTCCCTCATACACAGCTGTGGCACCAGTGGGGAGAGGTGCTCCAGGAGGCAACTGATTTTGCAACCAGAGGTTATTTCTTTTTTGCTATTTCCAGTCATCAGAGAAAATATGGATTTTCTGTATAGCTTTGATGTGTCAGAACCTGTAATTGTGATCAATTTCTGTGTAACAGATTAACTCAAAACCCAGCAGCTTAAAACAACAAACGTTTAACACCTCACACTATTTCTGTGAGCCAGGAATTCGGAAACAGCTTAGCTGGTAGTTTTGTTCTGGGTCTCAGGAGACCGCAGTCAAGAACGTAGACCAGGGCCGTGCTCACCCGAAGGCTTGACCGAGGCCAGAAGACCCATTTTTGAGTCTCACTCTCAGGGCTGTTGCGGGAGAAGCCTCAGCTCCTCCATGCAGGCACCCACGACAGGATGCCCAGTGCCCTTGATAAGGCAGCTGGCTTCCCCAGAGCGAGGGATCGGAGAGGGTGAGGAGAAAGCTGCAGGGCCTTTGTGGCCTGGCTTGGAGGTGGCCCAGGATGACTTCCATCACGTCTGTCTGTTAGAGGGCAGCCATTAAGTGGTGCCCACATTCAACGGGAGGGTCTAAGCTTCCCCTCCTCAATGGAGAATTGTTTGTGGACATCTTTTAGAACCACTGCAGAACTAAATAAATATGACCAGCATGTGTGTTTGTGTGTGTGTGTAACTGTGTGTGTGTGTAACTGTGTGTGTGGAGCTTATATCTGTGTTTGTATGTGTGTGTGGTGTGTTGTGTGCACATTTTGTGCACCTATGTGTTGTACATATATGTGTGTGGTTTATGTGTGTATATGTATGTGTGATGTCTGTGAATATGTGTGTGTGGTATGTTTTGGGGTGGTGTGTTTGTATATGTGTATTTTGTGTGCATGTATGTATGTGTGTGTGTGTGGTATGTTTGTACATTTTTGTGCATGGTATGTGTATATATGTGGTGTATTTTTGTGTGCATTTTGTTTGTGTTTGTGTGTGCATTTTGTGTGTGTCTGTGTGTAGTGTGTTTGTGTGTGCATTTTGCATGTGTATTTGTGGTGTCTTTCTGTGTCTGTTTGTGTGTGCATGGTGTGTGGTGTGTGTTTGTGCATGCATTGTGTGTGGTATGTGTGTTTGTGTGTGCATTGTGTGATTGTTTGGTGTGCGTGTGCATGTGTGTGTTTGTGTGTAGCACTGGCCATGCCGGATACTGAACTATGCGTTGAGGATGCAAACGTGATCTCAGAGGAGCTGGTGAGATCGCTGGGCCTGGGGTGTGCAGTCATGCACCAGACAGCAGCATGCGGTGGCTCTGAGTTCCAAGATAAACACACAAGGCTTTAGAGGAGAAAGGTCACCACGGCTTGGCGTGTTCCAGGAAAGCTTTATGGGAGGGTGTCAAAGGCGCCAGTGACCACTGACTGCTTTGGGCAGGGTCCTGTGGGAGACGGAGTATCACTAGGGCTGAAAGTTTAGGGAGCGGGTCCCTGCAGAGGCCAGCACGGGACCCTCCAAGCCCCTGTGGGATGCGGAAGCAGTAGGGTCGAGTGCAGGAGCCAAGTCTGGACGGGGTTATCAGGGTCATAGGGCCTGGTGAGGGCAGCGATGGACGTGGGGCTGTGCTGCTGAGGGCTGCAGCTACCGCCACGGGGCCACCGTGATTGTGGCCTCTCCACCCCCAGCGTCCTGCCTGTGTTCCCAGTGGCCAACCCCACACAGCAGCTGGAGGGCCTGGGTGCAGGCTCAGGGCAAGTGGGGCTGGGAGAGCCGGCCTCGCCCCTGCAGACTGGGGTAGCACCGTAGAGGGGCAGCAGCTCCCAGCCAGGAGGTGGCGGCACTGGTGGGCATCAGGGCTTTGATTCCTGGAAAACCCCCTGGAAAAGGATTCCTGGAACCCGAGACGGTCCCAGAAGCGTTGCTCAGGCCTCCCCCTGCCGTCCTGCTCCGTCCACGGGTGTGGGGTCTGTGTCATTCTTTATTTGGTGGTGACTTTCCAGGGATGCATTGCAATAAAAATGAACCTGAATGTAACAAAACATCATGAATCCAGGCCTGAGGTGGGGGTGGAAGAACTCCCCTAACTTTGATGTCACTCTGCTTATTTTTGTCTGAGGATCTGAGACCCTTGAGAGAAAAATTTCCTGGTGGGGTGTCGTCCAGACCTAGTTTCCCTTTCTCTTCAAAATTGCGCTTCATCTTGTGAAGGCTGCACTGTGCTGTCCGCGGCGCACTCCACCTGCCTGAGAGAAGACAAATGCCCAGGCGGAGCTGAGGGATGCTTTGCTCGTTCAGGACTGAGGGACCACAGAGACGTGTGGCCATCGGGGTTCAGCCGGGGGAGCCGTGGTGTGGGCCAGGGCTGCTGAGGGGGACCCGGTGCCCGGATGGCCCAGTGTGATCCTGCTTCAGTGCGTGTGGAGAAGCCGCCCTCCCCAGGGGCATTGTTCACATAGGATGCCCCCATGGTCGAAAGATGCCCTGGTCATGTCAGCAGGTGCCCCCCTATCACCAGGTCATATCACATAGGATGCCCCCATGGTCGAAAGATGCCCTGGTCATATCAGCAGGTGCCCCCCCATCACCAGGTCATATCATATAGGATGTCCCCATGGTCGAAGGATGCCCTGGTCATGTCAGCAGGTGCCCCCTCCACCTGGGAAGCTCCAGGAGCTCTACTGCATTCTTTAGGAGAGCCAAGCGTGTAAATTTGCGTGCTTCAATCACATCAGCGTTTTAGAAACCAGGATACGTGGAGATGCAGTTCACTCAGTTTCATGGAGCTTTGGTGCCTGCCCCCGTGCCTGCACGGGCCTTGCATACAGTGGGGTGTCAACAACGAGGTCTGGAAAGAAGGGTGAGCAGAGCTTTGGTGGGGCGGGGGTAGGGGGAAGTTGAGGGGGCTGAGAGGAGGGGCACATGTCCTCGGAGAAAAGAACAGGCCTCATTCCGGTCGCTGGCCTTCCTTCCAGAGCACAAACTCAAGAGGATAGTGGTACACAGAAGAAGCTGATGCTGAGTGGGGGCAGGCCCCGCACTTCTTCCTGGGATCTGAGGCCTCAGTGGC